>NC_140491.1:117969880-118052380 GCF_964271855.1 Acomys minous
AAAGAAGATAAAAGAGAAAGAAGATAAAAGAGAAAAGAAGATAAAAGAGAAAAGAAGATAAAAAGAGAAAAGAAGATAAAAAGAGAAAAGAAGATAAAAAGAGAAAGAAGATAAAAAGAGAAAAGAAGATAAAAAGAGAAAAGAAGATAAAAAGAGAAAAGAAGATAAAAAGAGAAAAGAAGATAAAAGAGAAAGAAGATAAAAAGAGAAAGAAGATAAAAAGAAAGAAGAGGTAAAAAGAGAAAGAAGAGATAAAAAGAGAAAAGAAGATAAAAAGAGAAAAGAAGATAAAAAGAGAAAAGAAGATAAAAGAGAAAAGAAGATAAAAAGAGAAAAGAAGATAAAAAGAGAAAAGAAGATAAAAAGAGAAAAGAAGATAAAAAGAGAAAAGAAGATAAAAGAGAAAGAAGATAAAAGGAAAGAAGATAAAAAGAGAAAAGAAGATAAAAAGAGAAAAGAAGATAAAAAGAGAAAGAAGATAAAAAGAGAAAAGAAGATAAAAAGAGAAAAGAAGATAAAAAGAGAAAAGAAGATAAAAAGAGAAAGAAGATAAAAAGAGAAAAGAAGATAAAAAGAGAAAGGAAGATAAAAAAGAGAAAGAAGAAGAGGAAAGAAGATAAAAAGAGAAAGAAGAAAGAAGAGAAAGAAGATAAAAAGAGAAAAGGAAGATAAAAAGAGAAAAGAAGATAAAAAGAGAAAGGAAGATAAAAAGAGAAAAGAAGATAAAAAGAGAAAGAAGAAAGAGAAAGAAGATAAAAAGAGAAAGAAGATAAAAAGAGAAAGAAGATAAAAAGAGAAAAGAAGATAAAAAGAGAAAGGAAGATAAAAAGAGAAAAGAAGATAAAAAGAGAAAGGAAGGAAAGAAGAGGAAAGAAGATAAAAAGAGAAAAGAAGATAAAAAGAGAAAAGAAGATAAAAAGAGAAAAGAAGATAAAAAGAGAAAAGAAGATAAAAAGAGAAAGAAGATAAAAGAGAAAGAAGATAAAAGAGAAAGAAGATAAAGAGAAAGAAGATAAAAAGAGAAAGAAGATAAAAGAGAAAAGAAGATAAAAAGAGAAAAGAAGATAAAAAGAGAAAAGAAGATAAAAGAGAAAAGAAGATAAAAGAGAAAAGAAGATAAAAGAGAAAAGAAGATAAAAGAGAAAAGAAGATAAAAGAGAAAAGAAGATAAAAAGAGAAAGAAGTAAAAAAAATAAGAAAGGAAGGAAAGAAGAGAAAGAAGATAAAAAGAGAAAGGAAGATAAAAGAGAAAGAAGATAAAAAGAGAAAAGAAGATAAAAAGAGAAAGGAAAAAGAGAAAGAAGATAAAAGAAGATAAAAAGGAAAAGAAGATAAAAAGAGAAAAGAAGATAAAAAGAGAAAAGAAGAAACAAGAGCAAAGAAGAAAGAAAACAGGCCAGAAGAACAGACAAGGAAGAGCCCTCTCCCTCCTCACCCCCTCTCCCTTCCTTCCCTCCTCTTCCCTCCTCACCCCCTCTCCCTTCCTCCCCTCCTCTTCCCTCCTCACCCCCTCTCCCTTCCTCACCCCCTCTCCCCTCCTCACCCCCTCTCCCCTCCTCACCCCCTCTCCCTTCCTCACCCCCTCTCCCCTCCTCACCCCCTCTCCCTTCCTTCCCTCCTCTTCCCTCCTCACCCCCTCTCCCCTCCTCACCCCCTCTCCCCTCCTCACCCCCTCTCCCCTCCTCACCCCCTCTCCCTTCCTTCCCTCCTCTTCCCTCCTCACCCCCTCTCCCCTCCTCACCCCCTCTCCCCTCCTCACCCCCTCTCCCCTCCTCACCCCCTCTCCCTTCCTCACCCCCTCTCCCCTCCTCACCCCCTCTCCCTTCCTCACCCCCTCTCCCCTCCTCACCCCCTCTCCCTTCCTTCCCTCCTCTTCCCTCCTCACCCCCTCTCCCCTCCTCACCCCCTCTCCCCTCCTCACCCCCTCTCCCCTCCTCACCCCCTCTCCCCTCCTCACCCCCTCTCCCTTCCTTCCCTCCTCTTCCCTCCTCACCCCCTCTCCCCTCCTCACCCCCTCTCCCCTCCTCACCCCCTCTCCCCTCCTCACCCCCTCTCCCTTCCTTCCCTCCTCTTCCCTCCTCACCCCCTCTCCCCTCCTCACCCCCTCTCCCCTCCTCACCCCCTCTCCCCTCCTCACCCCCTCTCCCCTCCTCACCCCCTCTCCCCTCCTCACCCCCTCTCCCCTCCTCACCCCCTCTCCCCTCCTCACCCCCACTCCACTCCTCACCCACTCTTTTACCAAGTTCCCTCTCCCCACCTATTTCAGACATCTATTCTATTTCCCCTTCTGAGGGAGATTTAAGCATCCTCCTTTGGGGCGTCCTTGGTACTTAGCTTCTTTGTGTCTGTGGATTGTCGCATGGTTGTCCTGTACTTTATGGCTAATATCCACTTATAAGTGAGTACACACCATGCATGTCTTTTGGGGCCTGGGTTACCTCACAGAAGATAATATTTTCTAATTCCATCCATTTTCCTGAAATTTTCAAAGTACCCTTGCTTTTAATAGCTGAGTAGTATTCCACTGTGTAAATGTACCAGTTTTCTGTATCCATTCTTTGGTTGAGGAACTTCTAAGCTGTTTTCAGTTTCTGACTGTTATGAATAAAGCTGCTATGAGCAGAGTTGAGGAAATGTCCTTGTCGTGTGGTGGCTATGGTGGCGCATCTGTTGGGTGTATGCCCAGGAGTGGAATAGCTGGGTTGTGAGGTAGAACTATTCCCAATTTTTCTGAGAAATCATCAGATTCCTCTCCAAAGTTTTTGTACAAGTTTGCATTCCCACCAGCAATGGAGGGGTGTTCCCCTTACTCCACATCCTAGCCAGCATGTGCTATCACTTGAGTTTTTGATCTTAGCCATTCTGACGGGTGTAAGATGGAAGGAACTCAGAGTCATTTTGATTTTCCTTTCCCTGATGACTAAGGACATTGAGCATTTCTTTAAGTGCTTCTCAGCCATTCGATGTTCCCATTAAGAATTCTCCATTTAGCTCTGTACTCCATTCTTTAGTTGGATTATTTGGTTAGTTGGTGTTAAATTTCTTGAGCTCTTTACATATTTTGGATGTTACCCTCTATCAGATGTAGGACTGATGATCTGGGCAGCCCATTCTGCAGGCTGCCTCTTTGTCCTACTGACAGTATCCTTTGCCTTACAGAAGCTTTTCAGTTTCATTAAGTCCCATATATTAATTGTTGATCTTAGAGCTTGAGCTATTGGTGTTCTGTTCAGAAAGTTGTCTCCTGTACCAATGCAGTCAATGCTATCCCCCCATTTCTCTCCTATTGTTTTTAGTGTACCTGGTGTTATGTTGAAGTCTTTGGTCCACATAGACTTGAGTTTTGTACATGGTGATAAATAATGGTCTATTTGCATTTTTCTACATGCAGACATCCAGTTAGACCAGCACCATTTGTTAAAGATGCTGTCGTTTTTCCATTGTATGTTTTTGGCTTTGTTGAAAATCAAGTCTCCTAATCAAGTGTTTGGATTTTTTATTTGATTCTGTTGATTAACCTGTCTGTTTTTATTCCAATACCATGTGGCATATTTATTAATATTGCTCTGTAGTGTAGCTTGAAATCAGGAATGATGAAGTCCTTTAACTATACAGGATTATTTTAGCTACCATCTTTTGTTTTTTTTTTTCCATATGAAGTTGAGAATTGCTCATTCAAGGTCTGTAAAGAATTGTGTTGTCCAGGGGAGAGAGCCAACCCCAGACACAGTTAACGATACTCTGCTACACTTGCAGAAAGGAGCCTAGCAGAGTTGTCCTCTGAGAGGCTCCACCCAGCAGCAATTCAAAACAGATGCTGGGACTTACAGCCAAACACTGTGTAGGGAGTCATGTGGAAAAGTGGAAAAGTAAGGGGAAGGAGAAAAGGACCTGGAGGTGACAGGATCTCCACAAGAAGACCAACAGAGCCAACTACCAGGGCCCAAATGAGCTTGCTGAGACTGAAGCACCAATCAAGGACCACGCGTGGACTGAGACTGAAGCACCAATCAAGGACCATGCGTGGACTGCACCTAGGCCCCCTCCACAGATGGAGCTGATGGGCAGCTCAGGTTTCATGTGGGTCCTCTAAGAAGGGGATGGGGCTATCTCTGATAAGGGGTCTGGTGCAAGCTTTTTTATCACTTCCCCCTGGCAGGACGGCCATGCCAGGCCACAGGGAAAGAGGACAGGCTCAGTCCTGATGTGAACTGATGAACTGGTGCGTTAGGAAGGGGACTCCCCTTTTCTGAGGAATAGGAGAGGGGGAGGGGAAGAGAAGGGGAAGGTGGGACTGGGAGGAGAGGAGGCGGCTATGACCAGGATGCAACGTGAATAAAAAGAAAAGAAAAGAAAAGGCGTTCTAATGCAGCAGCTAAAAATGTGTTGACGTTTTGATGGGAATTGCATTGACTCTGTAGATTGCTGTAGGCAAGATGGCATTTTTACTGTATTGATCCTGCTGATCCATGATCGTGGGAGAGATCTTTCCATCTTCTGATCTATCCTTCAAGTTCTTTCCATACGGGTCTTTCACTTGCTTGGCTAGAGCTACACCAAGATATCCTGTGGTATTTGTGGCTATTCTGAAGGGCGTTGTTTCCCTAATTTCTTTCTCAGCCCATTTATTATTTGTATAAAGAAGGGCTACCAATTTTTTTTAAAGTTAATTTTGTATCCAGCCACTTTCCTGAAGGTGTTTATCAGCCGTAGGAGTTCTCTGGTAGAATTTTGGTGTCTTTCATGTATACTACCCTATCATCTGTGAATAGTGATCATTTGACTTCTTCCTTTCCAATTTATATCCATCTTTTAGTTATCTTATTGTTCTAGCTAGAACTTTTAGTACTATACTGACTAGATATAGAGTGAGTGCCTTGTCTTGTTCCTAATTTTAGTAGAATTGCTTTAAGTTTATCTCTACTTAGTTTGATGTTGGCTGTTGGCTTGTTGTATATTAGCTTTATTATGTTTAGGTTTGTGTATTGTGTCCTTGATCTCTCCAAGACTTTTAACATGAAGGGTTTTGGAGTTTGTCAAAGGCTTTTTCAGCATCTAATGAAATGATTATGTGGATTTTTTTCTTTCATATATGGTGGGTTACACTGATGGATTTTTTTATATTGAGCCATCCCTGTATCTCAACAATGAAGCCTACTTGATCATGTGGATGATATTTCTGATGTGTTCTTAGATTTGGTTTGCAAGTATTTTATTGAATGTTTTTACATCAATGCCCACTAGGGAGATTGTTATGAAAATTTTTTTTCTTTGTTAAGTATTTATGCAGTTTAGGTATCAGGGTGACTGTGGCCTCACAGAATGAGTTTAGCAATATCCCTATTGTTTCCATTTTGTGCCATAGTTTGAGGAGTATTAATATTAGCTCTTTTTTGAAAGTCTGGTAGAATTCTGTTCTAAAATCATCTAGCCCAAGGCTTTTTTTTTCCTTAGGAAAATTTTAATGACAGCTTTTATTTCCTTAGGTCTGTTTAAATTGTTAACCTGATCTTGATTTAACTTGTCTAAGTAGTATCTATTTAAAAATCATCCATTTAATTTAGATTTTCAAATTTTGTGGCATACAGGCCTTTGAAGTAAGACCTAATAATTCTTTGGATTTCCTCGGTGCCTGTTGTTATGTCTCCCTTTCCATTTATGATTTTATTAATTTGGATACTGCCTTTTCGTTGGTTTGGCTAAGGGTTTGTTTATCTTATTGGTTTTCTCAAAGAACTTGTTCTTGGTTTTGCTGATTCCATTAATTGTTCCCTATGTTTCTAATTTATTGATTTCCGCTCTGAGTTTGATGATTTCCTCCTTGGTGTGTCCCTTTCGCTAGAGCAGTCTCTCAGCTAGCTACTAACTTCTCCCGACTTCTGCAGGACTTGTCTTTCCAGGTGGTTCTCACTGTCTACCTCCTTGCTCTGATCTCTCTCCATTTCCTCTTCATTTTGTGTCCTTCCACATCTGCCTGCATCTCCGCTAGCATGGAAGTCCCACCAATAATACTTCCTGCCCCAGATTCCAGCAGCAAGCTCTTTATTATACAAAAAGCCACATTCCTTACTCAACTAAGGCAGTTTACCTTATTTTTTATTGGCCAGTGAGAAAGGGACATTTATACATCCTGTTTGCCTGGCATTGCTGGCTTCAAATAACAATTAAGAAAACATCTTTTTCTGAGACAGGGTTTCTCTGTGTAGCCTAGAACAGGCTGGCCTCAAACTCACAGTGATCTGCCTGTTCCCTTTGTTTCTAATTTATTGGTTTCCAAGCTGAGTTTGATGATCTCCAGCTGTCTACTCCTCTTTGCTGAGTCTGCTTCTTTTTGTTCTAGAACTTTCAGGTGTGCTGTTAAGTTGCTAGTATGGGATCTCTCCAATTTCTTTATAAAGGCACTGAGTGCGATGAACTTTCCTCTTAGCACTGCTTTCATTGTGTCCCATAAGTTTGGGTATGTTGTGCCTTCATTATCGTCGGATTCTAGGATGTTTTTAATTTCTTTTTTTATTTCCCTTACCCTGTGGTCATTGAATAGAGAGTTGTTCAGTTTTCATAAGCTTGTAGGTTTTCTGTCGTTCCTGTTGTTTTTGAGTTCCAGCTTTAATCCACGGTGGTCTGATAAAATGCAAGGGATTATTTCAACCTTCTTGTATATATTGACATTTGCTTTATGACCCAGTATATGGTCAGTTTTGGAGTACGTTCCATGAGGTGCTGAGAAGAAGGTATATTCTTTTGTGTTTGAGTGACATGTTCTGTAGATATTGGTTTGGCCCATTTGATTCACGACATCTATTAGTTTCCTTATTTCTCCATTTAGTTTCTATCTTAATGATTTGTCTGTTGGGGAGAGTGGGGTGTTGAAGTCTCCCACTATTAATGCGTGGGGTTCGATGTGTGATTTGAGCTTTAGGAACATTTCTTTTATGAACGTGGGTGTTCCTGTATTTGTGGCATAGGTGTTAAAAAATGAGACATCTTCTTGGTGTATTTTTCCTTCGACGAGTATGAAGAGTCATTCCCGTATCTTTTTTGACTAGTTTTGGTTGAAGGTCTGTTTTATTAGATACTAGAATTGCTACTCTAGCTTGCTTCTTCAGTCCATTTGCTTAGAATACCTTTTCCCAGCCATTTACTCTTAAGGTAATATTTATCTTTATTGCTAATGTGTGTTTCTTGTATGCAGCAGAATGATGGGGTCCTGTTTTTGCATCCATTCTGTTAACCTGCATCTTTTTAATTGGAAAGCTGAGGCCACTGATGTTGAGAGATATTAATGACCAGTGGTTACCACGGTTCCTATGTTTTTAATGTTGATAGTGGTAGTGGTGGTGGTGGTGGTGGTGGTGGTGTGTGTGTGTGTGTGTGTGTGTGTGTGTGTGTGTGTGTGTGTGTTTCCTTTCTTTTGCTTTTGTGGGTTTGTGTTATTTATTTCCTGTATTTTCCTGGGTATAGTTAGCCTCTTTGGGTTGAAGTTTTCCTTCTAATATCTTCTGTTGAGCTTGATTTGTGGTTAACTGTTCAAGGTTGGTTTAGTCATGGAATATCTTGTTTTTTCCATCTGTGGTGATTGAAAGTTTTGCTGGGGATAGTAGTCTGGGCTGGCATCTGTGGTCTCTTAGTGTCTGCACTACATCTGTCTACTCCCTTCTGGCTTTCATAGTCTCTGTTGAGAAGTTAGGTGAAATTCTGATAGGTTTGCCTTTATATGTGACTTGGTCTTTTTCTCTTGCAGCTTTTAATATTCTTTTTTCTTTATGTTTAGTGTTTTGATTATTATGTGGCTGAAAGATTTTCTTTTCTGGTCCAATCTATTTGGAGTTCTGTAAGCTTCTTGTATATTTATGAGCTTTTCTTTCTTTAGGTTAGGGAAGTTTTCTTCTATGATTTTGTTGAAAATATTTTCTGGGCCTTGCAGTTGGGGGGTCTTCTTTTCCTTCTATCCCTATGATTCTTAGGTTTGCTCTTTTCATAGTGCGCCAGATTTCTTGGATGTTCTCTGTCAGGAGCTTTTTAGATTTAACATTTTCTTTGACTGTTGTATCAATTTCTTCAGCCATATGTTCTATCACTGATATTCTTTCTTCCATCTTTTGAAATCCGTTGGTAATGCTTGTGTCTGTAGATCCTGTTCTCTTCTCTAGGTTTTCCATTTCCGGGGTTGTCTCAGATTGTGTTTTCTTTATTGCTTCCATCTCCATTTTTAGGTCCTAAAGCCCTTTATTCATTCAATTCTCCTGTTTGATTGTAGTTTCCTGTCTTTCACTAATTTCTTTAAGTGTTTTACTCAATTCTTTCATCTCTTTCTTTGCGTATTCCTTTTCTAGTTTGGGGGATTTATTTTCCTCCTTTAAGGCTTCTGTCATTTTTATAACCTCAGATTTGAAATCTTTCTCCTGTGCATCTGAAGTGGTATTATCTGCTGGGTTTGTTGTGGTGGTGGGGCTGTTGGTTTCTGGTGGTATGGAATGGTCTTGGGAGTTGTTGCTTTTATTCTTATGCTGGCCTTTCCCCATTGTGGTGTCTCTGTTGTTAGCAGGTTTTTGGTGGTCTCTGATGGTCAGAGGTTTGTAGGTAGGTATAGGCAATGGGGCTTCACCGTACTCCCTTCTGCTGGGCTCACTGACTCTGTTGGCTCCCAGATAGGCCAGGTTGCTGGGGATCATGCAGAAAGGTATCAAAGCAGAGAGCTGTTCCGGTGGACTTGCCTGGTTCCTCTGGGCAGAGGACAATGGGATTTTGGTTCTGTGCCCAGCCCAACTCACCTCTGCTGAGATCATTGCCTCCGTTGGCTTTCTATTTGTCAACCAGGTATACCAGGCCTCTGGGGAGCAGACAGAAATATGCCAAGCAGAGAGCTGCTCCTGTGGGCCTGCTTACCTCCTAGGGGCGAAGGACAATGAGCGATGCTGTTGTTTTTGCAGCGTAGGGCTCTCTCTGAGCCAGCTAGGTTTGTGACTAATCTAGGAGAGCATGCATGGTGTCTGCTCTGCGTAGGGCTCTCTCTGAGCCTGGGTGGTCAGGAGCCACCTTCCAGCTAGGTTTGTGACACTAGACTTTGGAGTGTGCGCACCAGGCACCCATGCCTGTGGAGACCTGGGACTTTCCTGTGAATTATTTGGGTGGCCTGAGGCCAGGCCCAACTACGCTCCGCCCAATTTCAACACTTCTCATCAGTACTGCTATTTTGTGGTTCTCAGATCGGACCTTAGGTCACTGTAAAATCACTGCTGTCCTGCTGATCACACAAGGTGTATGTTTGGTGCCCCCATCTTGTATCCTCCCCTCGGCTTCTGATTTTTAAGGGGCATCTAGTGGTCCCTTTTCTCTTGCGATCACTGTCAAGCGGTGCCAGATTTTGCTCACCACATTGACTTTATCCCACTCTATGGTGTATGCTCCATGGTCAAGGTATCCTTCTGGCTTCCTTTTCCTATCTGTCCTAATATTTGCTGGTGAGCACATAGAATGTTTGGGAAAGGATCATGATGGCTTAATTTCAGATGTGGTGGTAAGACCTTAATTGCAGTTTCAAAGATATTGATCCACACAGGGGCAATGTCAACCCTCAGGAAATGAAACTATCCAGGTATAGTCATGCTATCTCTGGTTATCTCAGCTGCAAAGTAGATGGTCACACATGACATCCCTACCCTCCAGCTCAGGTGTATATAGCTACTATGTTAACATTCTCTACTAAACAGTTGGGACTAAATCTTTCATGGCATGCAGAGGCAGCGGGTCTGGAAGTTACTCGTGTTTACATGAAATGAAGCTATTGACACTTTTCTACAGCAGTGACTGCACACCAGGAAGGCCGAGACAACACAAACCAAGGGATGGAGTTTTCCCAAAGCTGCAGTGTGAAAAGACTATGAACAGTTGATCCCACACACAGGAACGGGCTTCCTTGCTAGAGGAAATCCAAGCGGAATAAGGAATGGAGACATAAAAAGGAGTTCTTGAGGGGAAGGAGGAAGGTGCCCTGGACACCTTTAGTTTTCGGCCCCCTCTGCTGCATCATATTTTTCGCCTGCACTGTCTGATGTTCATAACGTTAAGTTGTCTCTAAACAAGTGCATGCTGAGGGTGCTGTCTTCGTTCAGTGTATGGAGCTCTACGATGGCCTCGTCAAAAGCCCTCATTCCAGGAAGCACAGCAGTTTCCAGAGTCCCCAAAGTCTGCTCTAAGTCTTTTTTTTATTGTACAGCAATGTAAAGCAAAATTAAAAATGGAAGCAAACCAAAACAGTACAGCCACCCAAACACTTAAGCTACATCTTTTTGTATCATTTCTGCTCTCTAGCTGTCAAACAGGAACAGTTTATTTTGCATTGAGGGCCTTTATTTATTATATTTTGTAGCATAGCTCCCATTCCAAAATGTAGAACTTCTGTTTATGAAATAGATAAACATCAGTAATTAAATTTCTAGGTAGAGTTTCACTCCATAGTCCAGGTAGGCCCAGAACTCACTCTGTAGTCCAGCGTGACTTTGAACTAATGGTGACATCCCTGCTTTAACTTAGAGTGCTGGGATTATAGGCGTGATTATGCCTGAGTTGAAAGTTTTAAGTAAAAGCAGTTTTCCTTCTAGGTGACTACTGAACGATTCCAGGTTTTGCTCGGCATTCACCCAAATAGACATACGGAATCCTAAACTGAGTAATAGAAATACTGATTGACTGGTCTCATAGCAATATACAATTCTTAGAGGTGAAATTAAAAATTATAAAATGTTAAACTTAAATATTAAAACATAGGAAAACCACAAATAAACATTCCATCATGAAAAATCCAGTAACTGTCAGAAGCTGAGTTACTATTTCCTTAGTTTTCTTAATGGAGCAACTTAATCAGGGGGCTGAGGGAAGGAACACTTGGCTTGGCTGAATTCACCTCCCTGTTCTCTCAAAGCACCACCTTGCCTCAAGAGCGTTCAAGATGAGGGAACGAACACTTTCTTACTCTCTAGTCACCATTTGTTTAAAAAAGAGTAAAAAGCCAAAACAAACATCAGAGGTGGCCTTCGTTCTCTGTCTGTGTTTTGTCAGCTGATGTCAAGTTTTGGTTTTAAAACTAAAGATGAGTTTCCTGTTAGTCAGATGGCTCCTAGCAGAACTCCCACGTTCTTCAAGGGGATCTACTTTTCTCTGTAACGGGGTCCACTAACTAAAGATGTGGTATTCATTGTTTCCTATTTTATTTTCTGCCAAACATTGATGAGATGACACTAAAAACCCAAAACAAAGCAAATAAAACAAGAAACAACCCGCCCCCCCCAAAAAAAACAATTGAAAAACTCCAAACTCCAAACCCCAAACAATTGTTTTATTTCTCTTTAAGCTGAGAACAATGAAAGAAAAGACAATCATAGGTTAGGTTTAGGTGGTTCCTGAATAGCTGTTCTGAGCCTACAGTGTCAAACAAGCGTCCAGAAGGGACAGACCATTGCCCGTAGGAAAAACTTGAAGCCATTTTGAATGTGTGCACATAGTAACCTAAAAATCTATTCTCTGACCATAATGCAAAGTTGAATAACTATCTTAGTCAATTTCCCATGTCTGTAGGTTTGGGGTTTTTTTGAAAAATGTTTTCTTTGCCTGATTTTGTTTTGTTTGTATCTATTTAGACATGCCAGTGATATTTTTGTTCAGTTTAAGGAGTAAGTTAAAATAGCTGAGGTCCTTCACAGAATGTTTAAGAAACAGGTATCATGTAATAAGAGGAAACAGTTTAATGTCCAACCTGTCTGATTCTACAAACTGTCTATGCATTGCGTCCTGAAAATCATGTTGTGGATAACATATCCAAGACAGATGGCCACTGTGTTGTCCAACATACCAAGACATAATCAGAAAAGCAGGTTATGATTACAACTACAAAAGACTTACAGTTGTGGAATTTCTCAAAACAAGACAGTGAAAAGTTGTCTCTCAACATACACCTGACACTTAATGTCACAAATTTCCAAGCAGTTTTCTCACTCTGGGTAGGTAGTTTAGTAACTCGTAATTGTGTTGTGGAGGGTTAAGGCTCGTGTTCAGGGTCTTTGCTAAAGCTGGAACTCTACTGCTGAAATTACAGGTCACACCCCCTTTAAAAAACCATAGCATTCTTTATCTGTCAGAGTTAAGTGTAGTTCTAACACTATCTACTGACCGACACCACACAGCTTCCAAGTGAACAGAAGCCGAGAGAAATTTAATGGGCATGACACCATGCTTCTTTTTAATTTTTAAAATTTATGTATTAATTCACGTTACCTCCCGATCATTGCCCTTCCTTCCTCTCTTTCCAGTCTCACCCTCTCTCCCTCTTCCACCTGTTCCCCATCTCCTACTCCTCAGGTAAGGGGAGTCCCCCACACCAACCCACACTAGCACATCAAGTCACATCAGGACTGAGCACATCGTCTTCCCCTGTCGAGGCAGCCCTGCCAGGGGGAACTGATGAAAAAGCAGGCAACAGAGTCCGTGTCAGAAACAGCCCCTCTCCCTTTCTAAGAGACCCACAGGTCGAGTCCCTGCATGGCCCTTGGTTGCTACATCAGTCTCTGCAATCCCTTCTGGGCCCAAGTTAGTTGGTTTTGTTGGACTTTTTATGGAGCTCCTGTTTCTGCCAGGTCCTTCTATTCATCTCTCCAACTTCTTCCAAAAGGCTCCTTGAAAATTGGGAATAGATCTACCTCAAGACCCAGATTTACCACCCTTGGACATATACCCAAAGGACGCTCTACCATACAACAAGGACATTTCCTCAGCTACATTCATAGCAGCTTTATTTGTAGTATTCAGAATCTGGAAACAATATAAATGCCCCTCAACCAAAGACTGGGCAAAAAAATCTATGGTACAATTGCACAATGGAATACTGCTCAGCCATTGAACACAAGGAAATCTTGAAATTTGTAGACAAATGGATGGAACTAGAAAATATCATCCTGAGTGAGGTAACCCAGACCCAGAAAGACATATGTGGTATATACTCACTTATAGGCAGATATAATCACATTACAATGCACAGACCCAAAGTAGATAAGCAACAAGGAAGACCCAAGAGAAGATACTTAAATCTCACTCGGAAAGGGACATAGAATAGACAATGGAAGTAGTTGAAGAGAGGGAACAGGGTAGGAGAGGAGGCAAGGGAAGATATCAGGGTGGTGGCCAGACGTGGGGAGAGCCAGAACGGGAGGACAGAGGGCTTGTGGAGAGAAAAGGAACAGTGGGAGGGGCCATCTCTGAGACACCATGTTTAAGAGTCTATGAAAACAGATTTTTGAGCCAGGCATGCTGGTGCACAGCTTTAATCCCAGCATTGAAGGAAACAGAGGCAGACAGATCACTGAGATAGAAGCCAGCCTGGTCTACAAAGTGAGTCCAGGACAGCCAAGGCTACACTGAGAAACCCTGTCTTGTCACAAACAAAACAAAACAAAAAACAGACAAAACCACACATGGTATTCCTCACAGCATATAACGCTACTCAAGAACTGACTTGTATCATGACTGAAAACCAAATGATCCAAATCTTTGTGGATGGATTATTCTGTACAGGACAACCACAGCCAGTGACTTCCCGGTGGCTTTGGAAGGCAGAGCATGCCATTTGGTAAGCATAGAGCAAGGTGGCTCCCTCTGATCAGGAAAATAAAGGATAAGGAGAGAAAACTCAGACTTTACAGTTACCTAACTCTGTGCTGCTGGGACTAGGGAGGTTTCTAGGTCATATTTATGTTCAACTTCCCAACTCTCAGGTTGAGGTAGAGTGGGAGTCACGTCTGTTTTATTTGTCTATTCATTATGTTGACCTCTGTAGTGTGCCTACCTTAAATCACCCTTTTATCTTAACTTATATAACAGAAGATTTAGACTTTAAGGATAAACTCTGATATAGAAAGGTATGTTTTCCAGTCATTGCACTATCCCCTAGCAATGATTCTCCTGATTTCCTTTAAAAATTAGCATGCTTTTAAAAACCATGTTTTTTCTTGTGGTAGCATCACTGTGTTCCTTTCTGTTCTTGAGCAGTAGTGCAAGCCATGAATCCACATCTTAAAAACCCATTTACCTTTGGATGAACCCTTAAGATGTTGCTATAATACTATTGAAGTCTACAATGAGCAAAGATGCTGTGAAATTTTGTTTTATGTTGGAAAATGTTTTATTTCTCTTAGATAATTATCTAGGAGTGAAATTGCTGGATAATTTGGGTAAATGTAGATTTAACTTTATAACAAACTTCGAGATAAACTTTTTTCTCAGAAATATTAACAATTTTGTACTATCATCTGGAACAGTGTGAGTCTAAGTTGCTCCACATCCTTTCCAAAAGTTACCTTTTGAGTTTTTAACATTCAGGAATATATACGTGAGCAACTTCTGCACTCAGAAAGAGACTTCACCTAGGGAAATAAACTGAAGATTGATGAAGGGACATACCTGACATCGATCCACAGGAAGATGTGTGCACACTCCCCTGCACACGCATGAGCCTACCAGATGTGTGAACACATCTTCCTGTGGGTCGATGTCAGGTGCGTTCCTCCACCAGTCTCCAGCTTATGTCCTGGGGTGAAGTCTCTTGCTGAACTCAGAAGCTGCTCTTTCGGCTGTTTTCCCTGCAGCGCCTCCTCTATCAGTCTCTGATGCTGGGGTGACAGAAAGGCTGCCACACTCATCTTGCTCTTATGTGGGTATTGGAATCTAAACTCCAGACCTTCTGCTTGAGGGGACAGTGGCCAGATTTCAGGCATTTCTTAAAGATGTGAGTTATTTCTGATTTTAGTTCCTGCTAGCTGTAGAGGAAAGGCCTTGGGCAGCTTCTCACACATGTATTGCTCATTCATGCAGCTTCCTGGTCCAAAGCTTTACTGGGATTTCTCATTTTCAAATGGGTTATATTGTTAAATTACAGGAGTTATTTACATATTTTAGACGAATTTCTTTGTCACATGTCTATATTGCTCATGTTCTCTATACAAGGAAGGTTTTCTTTTCTTTTCCCCCCAAAACATTTTAAAAAAAAAATCTGTTTTAGTTTGTTATCTCTTGGCATTGGATTCCTCACAACAGATAAGCAAGCTGATTGCATCATTTGGGGGAAGGGAAGCAGATTTCTTTAAAGTGTATGAGCAAACATCTTTTAAACATTCAATCAAAGTGCAAGCTTATACAATTAAATTCTTCCAGACAACTGCACTCTATCA
The DNA here is from genome assembly GCF_964271855.1 of Acomys minous. Taxonomy (NCBI): domain Eukaryota; kingdom Metazoa; phylum Chordata; class Mammalia; order Rodentia; family Muridae; genus Acomys; species Acomys minous. Next base: position 117,985,096 of record NC_140491.1, read on the forward strand.
GTAACAGATTAAACTCAATTTTGTTGATAAAATTATAGCTAGCTCTCAATCATAATGAATGAATAATTTTATAGAAAAACATTCTTCCATTATGTAACTAGTGGAAAGTCAGGATTGTTTAATTAGCAAAATGTGCTCTTTTTCTAAAAAATTTAGGTTATTTATTCAGATTACATCTCAATTGTTACCCCCTCACTTGTATCTTCCTGTTCCCCTATTCTTTCTTGTTTCATTCTATTCCCCTCCCCTAGGACTGTGACAGGAGGCGACCTCCTCCCCCACCATATAAACACAGCCTTGGGGGGGTCTCATCCTGGTGGCCTGATTCCTCTTCCTCTGAGTGCCACCAGGCCTCCCCACCAAGGGAACGTGGTCAGTGTGTACATTTGCTTCAGGTGCTGGCCCTCCTCCTCCTCCTCCTCCTCTTCCTCCCTCTCTTTTTATTTTATTAATAATATTTTCTGTTCAGTATGAAGTTTTTTTTGGTAAAGTTTCATCTATCTTTTTATTCAACAGGCTTTAAAAAAAACAACAAAAAACTAACATCCTTCTTTGAGAAGTCTTCAGCTATTCCACATTTATAGAGGTCATTATTAACTTCCTTAGTGACCGTCATGGTTTTAGTCCAAGTTTATCTATGTAACTTACATCAACTAACTTCTCTGGGTGGCATAAGGTAGGAGACTGGCAGACAAGTAATACCTTTCAAGAAACCTAAAGATAATCCTCAGCCAATAAGCTACAAGAATAAGCTTATGTGGCAGAAATATATTTTTATATTGTCCTGGCTTATTTTATCATAGAATATTCCACGAAATCTTATTAAAGTTGCTGCTGGGTCTCTAAGCTGGCATCGTATGCTCAAGAGCAGAGATGGTCCCCCTCCCCGCTACCCAGCCTTGCAAACATTTGGAGAAGGCTTCGGTGGGAACAGAGCATCTTGAGGGAGGCCAGGCCCACAGCTGTTGTAAACACAGGACAATGGCTCTAGTCATGTCTTAAGAAAAACCCAAAACAGATGAAGCTGAGTGGCTCTGCTTTTTAAGTGCAGGGGAAAGGATTTCAGTGACTCTTTTAAACATCTGGTAGGCATTGTAAGATGAGTAGACTTTTGCATTTGGATTAGGTGCACTCTCCAGTACTGTAGTTCAAATATTAGCAGAATGTGCCACTTTTATAAATGCTTTGGCCAGTAAGCCTAAGGATCTGTTGTGAGTACCCATTAAGAAATGCAGAAAATATAAGCTCATAGTAACAGACTCGGCTGAAATAGAATTTCATCTTCATTTACTGGTGGCTTTCAGGGAGAGTGTGGTGAAGGTGCTTTCTAATGTCTCAGGACAAGTAAGTTGGAGGTAAGTGGCATGTTAACTCTAGTGTTAACACTTTACAGCAAGGCCACTTGATCACTTCAACATTTGACTTTCAAGGAACAAGGGAAGGAGGAGAGGAGCGAGGGGGTTGGAGAAGCAGAGAGAGCAAAGAGGAAGGGAGGGGATGCGAAGCAACAAGATAGGTCAAGGTTTAGGGCTGTATTTACAACTATAAATGTCGGACATTTGAAAACCTATGACCATCATTCAGGATATGACAACAAACTAGTTGCTACTGGATTGTCTTTAATAATGATTTCATGGCTGATACTGTGGTTGTTAATTTTGGATTTTTTTATAACAAAAAATCGTAAAAGTATAAATTGATACTTACTTGAGAGATTGTTCAGTTGGGAAAGGTAAGTTGGAATTTTTGATAAAACCTGGGCTTAGATTACATTTTGAAAGTCCTCTAAAGTTTAGTGTAAATAAGGAAAATTCTCATTTTTATGCTTTAATGGCTATTAACTATCAGTCATAACTATAGATACTGCTCTATTTTTAAAATAAAACTTCATTATTTTCCTAAGGGGGCACATCTGAACATTACCAAAGTAATGCATAACACCAAGAGATATGAGAAGTTCAAAATGATATCAACTTTTTTTAGGTGAGTCATTCCTTATTATTTTTTAATGTTAGTTTCTCTGAAAAATACAGTTATATGCTTTCTTCACAAGAAGTGTATTGAGACATGCTGACAAACAGATGTTTCCCTGTTTAAGTGTCAGGAGCCTGAGATCGGGGCCTTTGAGGTAAAGTTGTATCACCTTAGTCTTTGTTTCATCAGCTCTTCATTCACTTGTGACACTTTATTCTGGGTGGATTTTCATATCAGGGTGACTGTGTGATTGAGATAATTAGTTTAGTGTGCAGTGAAGGTAAAGAAAACGACATAGTCAGTACTGAAAAGTATTAATGCTGAGATAAAAATCAGCTCTAACCTCAAGGGGAATATGTCACAGTTGATTCTGGCCCAAGTGTGTGTAACCATCGATAGAGGGTTCCCTGAATGTTATGTTCCACTGTGGAAGTGATTATATATACTTTTACACACACAGCAGAAGATAAACTCATAAATCAAAGCATTTGCCAACAATATTTTGGGGATATCAGGTAGCTGAGTTACAAGAGAGAATTCCCCATCAGTCACATGTAGCGGCAGCAGTGAGTGGTTATCAGAGAAGACTGAAGATAGCTTAGGATAATTTTCACTATGAATGGGCAACATTCCAGTTCTCAAAATCACCAATTTTTAATCAGTCAATCAACACTGTATAATCTCCAATATAAGGGTAGGTTTTCCACCCCCACCTCTGTGAACTTCAGGTCATGGTACCTGATAGTATAATATGCCACTGCATTAAATATTAAATAAAACTCCATTTATCCTGCCAATAACCAATGAGGTAGATGAAACTCTTCCATTTTGTAGATAAAACTTGGCTTGAAATTATTAAATTAAAAGGAGAAAAAGAAGGAGATAAGGAGTTCCTATCAGTAAAAGATGGCACCTCTATTGGTGCCAAATGTGTGTGTGCATATGTGTGTATGCGTGTGTGGAAACACATTTTCACTTAATAAATGTTTGTAGACATCCAACAACTTAAGTAGTTAACCCATCTTGAGTGGTTTTAGTCCATTAAAAGTTGTGTGTGTGATAGAATCACCATATGTAGCTCAGGCTGCCCTTCAAAACCACCCTACTTAGCCCTCGCAAGTTCTAGAACACAGGCGTGTGCCGCCTTGAGAGCCGCTTTGAGAGGTGCTTGAGTCCACTTTGTACACAGTATAACACAAGCTCCAATTGCATTCTCAAGTTTGTGGAAATCCAATTTCCCCAGCTCCATTCATTGAGCAAACTTACCCACAGTGTGTTTTTAGCGCCTCTTTATAAGTTTAGTTAACAGATATGTTCAAGCTTTTCTTGGAGCTCATGTGTGTGTATGGGGGGAGGTGTTTGTGTATTGATTTTTTGTTTTTGTTTTTGGTGTTTTTTTTTGTCTCCTTTTTTCTTCATCCATGCTTATAGTTTTAGGGAAGTATTGAACTATTTCCCCAACAATAGGGGATGTGATATAATCTGGTTTTTTTTTCCTTAAATCTGCTTTGACTACTTAGGAGCTTTGTGATTCTATAAGAACTTTTAGACTGTTTTCTCTATTTTTGTAAAAAACACCAGAATGCTGATAAGAATTATACTTGGTAAGTTTGACATAGAACTGTCTCCATACTTTTTAAAAGTTGCTTTTATTGTTACTTCACATATGGCTATCTAAACTTGCAGTATAAGCAGACTGTAATGGCCTCTTATAAGAAGCAGTAGAGTTTCAAATAATCATAAGAGATGAATTGTTCTAATCACCAATAAGTCAAACCAAGCTGTAAACAAATGAGGTGTCTCTTCTCTGTGCCCCATTTCCATTTCTGTACATAACTTCATCTTCTATTAATATAAACACAACCTAGCTACATGCTGAAACAGCGTGTTCTGAATCATTTTTCCTCTTGACTGTTTCTAATTCTAGGGTAGTAAGCAAAATTAATTACAATGTACAAAACTGAATTTGTTATATTGTCTTTAACATGTTAAATCTGGAGGTTACTTTGGGTGCTATTGGCAATTAAACAATATTAACTGTGTTAACCTTGGAATGGATTCAGTTTCCATTTTTTATTTTATTAATTTATTCAGCTTACAACTCAATTGTTATCCCATCACTTATAGCCTCCCATTCCTCTCTCCCTCCCGCTTTCACCCTACAGTTTCCATTTATTTGAGTCTTCAGTTTCATTCCTCAATTTCTTACCAATTTTCAATGCATAGACCTTTAACTTCCTTTGCTAATCTTACTGTTTTCTTACTCTTTTAAGAAAAGGCAGAGGAAGCACAAAGAGTGTACACTTCAGAGGGTATGGAGGACACCAAGTAAACATGGCTCTCTAAATCAACAGGATTGATACACGTGTGAACTCATGGAGGCAGCGTGAACAGAGCCCACCTGGGTCCATTGCAGACAGCGTCCTAGAGCTGAAAGGAGAAGCTAACACATGCCTCCAACCCTGACACAAAAGCTGTCTCTGATTGATAATAATTTGCACATGAAAATTTAGTTTCCATCAAAAGAGTCCCACTGTGAAAACAAACTGCTTTTAAGGGTAAGCCGTATATCCAGCAGTAGAAGGCCAACGGAAAGGAAACTCAATAACATTTTTTGAGGTTCTTCATCTCATAATCTCATAAACGTATAGAAAGTTTTACATATATACATATACACACACTTTTTTGCTCTACGTGTCCTTTGTATATATATTATGTCTTTCAGTTTAGTGTTTTATGGGATTCATGAGTGTGAAAACATGTGAGTCTCTTCATCTGTTTCTTGTACCTTTTTGGGGCTCTTTTCCTTCTGTTTGTTTACTGTGTCCTATTCTGATATGTTAGTTTTTGTTCTGTCTGACTGTATTTTATTTGATCATTATGCCTTAGAAGATTGTTTTCTAACAAGAGAAAGAGAGGAGATGGACTCAGATGAAAGGGGAGGTAGGGAGGAACCGGGAAGAGCAGAGAGAGGGGAAACTGCAATCCAGATATGTTACAGAGGGAAAAAAATCTATTTTCAATAAAAGAAAAGATTAGCTATATAATATCCATAAGTTTTGGCTTCCTAGAACACTAATTTAGCTTATTGTATAATTCTTCAGTTTTATAATTTGCTTTTGTCTTTCATCTAATTAAATCATAAATTCAGTTTTACATAACATTCATTCTCTTTTCTGCTCACTGTGCTGACTTAAAATTGAAAACAGACCTTCTAGAAAGTCCCTTTCATTCTATATGGGACATTTCTCAAGGTTTCTTATGTTTAATAAAAAGGACAAGAGACTCTTCTTCCCTTCAACTTAACACACGCCACCTGTTCAAAGACGAGGCCACATTCAGCATCTCAAACAGAAAGTTGATTTAACTGTTTGCCAATTGCAGAAAAGTAGAGCTTGCGCAGAGTCCAGTGTCGCTGAACAAAGCACAGAGGCTGGTGTGAGGCTGTCATTGATCACTTAGATCAATAGTCACTTGTTTCAATGGCCAAAGAACAGTTGGCCTTTTCTTAGGAGAATAGAAACCTTCCATTCTGACTCTAGCTTTGGTCATTCAAAGTCTGTCTCTGAGCTGCTTGTCTATATGTTGGCGAGTCAGTGTGCGTTCCATCCCTACCCACATAGGTGAGGCTGGTGAGCTGGCAGTTCACGAATTACCAACTGCCTGGCAAACAGAGGTACCTCCTTTGGAGACACACTCCCACGCATCTTTCTTCTCATGAATTACTTGGTATGAGACATGACAAATGATTCTTTTTCGGTGTTCTGGATATTACTGTGCTGACAAAATTACCTCAATATTTTTATAGCCACAGTAACATTTTGTCTATTTTTATTCTGCAAAGGATTCAATAGATTTCCAAAGTATTGATTTTTTTAATAGTTATGGGATTAAAAAAAAATTAACCATTTGCCTTTCTCACTTTGGTAGTTTTGGGTTCCCATCAGCAGAAAAATACTTTTAAAGAAGTTTTCCTAAAAGAAAGAATTCATATTATTAACAAATAAGGCCATGTAAGTTTCAGTGTTAATGAAATTAATAAGCTAATGAAAACTATTTACTAATAAATAAAAGCATTTGGATTGTTTATTAATATTAAGATGGCTTTTTAAAATGATCATCTATCTACAAGTAATTATTAACATAAATATGTATATATCCAAGTAAATAGAGAGAGTGAAGGGGATTTATAGTATTTCTTAAAATTAAATTTATAATTATAATAGTGTAAATGTTTCTATGTTAGACTTAATTTATCTCATGTGTCACTAATAAGTACACAGAATTAAGGTATCTACTTCTCCCATTAAGCTCTATGAGAACACAATTGGTAATTTATCCATTATTATTTTGTATTCAACATTTTATACATGGTGTAGCATGCCCCCTCCCACAGTGTTGCCTTGACAAAAAGCATTGGTCCTTTTCTCATTAGCAGCGTCTGCTGCTGGTTAGGTACACTGGCAGTAAGTCAAGTAGTAGAAGCCTTTACAGTAAGTGTTATGGAGACTTGAGTAAAACAATTTGTGTTCTTTTTTCTTTTTTTTTTTCCTGCTGAACACAGGATCAGTTAACTACAGTCTATTGCCCATTTTTGTGAACAATGATTTAGTGGAATGTAGCCAGGGCCATATTAAATATAGGCAATGGCTTCTTTTGCGGTTTGGTGACTGATTTGACTGCAATAATCCCTTGACGTCAGCAGGGAATGAGACCCAGGACCTTTTCCTTGAATGCCAAAATCTGTGGACAGTCAAATTCATGATAATGAGTCGCACTTACTTGTAACCTCCAAACATTCTTCTCTGTGTTTTAAACTTTCTCAAGACACTCATAATGGGCAACATGATACACACTGTGCAAATGACTGATATAACACCTAATGCGTTGAACTAGAAAAATTAAAGGTGTTTTTTTTTACTAATAGAACCAAAAATATTTTAGACCCACTGTTTGTTGGTTCTGTGGATGCAGAACAGAAGGCCTACGGTGTATACAAAAACAAAAACAAAAAACAAAAATCAAAAACAAAACACATGGCTCACTGGACCAAAATCATTTACTCTCTGTTCCTTTCTAATACAAACAAATGAGCTGACCCATGAGTTAAAATCTGAAGTAAGCATTATAAAAGACTCACTCATTTGATTTATTACTTAGCATTTTATTAGGAAATAAGATGCTGGATATTGTTTTGATACCCCAGTGCCTTTTAGGTTTATCAAAGCACTTGCTAGAGTTCTAACAAGCCACATTTTCAGTTCAACCAACATTCTAAAATTTTATTGTGATTTAATTTCATAGGTAGTTACTTATCTGTCTGCCCAACACTGTATTTTGAACATTACACACAACCAAAATTTGTATTGATAAAAATAATTAATATGATAAAGTTTTCACAGATTATAGTATTTAATTTTTAAGAAATTATAACTTCTGGGTGAGGAGATAGTTTAGAAGCTGTAAGACATGATCACAGAGAGGAGTCAGTATAAGAACGGCAGGTTCTATTCAAAAAAGAGGAAAAGAGGAAGAGCTCCGGGTACCCACAAAGGGAATGATAGAAGAACTAAGAACCAAGGAGCAGAACGATGTGGTGAAAAGACGTGAGCCAAACCAAACACGGCTCTAGCCATCGGCTCCCCACGTAGGGAGCTATAGTCTCACCCCAAAGCTGACTTGGTGTTCTTCTGAAAACCTTAATAGTGAGAGTGGAGGCTGTTCCTGATTCTTTTGCCTACATATGGGACCCTTTTCCCCTATGGTTTGCCTTGTTCAGCCTGCTCTTAGTGTAGTTTGTTATACTGGGTTGGGCTGGTGTTCCTGGGAGGCCTGCTCTTTTCTGAAGGGGCTGGGCATGGATCTTTGGTGGGGGCTGGGGGAGAAGGCTTAGGGTAGGGGAAGGAGGGGAAACTGTGGTCAGGATGTAATATATGAGAGAATAAACGTAGTTTATTAGAAAAAAAAGTAATCCCAGAGTGTTGTTATTTGTATATAATGTGACAGGATTGGTGGATAACAGCAAGTCAGAGGATTTCAGTACTTCTATAATAAATTTGCAAGGTCCCTGAGTTTTTAAATATTTTTCATATTTCCAGAAATTAGTGGTTCAAAACAGGTCTTACAGGGCACTAATGCTCATCACCTGCATAGAAATTTGCAAACAGTAAGATACTATGAAAATACCATTTCCTTAATTAATCCTTGGATATGGCAGAGCATTTGGTAAGAAATCATAAACTATGTTGGAAGTAAGCAAGAGAAGAAAATATAATCTTGTCCATCAAATCCTAGTAAAGAAACACATTTAGCAATTAAAGATTAAAATCACATGTGTCTAGGGATGACGTAGAAGCAAATAGTTAATAAAGATGAAGACAGGCTCAGGAAGCAATGGAGTAAGCCAGTAGAAATTAATGAAGTAAAGAATGAAGAAAATAAAGTACAAAGAGAATGAATCTAATATTTTATTATGTTAGGAAGCCAATAAATTAGATAACCCGCTTAGAAACTTGAAAGAAAAGTGGGACAAAATAAACAGAAAATACAAAGCCAAACAAACAAAGCAAAACAAAACAAAAAACTGGAGTAATTAAAGGGATTGAAGACAATATGGCAACTGACTTGGAAACCAGGAATCATCAGTTGTGAATTAGCAGGATAGAAACTAACAAAGACGTTTAAAAACCTAAAATTCCTGAATAAGCCCATTCTGTTGACAGCCGGGAAACTGCTGGGTGTGTTTCTGACTTATGAATTACTTACTGACTTCCAATTTGTAAGGAGTCTGGATTCTAATTTTTTTAAAAACTGCTTAAAACTCCTGAAAAAAAATCTTTAAAATTTTTCCCGACTTGCTTTTACAACGCTGATATATTTAAACACAAGTGCATTATTCACGGCATTAAAAAGAACAAAACTGCTCTTAGGCAGACAGTAGGTCACTGAGTGGGGGACTCGTCCTTATAGGGGTGTTGTTCAAGCTGAAGCCTAAAACAAGCATCAATCATAGGATGCTCAGAAGGAGGAAGTGGTTTTGTTAAGTAACTGAGTCTGTACAACTCTAGTGTGCACATAAGAATGAGTTTATTTTAACTGTGGCACCTATAGTTCATTCAGGTTAGATACAGGCTAATGAGCAGACAGACAAAAAATTGGGATATATAAATAACTAGATTAAAATCACCCATGTTTTCCCTATAACTTAAGTACTTACTGGGGCATGGCGTTTGGGTTCCCTCCCTCGCTGCAGGAGTGCAGGCTGCGTCTGGATGATCCCTTGAGCTCACTATTTTGAGGCAAGTCTAGACATCATAGCAAGATCCTACATCAAAGCTAAATTATATTTGTGTGTATGTGTGTGAATGTATGTGTGTGTGAATGTACATGTGTGAATATTTCTTATGCTTGCTTATATTCACCAAGCAGGTATCATGGAGTTCTAATATACTTTTAATAATACGGCTTGTTACCAGGTATCAGGTCATGGACATTTGTACACCCCCTTTCAGAAGATTCTAAGGTATCATGTTTTAAAACTCCTCCATGTTCTATCACGTAGGTTGTTTTTGTTTTGTTTTACTACATCTGTAAGTGAGGTTTAGCTAATCCCAATTGAAGCAGCATAAGGCTTTATTTAATGGTCTTTTCTAATCGCCCCCACATCATCCTTATCTGTCCTCTACTAGAGCTCATTACCTTAATTGGTTCAAGGTGTTTCAGTGGGAGACAAAGGCCCCCCCCACACACACACACACTCTCTCTCTCTCTCTCTCTCTCTCTCTCTCACACACACACTCACACACACACTCACACACACACACTCACACACACACACTTTCACACTCACACACACTCACACACACACAATCTGTGTGACAGAGATTCTTGCCGTTTGCACTATTGACATTTCAAGAGTTTCGGCTGGCCAAGCTACTGCAGAGGCGTCTCCTACACTGTGCACAGATAGTGCAGGGCACAGCGTCCCTGGCCTCTACCTATTACACAACACATCCTCCCCACTTCCCACCAGAGCGGACTCAATAGGCGTAGAACCACTGTTCACAATCAGGTATTTGTAACTCTTTATACTGCTAATGGATGCAAGCTACCTAAAAGAGCACATCTCTCAGGCTCATCCTTGAGAGACAGAAAATAAAAAGATAGGAGCACTAATAATGAAATAAAGTCACATTTATAAGATGGATTAGATCTGTTTGTTATTCGCTAGGTTCATCGTTACAGTATAGTGATGCCGTTACAAACACCGCAAAGTCAACGCTGAGGACACCCGGAAGGGTTTATGTCATGTATGATGATATATGAAAGCACACGCTGTGCCTGTGTTCTCCTCACGGCAGACAACTTCATCTCATACTAAAAACACTCCATCTAGCAGCTCTTCAAAACTGTAGACATGTTTCTTCTACATTTTATATCCTAATTCTCTGGTTTAAAAGGCATTCTGGGAATTACAGATTATAATGACCAGAGCTGAGGTAGAAAGTCAGGCTCTCTGGGAAAACATACATATTATTATACAGTGTACAGTTCCTGAGCCAGCCGTGTTGTGCCCACTGAGGTCAGGCAGCAGTCTACTGGAGCCTGTGACAGTCACCTAATTTTTCTGTTCTTTCTTTTGACAAGTTGAATTGAAAAGTCAGGATAAGAGTGACTCACTGGTTCTTTCTGCACGACCATACACATGCGTCTTTATTAACAGTGATACTTCTTTCATATTTTATGAGTGATTTGATCACCATGTTTTACAGAGTAGTCAGTTTAAATACTGTTTTCCTGCAACCAGTGTTCTTGGTATTTCATATATTTCACTTCAGTAATTGCCCATCAAGGTGTGTGATACACCGTTGGAAGCCCATATTTGGAAAGAAGACAATGTGTTTTCAGGAATCATCTGCCTAAAACCAGACCAGAGAATCTGGCAGAAATTTAACAAATATAATACATCCTGTGTTAAGCTAAATGGCTTTCTAAATAATGAAAGGAGAAGCAGTTATGAGTGGAAATTTTTTCTGACAGATATTGTTAGTAAATGATTCGCAAAATTGAAATTTTAGTACTAATTTCAGGATGCTTAGGTTTTAGGAGGTTTCGACACTTTGATAGAATGTTTATGCTTTATAAGAATTGGGAAAATATAAACACAAGCTAAAGAGATCCAACAGTACTGGACAGTTGCTATCTATTCCGGTCACCACTCTGTAGGAGGAATACCTTGTGTATTGTATGGGTGCATCACCTGTAAAGAGTAAATCTGTGGCCTATAGCTCAGGGTGGGGAAAAGAAGGTGGAACATCCGCCAGGCAGAAAGAATTAGGCTTGGGCAGCCAGAGCTTGATTCTATCATTTTAATAATTTGCATCTGCAAAACAAGACCGAATCTTTCAAAGTTGGGTTATCAACTACAGATCTCTTACAGGTGGCTGTAAGAGACAGAAGTACCACCAGTCAGCATCCGCAGAAAGACGTTATTTCCCATAGCTTAAAGATTATGATTGATAATTCCCGATAAGGTCAAATATTGAAGATGTAGTGATGTAGACAGAGGTAAGAGCTAAAGGGACTGTAAGAAGGGAGGGGGAGGAAAGGAGTGAGTGAGGAGTGAGAAGATGCTGCTGGCATTCCTCACGTGTCTCTTCCCTTGACCAGGAAGCCTTGGTACAGCTGTGCAAGTGCTCGGCCGGCTCTGTGCTGTGCTCTGCCGACCTCATGCGCCACGTTACTTCAGGGATTGTGGAGCGGCCAGTGATGGAGGAATACAAAATCCGAAGGCACAACCCTCCATTTCCAGGTGAAGTGACCGGTGTGACTACCCTGCAGCCTAGGCTCCCTGACCCTCTGTGGCTGTTGGATCCTTTCCCTTCCTGTGCATTCATGTTAATTTTTGCTGCAGAGAACTTCCATAGTAACTGCCATGTCTGAGACTCTGACCTGAGTCCTGCTTCTAGAGAATGCTCTTTAAAGCAAAGGCAGAACAAGAAAGCAAAGCAAATCATGCTTTAAGACTTTTTATGCTTCCATTCAGCTAGGCCATTTACGTTAATCTCTTTACAGCCAGCATTATCATTTTCCACCGAAAACTCAACAGAGATATGTACCTGCTGGTGTCAGGCACACTGAGCTTTAATCCTGCTGTAAAAAGTCTTTCCTAGGAAACTAAGATCAAACTTGATTTCTTGGTTGGAGCACTGATTTCATTGAAGGGATTGGTGTTAGGACAAACAAAGGCCATTTGTGCTTCATCCAGTGGTTCTGCATAAATGAAAGTTCTGATAACGCAATAGAAGGCAAACAAGAAGGGGTCAGAAAGTGTGTACATAGGCCGCTGGTACTCACGTTCATGAACCGGAAGTCACAGGGTACATTTCTAACACACTGCATATTACTGGGTGTCCTAAGGGCATTGCCATGGTTACCTCACTAAAAAAGAGGAAGAAAGTTAAGAGTAATGGATGTGTGTGAGTGTGGTGGGTATAACAAAGGTCACCATGACGTTGTCGTCCTAATATCTAGAACCTCTGGACAGTTCAGGCTTCCTGCCAAGAAGGAACTAAAATTTCACCATATCCTTTCTGTGTTTGGTTCTGGTTTTTTTTTGTTTTGTTTGTTTCGTTTTGCTTTGTTTTGTTTCTCTAAACTGAGAATAGCTCTACCCCAAAGTGGGAAGTAGGGAGTCACCGTGTAATATCTCTTTTGATCACTATGACAATCATCTTGTGATTTTATTCAGATCCCCACAGCCAGTGTCCTGAAGCAGAAAACAAACAAACAAAAAACCTAGCATGCACTGGTCAAGTTTGTGACAGGGTTGTTTTTTGTTTGTTTGTTTGTTTGTTTGTTTTTGCCATCTTTTTGTTATTCACAATTTTAAGAGACGTGGAAAATTCTAAGTGGCAAGGTCTCCCTCATTGCAAAAGCGGTGTGCTGACAATCGCCTGTGCTGACAATCGCCTGTGCTGACAATCGCCTGTGCTGACAATCGCCTGTGCTGTTTTTCACTTCAGTGGCAGGTGCTGTGAGCTACCAAGATAGAGGGTTTTTATCACCCCAGGCTTCTGTCGTTCCTGGGAATGAGTGTGTTGCCAAAATAAACAGTACAGTGTGAATATCTATAATCTCTTTCTCTTCCAAAGAAAGACAAATGCACAGGAGATAACAATCATGATATAATATGAATAAATTATAATAAAATCTTTAAAAAGACAAATGCATGTATGAATTTGACATGGAGCTGAGGTAGTCTGCTTCAGATATTGTATTTTGAAATATTCTTACTTTTTAAGGCTATTTGTACACCTCATGGTGTGTTTAACAGCCAACAGAATGGAAAATATGCCAGCATCTTTTTTAAATTAGTTATTTTATTTTTAATGTTATGATATAATTAAATAATTCATCTCCTTCCATTTCCTCCTTCCAAACTCTCCTGTACACTCTCTTGTTCTCTGAAAGATTTGAAAATTTTACAGCCTTTTTTCCTTAATAGTGCATTGTGTTTTTAAAGTATAGAATCATTATTTTAAGCAGTTGCCACAGTATCTTTTTGTCCTTAAAATTTACAATATTGGGCTGATTGCATGAAAACCCAAATCAAGTATTAAATGCATTTACTCACCCATCAGCCCATTCAGTTACAGAAAATTATCCAAACATATCAGTTACAATATAACAGTTCATAATTATTTTTTAAATGTAGCCACCATAATATAAGAAACATAGATGAAGGAGCACTTTCTCCTGCCTTGGGGAGAACTCGGTGCCTTGGGGGACATGAAACAAGGACTTGATAACGATTGCCTTACTCAATCTCTTGTGAATTTGACTTTGAAGTGGAAAGTATCTGCCAAGCTATAATGCAACTTGATAACCAGATAATGAACTGGTTAAAGTAATAAAATAAACATCTTTTGTTGTATGGCAATAACATGTGCTGATGAAATCATGGAGAAGGAAAGTTTCAAGTTCAAGGTACATCAGTGTCCGGGTTGTATTGTTTTTCAAACCACAGTCAGCTTGGAAGGGGAACCGCAGCTGAGGAACTGCCTCTGTCACGTTGGTCTGTGGAGGCATTTTCTTGAATAATTATTGGTGTGGGAGGGCTTAGTGCACTGTGGTGGGTGCTGCTCCTATGGAGGTGGTCTTGTGTTGTATGAGAGCAGGCTGGAGACCAGAGAGCTGGCTCCGTGGTGAAGAGCACTTGTTGCTTATGCAGATCACCTGAGATTGGCTCTCAGCATCGCCTGGTGGTGTACGACCATCCATAACTCCCGTTTGAAGAGATCCAGTGCCCTCTTCTGACATCCTAAGGTACCTGGCATATATATGTTGCACATACATACATGTGGAGAAAACACACACACACATATTAAATATTTTTTAAAGGTTTATCAAAAAAAAAGCAGACTGAGCAAGTCATGAAGATCAAGCAAGTAAGCTACACTCTTCCATAGTTTCAATTTTTTTACTTCCAGGTTCCTGCCTTGAGTTTCCAACCTGACTTCCCTAAATGACGGGCTGTGCATGGAAGTGTAAGCCAAATAAACATATTCCTGCCCTGGTGACTTTTGATTATATTGCTTATCACAGTGACAAAAAGCAAATTAGGATAATTAGATTTCTATGTCAGATTGTAATATTTTAGGCAAAGAACATATTGGAATGCTATTACATGAGTAAAACACTTTGAAACTTAATGAGACTGGGAACACTTAAAATTTTATTTGTTATTCCAACCAAGAAATAAATTCTGAGAATATCAAATCATTGTTTAGCTAAGAAACTAGTGTAGGAATATCTGCTGGGATTCAGAACTACTTGAGTGAAAATAGGTAAGTAATGATATTGCTCACCTGGGAATATTTCTATCTTTACTTCTTAGTTGTTTGGCTTTTCTATGATTGTCTTTAGCATGAATTTTCTTTCTTTCTTTCTTTCTTTTTTTTTTTTTTTTGTTTTGTTTTGTTTTTCAAGACAAGGTTTCTCTGTGTAGCCTTGGCTGTCCTGGACTTGCTTCGTAGACCAGGCTGGCCTTGAACTCACAGCGATCCGCCTGCCTGTGCCTACGAAATGCTGGGATTACAAGCTTGCACCACCATGCCCAACTTTAGTATGAATTTTCTAAATGCCACTACATTTGCACACTTGATATCTCTCTAGAATATTTTATGTTTGTTATAAAAGTTCAGGGTGCCATGTCATAGGGGAATAATGTGTCAGTTACAATATGTTAGAAAGCGGTGGTGAAGAAACTATAAATTTAACCTTGCTTACACTAAGGCTCAAGCCCAGGAGCCAGTTCTCTCTGGTACTGAGTCAGGAAGGACAATTTATATAATAGGTATGAACAACAGAAGTGGCAGGATCAAGGCTTCGCATGCGTTCACCATGTTCACTTTGGCTGAAATCCGTACATCACTTTTTGCACTTTGGGTTGCCTTTGATTACGTGGTCGTCTGGTGGGAAGGCTGTCAGCATTTGAAGGAAAATTGCACTCACTGGTCTGTGACACTGGATCAGCTCAGTTAAGGATATTGCAAATGCTTTTTTTTTTTTTTTTTTGCCTTACCAACGCGTCGGTTTTTAAACATTTCCCACCATCTGAAGACCTCAGCATTGCCTTACCCAATCTCTTGTGAATTTGACTTTGAAGTGGAAACTATCTGCCAAGCTATAATGCAACTCTTTGTCGGCTGGTTTTCTAACTCATCCTTGCCTCTCTGACCACCGTCCCGCATGCCTCCCTGGTCCATCACTCCATCAGATCACTCCCATAGCAAAGGAATAAATCTGCTGTCACCACATTTTATTAACAACCCCCCCCTTTTAAAATATCTCCCAATCCAGACTCTCCTTCTCTTTTGAAGTTAATACTTTCATACTTTCTTAATTCCAGAGCAAATCAACCTTCAGGAATCATTCTTATTTTAAACTCTACTTTGTGATTTTTTTCTTTACCATTTTTGAGAAATGATCTCCTTATTCTTTGACTATTCCTCTTTTTGATACCTCATATTTTTATTTTATTTTATTTTATTTTTTGCATAAGGGTTCTTTGGAACAACCAAAGCAGTATACTATAACATAGCTGCAAAAATAAAAAGGGGGTCTATTAGAATGGTCCATGTGATTTGAGGCCAAACCATCCCACAGCGACCATTATCAAGCTGAGAAGCCATGCAGACAAGCAGCTGCGGCGTACAAGAGAAATAAAGCCTCAGAGCAAAAAAGAGGTCAAAGGCACAACTTCACGTGGTAATGGAAAACTAAAACTCCCTAGAGAGCTATTGGTACCGTTCCATGAAGGAAAACAACCTGAAGTTTGCATCTACCCTTGCCAGCAGTGCAAAACAACAAACTCAAATTCATTAAGATGAAGCTTCTGCCTTCTACTGTTTTGGTCCCTTTCGTCCCTGAAGCTGTTGGATGGTGCCACTCAAGCTTAGGGTAGGTGTCTACCATTCCTCTCATATGGTGACCACATGCCAATGATCTTTGGAAAGACCCTCACAGACACGTCTGTAAGCATGTTTTGCCTATCCTAGGCATAGATGACCTTTTAAAGTATCTACTTCCCAATACTGTCATAATGCCAGACAAATTACAACGGGTGCCCCAGAGGGCAAAACAACATCCAAACCAGTATGATTAAAAAGTGTTGGAACTAATATTAATATAGAGGTAAAAGAGGCACAGCTAGGTAGGATGGCAGAAGGAGCTGAGTTTTCATGCAGCCCACTGGCAGCCTCAGCAGACAGAAATGGTAATTCTAAAACTATAAAGAACTCTGAAGCTGTCTCATATCAGGTTAAAATTGAAATCTTTCATAGCCTGGCATTTTTTATTATTGGGTGTGGGGCACAGCAGTCATGGGTCTATTCTTAAATATCCTTGATGAAAAGTGAATCTTCTCAGGACACAACCTCATAAATCCCATCCAAGCGAGTCAGTTCCTTAGCTAACTTAGACGCAGCACTGGGAGGCTCTGTGTGGAAGGCAGTACAAATACACCTCAGAAATATAGAGTGTCCCCACCAGGTGAATTCATCTGATTTTCCATGCATAGGAGGGCCCAAGTTTTACTACTTGTTACCAAGTGGTAATTCTACTCAGGGGATAATGACATATGATGAACTTAGTCTTGGACTCCGTGTTTATTGGCAATTTGCATATTTTGTGGTAGGTAGACCATCTTAATAAGTCAGAACCCTTGTTGTGCCCGTGTGCATCAGGATACTTCATACGTGGCTGTTACCATTGAGGCTGATGACAAATTCTGGCCAGATGCTCTACTATAGACGTGGGTTGTAAAGTAAAGCCTGCTTCTCCTCCGCAAGAACTTTCTTTCTCTCTTGTGTTTTCTCTATATTTTGATGTCTCACATAGGCCTAAGCTCAAGTTACCTTCTTTATTTTGAATTTTCTTTATGAATTAGCTACACTCAGGCTTTCTGTTATAGTAGCAGAAAATTGAACGAGACGAACATTTTTATGTTAAATTTCATCACAAACAAAGTATATTAAATTTCATCACAAAGTAGCAAAGATGTTATATTAAAAATAGGTGTGACTGAGTCCGTCTTAAATATAATGATTTGAAAAGTTCAAGACAATGGTTTAATCATAAACTGCCTTATGAATACATTTATAAATGAAAAGATTTATAAAAATATAATGTTATCATGTAATTATACTTCTAAAGTAGTTAAGTGAGAGTTTATAGGATAAATAGGTAAACTATTTGACTAATTTTCAGATAAGTTTTTAAGTTAAAATGTCAGCAATGGTGATATTTCAAGAAATGACAGTAATTGGTTATCATCAGATTTATGTGTGAAAAGAAAATTACAAAACCTGACACTTTCATAATGTTGAAGATACACGGGCGTTGATATTTTAAAGCATATTATTTGTGAGTATTCTATGGTAAGATGTAAACCTAATCCCACACAATATGCTTACAGTCTTCTTGCTTGTGTTTCATCTACCTTCCCTCTATCTTGAATGCTGAATTTTCTATTAAACAAAATCTCTTTATCTTCCCAGTGCAGATATGGAAAAGACTGACAGTACTGATCCCACTGTGTTCTTTCAGGTGAAATAAGATTTTCTTGTCACTCATGGTCTAGGGTACACTATCAGGGTTTCTGAATTTAAAAGCTTCAATCTTCCCAACAAAGCCTCTTTGACTTACTTTAGTTACTTGTGAGTAGTGACTATTTTTCTTAGAGTTTAGTGTCATCTGGAGAGAGGGAAGGATCTGCAAGCTGTTGTCTGTAGCCACACATGGCAGCATGGTTCTGATGGCTCTACAGTGTCTACACTGCATGACTCCTGACCGCTGACTGTTGACTGAGTCACTCCTGTTCTCCAAGCAGCTCTCCTCCCATTCGCTACCGTAGTCTGAACTTCTTTTCAGAGCAACAACGGTAAGTGGTGGCAGCTCACATGGAAGGCGAGCCACTGCAGTCTTCTGTGTAAGTGTCACACAGTGTCATTATATAAGAGTGAATGGGTAGCTTCTCACACATATTTTCGTTTTTCGGGTGGGACAAAATGAAGATACATTACAAGTTTTCAGACCATAAAAACCAGATTATATGTGGAACCACGACATCTGAGTCAGTCAAGGAAGAAGGAGGAGAATCTTGGGAAGCGACAAGAGGGAAAGAGAGACGTTCTGCTTTCCTAACAGTAAAATGTGCAAGGCTGTGAAACTGTGTGACTTCCAAGTCTCTGAGCACACTCTTCACAGGAGGGCTAGGACCTGAGGACACACACCCTGGCAGCACAGACCCAAACTGCTGAAAGTTCTAGGAGTAAAAATGGCGAGGGAGGCAGGAACAACACCCTGACCAACTCCACACGAATAAGGAAACTGAGCCTTCCACTCAAGCACATCGCCAGTACTTTGTGTTAGCCATCCATCCACAGAAATACTTTTCACCAGGCACCCCAACTGGTCACACTGGGCTGCGACACAGGTGGGTGGTTTTCGCTTTGCTGCCTGTCCTCCATTCTGAATTATCAAGATGCTCTCTCTCTCTCTCTCTCTCTCTCTCTCTCTCTCTCTCTCTCTCTCTCTCTCTCTCTCTCTTCACTTTACATCCTGATCCTCCCAGTACCCCCTCTCCAGTACATCCCCTCTCCTTCTCCTCAGACAAAGGGGAGGTCCCACATCCCACATGAGGACCAACCCTCGCTGGCACAGTAAGCCTCTGCAGAGCTAGGCACATACTCTCCCACTGAGGCCAGACAAGGCAGCACAGTTAGGGGAACAGGATCCAAATGGTGGCTTCAGAGTCAGAGAGGATCCCAGCTCCATCTATTGGAGGATCCACATGAATACAAAGCAGGGGTGCAGGGGACCTAAATATATAAAGAACTCAACAAATTAGACACCAATGAATGAAATAAGGCAATTAGACAATTCACAACAGAGAAATCTCAAATGACCTATAAAGATTTAAAGAAATGCTCAGCAACCTTAGTCATCAGGAAAATGCCAATCAAAACAACCCTGAGATTCCATCTTACCCCATCAGAATGGCTATGATAAAAAAAACTCAAGCAACAGCACATGCTGACAAGGTTATGTAGAAAAGGGAACACTCCTTTATTGCTAGTGGGAGTACAAATTTGTATAAGTACTGTGGAAATCAACCTGGTGGTTTCTCAGGAAACTTGGAATAGTTCTACCTCAAAACCCAGATATATCACTCTTGGACCCAAAGGATGCTCCACCATACAACAAGGACACTTGCTCAACTATGTTCATAGCATCTTTGTTCATAGTAGCCAGAAGCTAGAAACAACTCTAATGTTCCTCAACTGAAGAATGGATAAAGAAAATGTGGTACATTTACACAATGGAATACAACTCCACTATTAAAAGCTAGAATACTTTGAAATTTGCAGGAAACTGAATGGAATTAGAAAAAAAAATCATCCTGAGTGATGTAAACCAGGCCCCCAAAGTCATGCATGGTGTGTATGCACTTATAAGTGGATATTAGCCATAACGTACTGGGTAACCATGCCACAATCTACAGACCCAAAGAAGCTAAGTTACAAGGAGGACCCAAGGGAGGATGCTTGAATCTCACTCAGAAAGGGAAATAACATAGGTATCGAAGGTGGACGGAGAGAGAAACCTGGGTAGAAGAAAAGATGGGGGCTAGGAGCAGGGAGAGCAGGGGAGAGGGGGGCCTGGTTAGATTGCAAGTGGGGGCATCTCTGGGATTTGCCAGAGACCTGAGATAGGGGAGGCATCAGTGGATCTTTTGGGGTCACTTTAGATGAAATGTCTAGTGGCAGAGGATATGGAGCCTGAAGTTGCCACCTCCTGTAGCCAGGCAGGACTTCCAGTGGAGGCATAAGGACACCAACCCATCCACAAAACTTTTGATCCTTGCCAAAGATTGAAGGAATGGCTCATTAAAGACTAGCTCTTCTTGAGACACATCCCGTGGGAGAGAAACAATTCCTGACACTATTAATATTACTCTACTGGGCTTATAGACAGGATCCTAACATAACTACTCTGGTCACCCTACAAAAAAGTATATTTACAGATGCAATGATATCCCCATCAAAATTCCAACACTGTTTGTCACAGAAAAGAAGAAGAAGAAGAAGAAGAAGAAGAAGAAGAAGAAGAAGAAGAAGAAGAAGAAGAAGAAGAAGAAGAAGAAGAAGAAAACCCTTCAACTTTACATGGAAACAACAAAGCCCAGTATAGCTAAAGCAACCCTGCATAATAACAGAACATCTGGAGGTATTAGCATCCCAGATTTCAAGTTATTTTGAACATCTGGAGGCATTAGCACCCCAGGTTTCAAGTTGTTTCACAGAACTATAACAATTATAACACCAGTGTTGGCATTAAAACAGACATGGTGATTAATTGAATCAAATTGAATATCTAGACATGAGTCTACAAACCTATAGAAACCTGATTCTTGACAAAGTAGCAAAAAAAAAATACACACTGGACAAAAGACAGCATCTTCAGTGGTGCTGGTTAAGCTGTATGGCTGCCTATAGATAAAGAAAAATAAGTCTATCAGTCTGATGAGGACTTAACCCAAGGGGATCAAGGACCTCAGCATAAATGAGAATATGACAGAAGACAAAGAGAAAATATGTTTAAACTCCTAAGACCAACAATTAATAAATGAGATCTCACAGTACAGCAAAGCTTCTGTAAGGCAATAAACACCAGTATTGGGGGGAAATTGGTAGCTAGCAGCTTACAGAATGGGGAAAGGTCTTTACCAATTATACATCTGATAGAGGGTTAGTATTTAGCATATATAGAACAACAACAACAAAATAATCCCTGAACATTAAGGCCATGAGGACCTCCCTTGGCTTGGTTGCCACTTGGGGCCATGTTGATGTCCAAGTGCTGAGCAAGCTGAGCAGCCAGCCCCTTGCCCGGGCAGCATATGGGAGCTTGTACTGCCTACCCATTGACAGCTTCATCACGGGAGGGGAGAGCAAGCCCACACCTTGCCTGGGCAGCACAATAAAGCTGGTATTGGTGGAAGAAGATAGGTAGGAGCAGGAAATCTGGCTGTGGTACTTGGGTGAACTGACCCCACCCCCTCTCCAGGTGTTGTGGGAGAGCTGGCTCTGATGGCTTGAGCAAGGGAGACCTGGTCCTGCCCCTTGACTGGGCAAAGCAGGAAAGCTGGCTTCGGTGACTTGGGTGCTGGAAAGGTGGAGGGAAGACCAATTCAGTTACCATCTGGGCCCAGATCCAGAACTTATCACACCCCATCTACCCCATCAATGAACTGCTGGAGTACAGGAAGGGCACATCCCAGAATATCAAAGGTGTAGGATCTCCATGACACTGGACAACAGCAGCGTACCCCAATGAAGTCCCAATACTGAATCTCCATGACACTGGACAACAGCAGCACACCTCAATGACGTCCCAATATTGAAAGTGTAGCATAAACCAGAGGCCTGGATCCGGACCAATGTCTCATTGCGATGAACATTTGCAATAAAATCTGTTTGGACAAAAGAGTATACCAGATGACAAGCAGTGACACAATGTAGCATCCATGGCTAGATATTGTTTTCTTGTTTGCTTGCTTGCTGCTTGTTTGTTTATTTTCTTTAGGGGGAAGATGAGTGAGATTGGGATACATGATGTGAAACTCACAAAGAATCAATTTTAAAAGCTTTTTAAACGTGTAATAAAAAGAAACCAAAAGAAAAAGAAAAAATGCAAATTAAAAATGGGGTACACTGAACTAAGCAGAGAGTTCTCAAAAGATGAAACACAAAGGGCCTAGAAGCAAACTTAAAAGAACTGTTCAACATCCTCAGCCACGAGGGAAATTAAAATAAAAACTACTTTGAGAGTTCATCTTACCCTACTCGGCTATTAACAAAAGTGAAATTATAGAACTTTGAGGCGAATGGGTGGAACTCGAAACAACCATCCTGGTTACCTTTAGGTAACCAAGACCCTAAAATGCAGGTGTTGTTTGTTTTCTCTTATATATGGATGCCAGCTTTTGAGCCTTTGATGTGCGTACTACAATCTGAATAACTGCAGAGGTTAGTTGTCAACTAAGAGACTAGGCAGGAGGAGAGACTCTTCCACGGAGGGGAAACAGGCTGCAGGATCATGGAGAGATCCAGGTGAAACTAGAACAGGAGGAACAAGGTGAGGATGAGAGAGAAGGGTTAAGGATGGAATGTGGGTGGGTGGGGGCTGCTCACACTTACGGCCATTCGAAAACCCATATCTAAAGCTGCTACTGTAGAAAACTTCTTAAAATATGCACATATGAGCTCACAAAGACTGGCAGAACTCATACAACCTGCATAGGTTCAAGCCAGAAGGGGTTCCTACACTGAGAAAGAGACCTAAACAAGAATTTATCTGCAGTTGATATTCATTGGCAAAGAGAAAACTGTTTTCTTCAATGGAGTTTCACATATATATACACAATAAACTACCTAGAGCAAGAAGAACCATGGAACAATCAGGAATATATCAAAGTTACATTCTTAGTGTTTGAAGAAAACACTTTTCCTATCTTGGTGTGTCTAAAATTCTGAATATAAATCAATATCTATCATATCTCATCTCTGTCAACCTAAAACATCTATCAAGACCTAAAAACATCTTAACCCCTAAACAACTAAGGTTTATTGTAAAACTAAACTATCTGGTCTTCAACCCAATCAGAGACTTGAGAAGGAATAAAATTATTTACCTGAATATACAGGAGGTGCAGGTTAGCAGCCTCCCAAATGAGACGATGACAGAGACAGTGGCTGCCTGAACAGTCACCCAAAATTCTCTATAATGTTGGCGCATCATCTTCTGGCCATAATAAAGGCAATATACAGCAAGCCTATAGCCAACGTCAAACTAAATGGAGAGAAACTTAAATCAATTCCACTGAAGTCAGGGACAAGACTATGCTGTCCACTCTCTCTGTATCTCTTCAATATAGTATTTGAAGTTCTATCTAGAGCAATAAGACAATAAAAGGAGATCAAGGGGATATGAATTGGAAAAGAAGAAGTCAAACTATCATTATTCACAGATGGTATGATAACATATATATAAATGACCCCCAAAATTCTATCAAGGAACTCCTACACCTGATAAACACCATCAGCAAAGTGGCTAGATGCAAAATCAACTCAAAAAAGTCAGTAGCCCTCCTGAATACAAATGACAAATAGGCTGAGAAAGAAGTTAGCGAAACTACACCCATCACAATAGCCACAAATAAAATAAAGTATCTTTATAAAGTATAAAGTCCTCCTTTAACCAAGAAAATGAAAGAGTTGTATGAAAAAAAACTTCAAATTTCTTAAGAAAGAATTTGAAGAAGATTTCAGAAGATGGAAAGATCTCCCATGCTCATGGATCGGGAAAATCAAAATAGTAAAAATGGCCATCTTATGAAAAGCAATCTATATATTCAATGCAATTCCCATCAAAATACCCACACAGTTCTTTACTGACCTTGAAAGATCAATTCTCAACTTCTTATGGAAAAACAAAGAACCCAGAATAGATTTTTTAAAAATCCTGTACAACAAAAGAAATCTTTTTCTCCAGATCTCAAGCTGTACTACAGTAATAAAAACAGCATGGCACTGGCATAGAAATAGATTGTTTAATCAATGGAATCGAATAGAAGACCCAGAAATAAACCCACACACCTATGGACACTTGATTTTTGACAAGGAAGCCAAATCCATACAATGGAAAAAAGATAGCATCTTCAACAAATGGTGCTGGTCTCACTGGATGTATCATCCACTTCCCGGCAGACTCCATTCCCAAGAACAGTTGATCAGCACAAAATTATCTTAATGGTATTTTGTGGGACATTTTGTTTTACTTTGCTTGTTTTAACATCTTATGGACTTTTGTTTGTTTATTTTGATTTTCATTTTTGTGGGTTAATTTACTGTTTTCTTTCTTTCTTTTCAAAGAAAAAGAGAAAAAGCTTGTAAAGCCTGGAGTGTGGGGCAGTGGAAAGGGCCTGAGAAGAGCTGGGGCGGAGGAGACATCACCAAGGTAAACTGCATGAAAAATATTTTCAATGAAAACATCAGATAGCTGAAGGCAAGATTTAATTTCATTTAAGTAAAAAGGAAAAAAAAACCATAGCATTTCTTATATGCTTACATGTGCATGACTATAGTTACAAGTTACAAGATTGCTGAGAAAGGCTGTGGACTTCTGAAAGATCTGAAAGCGATTGTTTTTCACTGTACAGATGATAGCATTTCTATTTTAAAAAACAGTCAGGAAGTGAGGCTTAACTGGCTGTATAACTTGAGTGTTATTTGCTATAAAACATTAGTATATTGAAAGAACAAATATCTCAATTTTCAGCAACCCATTTAGCTCTTAAAAAGAAGCCATGCAGAAAAATTTGGCTGTTTTCATCTTAGCACTGTGCCGCAGAGACAGGCTCTAAGCCAACCGTGGGCAGGCCACCCTATCATAGAGCATCAGCTGTCTGAACCTGGTGCCATAAAACATCAGGCACATGGAACTTCATTGTTTTGGCTCCGTGTTTACTAAAGGACATTCTGCTTATTCTTTCTTTCAGTATGTACCTATGAAAATAATGTGTCACTCGTACGAGCTTCAGGCATGTTCATTCCTGCCACAATTGTTTCAAATTCTAATTAAAGTCAGATTCTGCCTATTTATCTGCCTACCCCAGTTGTTTCTGCAAAGTCGACTTATTATGGGAATGCTGACAAAATCAGGTAGGAAGCATGTACATTTATGGGCCATAGAAAACTCACAGTGGTAAAGAATACTATTTTGTGGCTCCCTCCGGGAAGCAACCAGCGTTTCCTCTGGCAAAGTACTCTATCATTACTGTGTGCTTTGCCTGCGCATGGAACTTGCCTTTCCTGTGATGCTTTTTCTGGACTCTGCATCATTTCTAGCTACCTTGGGGCTCACTTTATGGATCCTATAGTCCTATATGGTTAACAGAGAGGCTTTTCCACTCAATAGTAAGTTTTCCAAAAGCCACTTTGGATTTCTCCTCATTGAGAGGCTGTATTACTGACTCATGTCTTTCTTTAGCCTCTCTCAGGCAATTTGCTCCTGATGAAAGGAATTTACCAATATCTTTTCTTGTTCACATTCAGCATTCCAAGGCTTACTGATGGAGTGACAGTCCTTTCATGTAAGTAATGCTAATAGTATGCTGTTGTGAAGAATGAAATTGGCTTTGGCAAAAATTAGGACGGTGGATGTTTGGGAAAATAGAGATCCTATTGCTGGTCTGTGCTCAGCGATTGCTTCTCATTGACAACAGTGGTAGCTGATGTTCCAAAGGAATAGCTTGTGCTAGTGTACATATAGGTTAGTTTGCCATCCAAGTTAGGATGTGCGTAGGTGTGAATCAATACTGCCCTGAGTAATGCAATGTATATCATGATATGCATAGGTCACACCAATTAGGAGATGTCATAAGAGTGAAAAGCAACATTGTTTACCAAACACCTTCATCCAGTACGGTTTGGAGCGTTATTTTTAACATGTCAGCACACATACTGTACTATTTGAAAGACATTCAAAGCATAACATACACATGATTTTTAAAAGATTCTGTAATACAAAAAGTTTGTACCTAAACGTATTAAAGAGAATTTTTCTAACTCTGAAGAGAATTATTCAAAGCAATAAAATAGGCATTAATGAAACAGGTAAGACTTCTATGCCCCAGGCCCCTGCTTGCTTGGTGCCTTTAGGCAAACCCAATAGCAGTGAGATACTGTCCCCTCTGCCCCCCTGAGTCCCCCCAGACCCCACCCCCACCACCACACACGTTCCATATCTCCCAGACCACAGGCCTACCTGCATTTCCAGAGGACAGAGGCAATCAGGGATTACCAGAGGCCATTGGCCATCAGGGACCACCAGAAGCCAGTAGCCATCAGGGACCACCAGAAGCCAGTGGCCATCAGGGACCACCAGAAGCCAGTGGCCATCAGGGACCACCAGCTCAGCCTTTATCCCAGAAATAAATAATCCCACATCAGCAAAAACAAAAGAAGGGAAGCATGCATGGGCTCTCTCTCTCTCTCTCTCTCTCTCTCTCTCTCTCTCTCTCTCTCCCTCTCCCTCTCCCTCTCCCTCTCCCTCTCCCTCTCCTTCTCCCTCTCCCTCTCCTTCTCCCTCTCCTTCCCCCTCTCCCTTTCTCCCACCACCAACATCATACTAACAGGAACTAACAACCACTGGTCATTAATGTCTCTCAACACCAGTGCCCTCAGCTCCCCAGTAAAAAGACTCAGGCTGATAGAATGGATGCAAAACAGGAACCATCATTCTGTTGCATACAAGAAACATACCTAAGGAATAAAAATAGAGATTACCTCAGAGTAAAGGGCTGGAAAAAGGTATCCCAAGAAAATGAACCCAAGAAGCAAGCTGGAGTAGCTACTCTAGTATCTGATCAAATAGACTTTCAACCAAAATTACTCAAAAGAAATGGGGAAGGACACTTCATACTCATCAAAGTAAAAAAGGTCTTTGACAAAACTCAACACCTCTTCATGATAAAAGTCTTGGAGAGATCAGGAATACAAGGCCCATACCTAAATATCATAAAAGCAATATTCAGCAAGCCAATAGACAACATCAAATTAAATGGATAAAAACTTAAATCAATTCCACTGAAATCACAGACAGGACAAGTCTGTCCATTCTCTCCATATCTTTTCAATATAGTACTTGAAGTCCTAGCTAAAGCAACAAGACAACTAAAGGAGATCAAAGGGATATAGATTGGGAAGGAAGAAGTCAAAGTATCGCTATTCTCAAATGATATGATAGTGTA
Source organism: Acomys minous (assembly GCF_964271855.1). Taxonomy (NCBI): domain Eukaryota; kingdom Metazoa; phylum Chordata; class Mammalia; order Rodentia; family Muridae; genus Acomys; species Acomys minous. The sequence continues at coordinate 118,012,448 of NC_140491.1, forward strand.
CATCACTGACCCCAAAAATTCTACCAGAGGAATCTTATAGCTGATTAATACCTTCAGCAAAGATTCTAGATACAAAATTACTCCAAAATGTGAGTAGCTCTCTTGTATGCAAGTGACAAATGGACTGAGAAAGAAATTAGGTAAACAACATCTTTCACAATAGCCACAAATAATAAGAAATATCTTGGTATAACTCTAAGCAAGCAAGTAAAAGACCTGTATGACAAGAACTTCAAGTCTCTGAAGAAAGAAATTGAAGAAGACATCAGAAGATGGAAAGTTCTCCCATGCTCAAGGATTGGTAGGATTAACATAGTAAAAATGACCATCTTACCAAAAGCAATCTTATAGGTTAAATGCAATTCCCATGAAGATACCAACACAATTCTTTACAGACATTGAAAGAACAATTCTCAACTTCATTTGGAAAAACAAAAAACCCAGAATAGCTAAAATAATCCTATACAATAAAAGAACTTCTGGAGGTTCAGAGCAATAGTAATACAAACTTTATGGCACTGGCATAGAAACAGACTCATAGATCAATGGAATAAAATTGAAGACCCAGAAATAAACCTACATATCTACGGTCACCTGATTTTTGACCAATAAGTCAAAACCATACAATGGAAAAAAGCATCTTCAGCAAACAGTGTTGTTCTAACTGGATGTCTGCAGATAGAAAAATGCAAATAGATTCATATTTATCACCATGCACAAAACTCAGCTCCAGGTGGATCAAAGACCCCAACATAAAACCAGATATACTAAATCTGTTAGAAGAGAAATTGGTAATTAATAAAGAGACAAATTCCTGAACAGAACACCAACAGCTCAGGCTCTAAGATCAACAATTAATAAATGGAACCTCATGAAACTGAAAAGCTTTTGTAAGGCAAAGAAAACAGTCAACAGAACAAGATGAAGCCTACAGACTTGGAAAAGATCTTCACCAAAGCTATATCTGACAGAGGGCTAATATTCAAAATATATAAGAAACTCAAGAAATTAAATATCAACAAATCAAATAACCCAGTTAAAAAAATGGGGTTGAACTCTGGTGGCCCAAACTTGATTACTTCCCCTTGGTGGGGATGACTTGCAGCTCACTGAGGAAGGGGAAGCAGGCTATCAGGATGAGACATGATAGGCTGTGGTCATATGTTGGGGGAGGAGGTCCCCTTCTGTCAGAGGTCTAGGGGAGGGGAATAGAATGAAAGAGGGAAGGAGGGTGAGAACAGGAAGATACAAGTTAGAGGATAACAGTCAGGAGGTAATCTGAATAAATTATAATTTAAAAGAATAAAAAATGGGGTTCAGAGCTGAAATGAGTATTCTCAAAAGAGGAATCTTGAATGGCTGAGAAACACTTAAAGAAATATTCAACATCCTTAGTCATCATGGAAATGCAAATCAAAAGGACTCTGAGATTACAACTTACACCTGTCAGAATGTCTAAGAGAAAAATCTGAAGTGACAACACATGCTGGTGAGGATGTGGAGGAATGGGAACACTTCTCTACTGGTGGTGAAAGTGCGAACTTGTACAACCACTTTGAAAATCAATCTGGTGCTTTCTTAGAAAATTTGGAATAGTGCTACCTCAAGACCCACCTTTAGCGCTCTCTCTCTCTCTCTCTCTCTCTCTCTCTCTCTCTCTGTCTCTCTCTGTCTCTCTTTCTCCCTCTCCCTCCCTCTCTCCCTCCCTCCCTCCCTCCCCCATATGTGTCTCCAGAGATGGGAAATCTATATCACTCCTGGGTATATACCTAAAAGATTTTCCACCATACCACAAAGTTACATGCGCAACTATGTTCATAGCAGCTTTATTCATAACAGCCAGAAACTGGGATCAACCTACATGTCTCTCAACTGAAGAAATGGTTAAAAAAAAAAGAAGAAAAAATGTGGCACATTTACACAATGGACTACTATTCAGCTATTAAAAAAAAAGACACCACGCAATATTCAGGCAAATGGATGGAACTAGAAAAGATCATCCTGAGGTAACCCAGACCCAGAAAGACACTCATGGATACTATCATATCTCACTTACAAGTAGATATTAGCCATAAATGTACAGGATAACCATGCTACAATCCACAGACTCAAAGAAGCCAAGGAGGGCCAAAGGTAGGATGCTTGAACCTCACTTAGAAGGGAAAATAAAATAGAGTTCTGAAATAGAAGGAGGGAGGAATGGGTTGGGAGATAGAGGGGAGGTAATGGGGGTGAGGATCAGGTGTGGGGATAGTTATGAGGAGACAGAGAGAGAACAGAAATCAGTGGGGGACATCTCTGAGACAGGGGAGGCTCCTGGGCATCTATGGGCATGACCCTAGCTGAAACTCCTAGAGTTGAGGGTTAAAGAGCCTGAAGTACCACCTCTTGTAGCCAGGAGGGATTCTCAGAGGAGGGAGGGGAACACCAACCCACCCATAAATCCTTCAACCTAAATATTGTTTTGCCTACGAGAAGTGTAGTGATAAAGATGGAGTAGAGATTGAGGGAATGGCTAACCAAAGCTACTCAAACTTGAAACCCACCCCATGGGAGAGAGTCAACCTCTGTCACTATTAATGATACTATGCTATGCTTGCAGACAGGAGCCTAGCATAACTGTTTTCTATGAGAGGCTGTAAGGCGCGGCCGCACCCAATAATGGCGGCGAACGTTACCATTTGGCGGCGGCCGTTACCGCTCCCGCACATGCGCAGACATAAGCCCTCTCAATGCACCCCTCCTGAACAGGGGTATGCAAATGAAGCACTCCAACACAGCCCTCTCGACTATGGGCATGCTAATGAGGCATGCTAATGAGGCATCCAAATGTAACCAATGAGACTTTGACACGCCACGTACAGACAGTATTTAAACGACGTGCTCGTGGGCATTCGGGGTCTTTTGCTTCAGCTTCAAAGGATGCTCCCAATAAAGCGTGATTGAGAAGGATCCTGGTGTCTGCATTGTTCCTGCCGGCGGGAGGGCGTGACAAGAGGCTTCATCCAGCAGCTGATGAAAACATATGCAGATTCACAGCCAAAAAACAGCCAAACTTGAGGAGTTTTGTGGAAGAGTTAGAAGAAAATTGAAGGGAGCCCAAAGGAGCCAGGGACACCATAAGAAGATTGACAAAGTACACTAATCTGGGCACATGGGGGTTCCATCAACCAAAGAGCATGCATGGACCAGACCTAGACCTCCTACACATATGTAGCAGATGTGCATCCTGGCCATCATGTGGGTCCCCTAACAATGGAAGTAGGGACTGTCTGTGGCTCTGTTGCCTGACTTTGGATCTCTTTCCCTAGCTGGCTGCCTTGTCAGGCATCAGTGGGAAAGGATATGTTGGGACTTGAGATGCCAGGGTGGGTCTGAACCACTTGGGGCCTCCCCTTCTCTGAAAAGAAGGAGAGAGGGACAGGGATAAGGCTGTAAAGTGATTAAATAAATGGAAAAAAGAAATAGGCAGGGATTAGTTTATTCATAGCAAAGGCTTTTACTAATTATGAAAATTATGTGGCATATTTACTTTAGAGATGTGGGAGAAATCACACTGAAGAGATGATATTCTGGGAGAGGGGTGTTTTTTTTCAGTTAATGTGTATATGTTGTGACTCCAGGTAAAAGAATGATATAATAAATATTTCTATAATAACATATCACTAGTATGTTCCACATAATTTTTCATTTTTAAATTATATTTTAAGTAATTTCATAGAAATTCATTAGGAGATCCATAATTAAATGAGATATTTCCTTATTGCATTACCTTGAGAATATTTTCCTGACCACTAGCTTTTGCTAATAATTCAATAATCTTGTTAATAATTCTTCATAATTATTTATAACTTTATGAATCATAAAATGAAACAAATACTTAAGACTCTTAATATCCACTGTAAGAAATATTTGGCACAGCTCCAACTGACTTGTACTATTATTAGTTGTATGTAGAAATGATGCCCTTCAAATATCTGCAGTTAACAACCACTGCATCCTTATGGCCAATGTAGATAGATATCTTACAGAAAATGACCCTCTTCCTTGTGAAATAATTTCCCATACTAGGTTTCTCAGAGGTAAAGTTCTCAGAAATCTTACGCCAAATCTATTTTATCAAAAGACAAACTTTTTTTTTAAAACAATAGACTCCTTTGTTCAATTATAATACAAGGTTTACTTCCAATACTTTGAAAGTGCTATTGCAAGCTGTTTAGGATAATTGAGTAATACAAGTTAATTGTAAGTTGACCGAATCATGGTCATGTCAATTACTAGTCTATTTTTATAACAAGAATATATATCCTAGGCTCAATAGATAGATATGATTCTATAAATAGATAAGGTAAAATAGTTAGATAAGGACTTCAAAACCCTCAGAGTCCTGTAGAATACAGCATCTAAGGATTTTTTTATTATGTTAATCATTTTTGACAGTAAAACAGATTAACTCCTGGCAACACGCAGCCTATCTCAAAGAAGATGATAAGCATCAAAGAACTTATTTATGGAATTGGCTTCAAATATGGCAAACAAGTCACTGAGCAAAACGTCCTTGTTTTGGTCACAGACAGAACTCTGCCTAAAAATGGGCAAGCTTGGATGTGGCAGAGTTGATGGGCAAACTCTGCCAAGACAGGGTAAGCAAGTCCTCAATAGTTCCTGCCTCGCAAATATGTCTGTCATAGATATTGGGCCTGAATGCTGAAGACGATGCTCCAGTGTGATAGGGAGTTTTGGATGATGACTGTTCAGGCAGCGAACTGTCTCTGTCGTTTTTTTTTCATTTTGGAAGCTGCTATTCTACACTTCTGGTTTACTCAGGTAATTAATTTTTATTCCTTCTCAAGGCTCTGATGGGGTTAAAGATGAAATATTTTAGTTTTACAATGAAGCTTAGTTATTTAGGGGTTAAGATGTTTTTAGGTCTAGATAGATGTTTTAAGTGACAGAGATGAGATATGATAGAAATTAATTTATATTCAGAATTTTATTTTTTTTACATTTTTTCTCCTTTATTAATTTATTCTTGTTACATATCAATGGTTATCCCATCCCTTGAATCCTCCCATTCTTCCCTCCCTCCCATTTTCCCCTTATTCCCCTCCCCTATGACTGTTCCTGAGGGGGATTACCTCCCCCTGTATATGCTCATAGGGTATCAAGTCTCTTCTTGGTAACCTGCTGTCCTTCCTCTGAGTGCCACCAGGTCTCCCCCTCCAGGGGACATGGTCAAAGGTGAGGCACCAGAGTATGTGAGAAAGTAATATCCCACTCTCCACTCTACTGTGGAGAGTGTTCTGTCCATTGTCTAGATCTGGGTAGGGGTTTAAGGTTTACCGCCTGTATTGTCCTTGGCTGGTGCCTTAGTTTGAGTGGGACCCCTGTGCCCAAATCTGCCTATCATAATGTTCTACTTGTAGGCTTCTAGGACCCTCTGGATCCTTCTACTTTGCCATTCTCCCATGATTCTCTCATCTAGAGTCCCACTAGAATGTCCTCCCCTCTGTCTCAGTTTCCTGGTAAGTGACGGCTTTTGTGGGACATGCCCTTTGGGCTAATATGCAGATATAAGTGAGTATATACCATTTGAGTCTTTCTGCTTCTGGGTTAACTCACTCATTATGATCATTTCTAGCTCAATCCATTCATCCACAAATTTTGGGAATTCCTTGTTTTTAATAGCTGAATAGTATTCCATAGTGTATATGTACCACAGTTTCTTTATCCATTCTTCTATTGAGGGACACTTAGGCTGTTTCCATGTTCTGGCTATTATGAATAAGGCTGCTATGAACATGGCTGAGCAATATATTCAGAATTTTAGACACACCAAGGCAGGAAAGATGTTTTCTTTAAGGTTTCCAAATACAAATAGCCAAAACACCATGAATGTAATATATACATATATATATATACATGTGTGTGTGTGTGTATGTATATATGTATATGTATATATATATATGTTTGTTTCGTGGTTCTTCTTGTAGGTAGCCTATTGTATATATACGTAATGATATAAATGTATATGTAAAAAAAGAAAAACAATAAAAAACCCTCAAATTAAAAAAAATTACCACCAAAAATAGACTCTTTTGTTTAAATAATAGTCTATATTATAAACATTCAAGATGTACTCAATATGAAATATTTCCAGTATTGTACAACTTCTAGCTTTCTTTGAAATATTATCTTCTAATTCACAAACATAAACTTTTTCAGAAGTGCAAATCTCTGTCAATACAGTTAAATACACTTATTAATCTGTAAAACATTGTCTTTATTAAACTGAGTAGGGAAAAAAATCTGCTCTCTATTGGAGCAAGATACCATCACTGTCTTCCACAGCTATATAAACATCTATGGAACATTGTTTAAAGTGGAAGCCAACATAAACATGTTGAAATATAAAAAGCCAAAAGAGAAATGTCTCAGTGTTCAGGGTTTATTATAAACACATATCATATGTTATAATGAAATCTAGTAGTTGGTGCAGTTAATATATGGTAATAAAAATATGCACCTGGCTCTGTTTTGGGGCTCCCATCTGTGACTCTTGTTGATTTATCACTGATAGTATATTCTTCTCATTATGGAGAGTAGCTAGCATATCACATAATATAGGAGTAAAATGATCATTGAAAGTAGGCATGCTGAGGAGCTATTGGCAGTTGATGGATGAGGATCAGTTTTCTTCAGAGATGCAGCCCCTGGTAGCTTGCCAATGCTGCAGCAGATCGCCCTTCCACTGTGATGTACTGGCAATACTGAGTGGACTTAATGGGCTTTTTAAAAGGGAGTACATGGAATTAGGATGAAGATCTGAGGGGATATGGCAAGAGTTATAAACGAGGAAGTGGTGGTGGATTTGATGAAAACAGATGGTATACATGTATGAATTCTCAAGCAATGAAAAAAAAAAAAGAACACTTCAAAACTCTCAAAGCACAAAGGATAAGGAACATAGTGTGCCTCATAATAAGATAAGCATAAAATAAAAATATGTAATTATAAAACAATCACAGCACTAGTCAGACTATTTAAATTAATAAGGTTAATTTATTCATTTAAAGTAATTGAGTACTGACTCACAAAGACAGACTCAGTAACTCTCTTTTTAAATTTTTTTATTTATTATAATTTATTCACATTACATCCTGATTGTAATCCCTTTGCTATTATTTCCCTGTTCCCACCTTCCCTCCCTCTTCCACCCTATTTTCCTCACCTAGGCCTCTGATGGAAGGGGCTCCTCCCCCACCATCTGACCTTAGCCTATCAGGTCTCATCAGGATAGCCTGCATTCGCTTCCTCTGAAAATACTGACCCACCAAGGGTCAGTGGTCAAGTCGCAGGCACCAGAGTCCATGTCAGAGACAGTCCCCTCTCCCCGCACACACACGCCCCGGCCCGGCACGTGGAGAATGAGTTGTCTATTGGCTACACCTGAGCAGGGGGTCTAGGTTCTTTGATAAAACAAACAGTCCAAAACTGAAGTGTGACAAGGACATATGAATAGTTATCTCTTCCTCAATGGGAAGACATTCACTGTCAGAGCAAAACAGATCAACATTCAAGCAATTAAAATATCAAGAAAACAAATAAGCCAATCAAAAATGGAATATAAGACTAAACAGAGAATTCTCAAAAGATGAAACACTTAAAATTTGTTCAACCTCTTTAGCTATCAGGGAAATGAAAATTAAAACTACTTTGAGACTTCATCTTATTCTATTCAGAATGGCCAAGATTAATAAAACAAATGACAGCAATTCTCAGCTACATAAAAAAAAAAAACCACCTAGAATAGCTAAAATAATTCTGGACAATAAATGAACTTCTGGAGGGTATCTCCATCCCTGACTTCAAGCTGTACTACAGAGAAATAGTAATAAAAAACGGCATGGTGTTGGCATTAAAAAAAAAAAAAAAGACAGGTTGACCAATGAAATCTAATTGAAGATCCAGAAAGAAATCCACACATCTATGGACACCAGATTCTTGACAAAGAAGCCAAAACCCATACAATGGAAAAAGGAAAGCATCTTCAAGTAAAACACCTTGCCTTATTTCTCTAAGACTGTACTTTCTAACTCCAAAAAATGAAAATCGTCTCTGATTTCTTTTTGTGCTCTCAAAAAAAAATCGTATGATTATTTATTGGGTGTATTGTTTGGACCATATATAAAAATTTTCTTAACCATAATTAACCTCTGTTTATCTCCTTTACATAAAGAAACCAACAAGTCTCATTTTATTGTACTCTGGTTCAAAATATTTCTTATTTCAACGTTATAAAGGTCTATTCAAATTAACAAGAAAAATGCTGTTTCTCCCGCAGGGCACCCGCAAGACTCCTGGTCAACTGATCTGGTATAATGTTCTGCTGTGTTAGCATTCATTTGTTTGCAATGCTAAAACTTGATATGCTCTGCCTTCATTCTCAAAACTCAAAAAACATTATGAATATCAGAAGGTCTAAGAACATGTATTAAGTTGGTAAAATATTTAGCCGTTTTCTAAATATGATGTTATTGGTCATACAAAACTGTTGTGCTCTCTTTTTTTGACTGTACTTATGTTTTTAGTGCTCCAACTTAACAGGGATAAAACCTAAAATCTTAGTCTTTAAATATTAAAATAAACTATAAACAAAGTTTGTCTATCTAAATAGTCTTTCTTTCCTAAATACATTTAAGATAGACTATGGTCTCACTGCCATCTTAACTGAAAGGCTGAAGATGTTTCCTAAACCCCCATATAGGAACTGGTAAAAGTAGTTTTAAAATCTTTAAAACCTGAGAGGAACCTTTCCGACAGGCTCAGCTACAGCAAAAACCATGCTCCAGGCCGTAGCCACTGCCCTGAGGAAGTAAAGCTCTGCAATGCCCCCTCCCACAGGGGTCCAGCCTGAACCAGATCTGCTGGGGTCCTGTCTTAGATACAGCCAAAAAGGAGACACTGGCCCCACAGCTGCAGCAGCCAGAAAGGGACACCAGACCCACTGCCTTGCCTGGCAAATTGGATGTTAAAAAATGCTCACACGCAGACTTGTTCTCTGTGCACAGCCACTGGAGGTTTAACCAGCACAAGAGCCTAGACAGTTCCAGCCTTCAAGCTCCTTGACCTGGCAGAGTACAGATGGCTCTTAGATTCAGCAGCCTCGCCAAACCCAGGGTAGTGCTGCAGGTATCTTTTAACCTCACACTCAGGCTACACGGTCACATGGCCAGCTTCTATCCTGGGAGGCTTCAGATAGCTTCCCAGCCCTCTTCCTATGCAGGAGACCAAAATTTGAACCTCACTCTAGAGCAACTGACAGGTCTAGATAGAGTCCATCTTGTTACTAGACTCTTTTAGCTGAAGGACAGTGACTGTTTGCAGCAATTTCACCTATACAGAAGTTTAAATTTAAAAGAGAGAGAGAGAGAGAGAGAGAGAGAGAGAGAGAGAGAGAGAGAGAGAGAGAGAGCTTCTAAAAAAGTATTCAAGGGTTTAAGAAAAAGGTGTTTTATGAATGTTGCAGGGTCTAAGATGTACATGCAAGTTATGGGTATTGGAAGGTCTAAGAAAGTGTATTACGAATGTTAGAAGGTCTAAGAACATGTTTTAAGTTGGTAAATGAAAGTTGTGAAGGTTAAAATGTCTAAAATGTCCTGTTGCTATGCTACCGGTGTATCAACTGTTCAGAGAGTTGGCACTGATCAATAGAGCACTGATTTGTTAATCTAGCTATGGAAAACACTCACTCTAAGATCCCATTATAGTTCCAAGCTCAAGATTTTAAATTTCCTTTTGTTTGTCTTTTTCTTAAAATGTCTCTCATTGTGCTTAAATTATTCAGTCTTCTGAAGAGAGGGAAGAAGCCCCACTTTCATGTTGTGTACTGGTGCTAAAGGGAGCCTTTTCCCTTCTGTTCTACAGGAGATTTCCATCCTCCTCGTGTTACTGTTCCACAGACGTTGGAAAGGCCTTTCCTTTCCTAAGCTCAGCTCAAAGAGTATTTGTGCTTTTAACACAAAGTTCTTTTCCCAAGCTTTTACTATGCTGTATGCCTACTGCCTTTCCTACAATGTGTACATGTCTACACGGCAGCCAAAAGCTGCTCCCAATGACCCTACGTTTATACATTTTAACTTACCTTACATACAAAGAATCCATCATCCCTCATTTTTTAATTATAGGAAAAGAGATGAATGTTAGGATTCTGTTTCAGTTGGCTTACCTGTGATGGAATAGGGGCATGGTCCTACCCAAGATTACAAAAGGCCAAATCCTCCTCGTGGCGCTCTCTCTCTCTCTCTCTCTCTCTCTCTCTCTCTCTCTCTCTCTCTCTTACTTCTCTCTTCCTCTCTTTCCCTATATCTTTGTCTCTGTCTCTTTATGTATCTCTCTGTCTCTCTGTCTCTCTCTCTCTCTGGGGTACTCCTCTTCCCTTTTCTTCTCTCCTCGTACTCATTTAATAAACCTCATATAATCTAATATCTGTTGCCTGGCATCTTATCTTATTTCCTTATTTTTTAATTATTAAATTCATGCCTCACCCTGAACAAAACTCAAGTCCAAATGTATCAAACCTCAACATAAAACCAGATAGTTTTATGAAGAAGAAATGGGGAAGAGCCTTGTGCTCATTGGTACAAGAGAAAATGTCCTGAACAGAACACCAACAGCTCAGGCTACGGGATCAACAATTAATAAATAGTATTAGTACCTCATGAAACTGAAAAGCTTCTGCGAGGCAAAGAACACTGTCAATAGAATAAAACTACAGTCTACAGATTGTGAAAAGATATTTGCTAACCCTACATTCGACAGGGATTAATATCTAAAATGTATAAAGAACTCAAAAAATTAAACACCAACAAACAAAATAATCCCATTAAAAATGGGGTACAGAGCTAAACAAAGAATTGTCAACAGAGGAATCTTGAATAGCCAAGAAGAACTTCAAGAAATGCTCAACATCCTTAGCCATCAGGGAAATGCAATTGAAAACAACTGGTTCCATCTTACACCCATCAAAATGGCTAAGGCCAAAAACTCAAATGACAGTACATGTTAATGAGGATGTGGAGAAATAGGAACACTCCTTGACTACTAGTGGGAGTGCAAACTTGTACAACCACTTTGGAAATCAATCTTGTGCTTTATCAGAAAATTGGGAATAGTTCTACCTCAAGATCCAGCTATATCACTCCTGGGCAAAAGATGCTCCACCATACCACAAGAATAACTGCTCAACTACGTTCATCGTAGCTTCACTTGTGATAGTCAGAAACTGGCAAAGACCTAGATGTCCCTCAACCAAGAATGGATAAAGAATCTGTGGTACATTTACACAATAGAATAGTACTCAGCTATTAAAAACAGGGAAATCTTGAAATTTGCAGTCAAATGCATAGAACTAGAAAATATTATCCTGAATGAGGTAACACAGACCAGAAAGACACACATTGTATGTACTAACTTATAAGTTGGATATTAGCCATATAGTGCAGGATAAACATTCTACAATGTACAGATCCAAAGAAGCTAAGTAGCAAGCAGATCCCAAAGGAGGATGCTTGAATATCCCTCAAAAGTGGAAATAAAGTAGACATTGGAAGTGGACGAAGAGAACGAATTGGGTGGAAAGGGTGGAGATCAGGTTGGGGGATAGCAGGCTGAGAGGTGAGAGGGCTGGAAGAGAGAAGGGAAGCCAAGCTAGAGACCTGAGGCACAGTAGGCTCCTGGGGGGATATTTGGATGACTCTAGCTGAGACTTCTAGCAGCTGGGGATATGGAGACTGACGTGGCCACCCCCTATACCCAGGCAGGACTTCCAGTAGAGGGAGTGGGACACCAACCCAACCAAAAAAACCTTCCCCCCCCCAAATTTACCCTGCCAACAAGGTGTGCAGGGATAAAGATGGAGCAGTTTAAGGGAAGGCCCAAAGAATGCATGGCCCAACTTGGGATCCACCCCTTGGGAGTAGAGCAAACCCCTGACACACCATTAATGATACTCTGCTGTGTTTGCAGACAGGAGACTAGCAGAACTGTCCTCTGAGAGGCCCCACCCAGCAGCAGAGGCAAACAGATTCAGAGACTGACAGCCAAGCATTAGACCAAGCTCAGAGTCTTGAGGAAGAGTTGGGGGAAGGATAGAGGGACACAGAGGAGGCAAGATTTCCACAAGAAGACCAACAGTGTCAACTAAGTAAGAACCGTGGGGGATCACAGAGATGGAGCCACCAACCAAAGAGCATGCATGGACTGGACCTACCTCCCCTACACGTACATGACTGATAGACAGCTTGATCTTCATGAGGGTCTCCTAGCAATTACTGAAGGAGAGATAAACCTGATTTTTTTATCCCAAGTATGGGATGGGGAATGGTCTTGTGAGAGAACAGGTGAGGTTAATCCACTAGAAGACAAACCACCTCATGCAGGAGCTTGATTGTTGTCAGCTGAAAGATCTCTTGAGCAGACTCTGGGAAGAGATATATAAATGAGCCCAGAACTGGAGGCGGGGCCTTTGGAGACTTGGGATAGTTTTGGCTGTTCATCGCTCCACTTCAAGATGCTCCTAGAGAGAACCACTCAAGGGAAGGCTTCGGCGCTCTGGCTCCTGCTGAGGTTCCAGGTTCTGGTTACTCCAGGTTCCAGCAGAAGAAATCCTGCTGGCAACACCAGGAGAGTCATTTCTAGGAACTGATATCCTTACAGTTTTGTTATTCTTTAATCCTCTTTTCCTATTGTTTCGGTTAGTCAGGTTATAAGGGACATACACTCAATTAATAAGTTCATAATAAAATATATTTGCTAAGAAAATTGAGCCTACAAATTATAGCTGGGGCTGTCTCTGACCTGGACTCTATTGTCTGCTGTTAGGTCACTTTGCTGTAGCTGGGCTACCTTGTTGGGCCTCACTAGAAGAGGATTCGTTTAGTCCTGATGTGACTTAATGTGTCAGGGAAGGTTGGTGGGGGTCTGCCCTCTTCTGAGGAGAAGGGGAGGAGGAAAATAAGGAAAAGGATGGGAGGGTGGGACTGGGAGGAGAGGAAGGAGGAGGCTGCAATAGAGATGTAAAGTGAATTTTTAAAAAGAATTAATTTTCTACTACCTAATACTGTAGATTCCTTGGCAAATGGAATCTCTCTTCTAGTTCCTTATATTTTTTCACAAAATAAAAGAGGGAAAAAACATTTAAAAAATACTATTAGTTTGCATTTCTCAAAAGAAATAAAGAATGTGAAAAGAATGTGGTAGAGAGTGCAGGATCTGGGAGCGATTGGGGGAGGAAAAATAATATGATCAAAATATATTTTATAAAAACTTAAAATAAAAACAATCCCCCAAACAAAACCTTAAATTGAATTTATTTATTATAAAAACAAACCAACAAATAAACCTCTCAAACACTGTCCAGGACACTGAAGATCTATTTGGCTCACTGTAACTGTATTTCACAATTTTAAGAAAAGTTAATTCTGTTAAATAACTCTTATAAAAGGAAATACAAACTAAAATTAAGTAATTAAAAAATAAAAAACCAGTACCTACATGAGGCTCCATTTTCATAGTAGTAAAAATCTGGATTAAATACATAATTTCAACAAAGTAAAAGAACTTAACCAGGTCATTAGCTTTCCATGTCGAAAGCTAGAGGTAGAAGAAAAATAATCCTGAAGTCAACAGAAGGCATGGCAGCACACACCTGTGACCCCAATAATGTAAAAGAGAAAATCATACAATAGAACAAACATTTTAAGAGAAACATTTTCAGTTACATCACATCTTATATATCTGTAAATGGATGTGGAAACCTGCATGAAATATCTAATTGTTAAGGAAATATACTACCAGAAATGATTATATCAGAGCTAGGAAGTTATTACATTGCCTTTGAAGCACAAGAAATTTCATCTTAGGGATTTGAAACTACACTTGGGGAATCTTTCTAAACTTTCAAACAAACAAACCCAAATAGTCAAATATTAATTTCTTTCAAACAAAGAAAGTTTCTGCTTTTTTTTTTTTCTATGCTGAGGATTGAGCCAAGGTCAAAAATGCTAGACAAATGTTTCGCAAATGAGGACAAACATCTCCCCAATTATTTTTAAAGTGTGGATATTTTATTTTTGGTGTATATTAATTTTACTGTCATATAGATCCAAAAAACGACACAAGAAGGAAACTACAAAGAAATGTAACTGAAGGTGATCGTTACAAACTACTAAATAAATATCAGCAAATAGAGTTCAAGCACTATTAAGATACTACTGAGGATGATGGGTGTCCTTCCTCAAGAAATTCAGGGTGAGTTAGTGTTGGGGAGCTCATTAATGTACCAGAGGGAAAGGGGAGGGGGGCATATTTTTACAAAAAAAGCTGAAGTTTTACTTTGGTCTAGTTATTTTCCCTTTTCATTTATTTTATATCATAACTAATTTTACATTTGCAACATATTTGATCTTGTAAGAAAATTTTGATTTTAACCTTTAGGTAAAATCATTTTTATAGGATATGCTAAGATTTTCCTCAGTTTCTGGAAATTTTAAATGCTAATAGTTTAAGCGTTGAGTGTCTTTTCTTTCACAATCTTCAGTTATACTGCTTCACCCCGGCCCCCCCTGCCCTCCCCCCGCTCCACGCCCCCAACTCTCCCCCATGCTCCCCCCCCCCCCATCTTCTATTTCTAGTTTGGGAAAACCATTTGTTCTGCTTTCGCTGCTTTTTAGTCTTCTGGCTTTACTTCCACCTGCTTAAAAATACTTCCTTCTTTCCCACGGGAATTTTGTAATTCAGCCTGCATTTCTGAAAGTGCTTTCTCCTTTTAGTTTCTTTCTGGGTTTCCTTTAAAATGCTTTTGATGTTAATTATTGAGCTTTTGTTTAATTTTTTAAAAGTCAAAGCGCATGCACACATGCGCACATGTGTGTGTGTGTGTGTGTGTGTGCATGCGTGTGTGTGTGTGTGTGTGTGTGTGTGTGTGTGTGTGTGTGTGTGTCTTCAGTTTGAATGTTGTAAGTTTTCATCCACTTCAAAGTTGGCTGGGCCAGTTGGTTGCAAATTCTTACTGATCTTATTTAGAGAGAAAACAAGGTTAGATTCAGTTTATCTCTCCCTTTTCCTTATCTTACATTCTTAGATTTGGAGATAGAGGTTGAAAAGAAAGAAGGGGGAATGTAGAAATATATAGGGAAGATAGAACAAAAAGTATATATATATTTTAGGTCTAGATAGGTGTTCTAAGTTGATAATAACTATATGTGATGAAGATTGATTTACAATCAGAAATTTAGATGCACCAAGATAGAAAAGATGTTTTCCTCAAGGCTGTCAAATACAAATAGCCAAAACTCTAAGAATGTAACATTTATATAATTCCTGATTGAGTCACAGTTCTTACCATAGGTAATCTATTGTATATATGTGTAATAATATAAATGTATATGTAAAAAAATAAAATAATTTTAAAAAAGAAACCTCAATCACAAAGATACAAATCTCTTAAGGGGGTGGACCCCAAGTTCCTGAGGAACATGCACTTTGCCAAGAAGCACAGCGAGAAAGGCCTGAAGAAGACGTAGGCAAACAACACACAGGCAATGAGTGCCCATGCAGAGGCCATTAAAGCCCTTGTGAAGCCTGAGGCCATTAAGCCCAAGATGCCAAATGGCCCCAGCTGCAAACTCAGCCGGCTTGCTTTCACCACTCATCCCAACCTTGGGAAGGGGATCTGAGGCTACATGGCCAAGGGTCGTAGGCTCTGGCAACCAAAGCCCAATGTTCAAACCAAGGCAGAGGCCGCAGCTCCAGCTAAGGCCCAGGCTTCAGCCCCAGCTCAGGCTCCCAAAGCTGCCCAGGCCCCTGTGGAGGCCCCATAGAGAAGGCTTCTGCCAATGTGAACACAGGTGGACTGGTGTGACACACCCACCTACACACTATTTACAGATGACCAGTGTCCTGTGCTGTGTTGTTTTTGTTTTTACAAATAAACCCAAGGCAATATTGTGAAGAAGGAGGAGGAGGAGGAGGAGGAGGGGGAGGAGGAGGAGGGGGAGGAGGAGGAGAAGAAGAATTGTAATGTGTAAGCATCTGTGTTTCCAGTGGTCTTAGGCAACCCCTGTGAAAGGGTCATTTGACCCCCAAATGGGTCGCCACCTACAGGTTGAGAAATGATAGAAGACCTCTATGCAGGTGATTCTTGGAATACACAATATAAGGTGTGACAGCTGATCAGAAGTATGTGTATCAAGAAGAGAATGTGTAAGGTTGACCTACACCATGGTATTAAAGTACCACTGAAAATATAGGAAAATTTGGTGTTTGGGGAGTCATGAATGACCGCAGCAACTACAAGTTAGAGTGAATTGATATTAGATTCTGTATTCAGAACTAGGAACTGAAACATGAAAAGAAATCTGTTAGACCCAACATTTGGAACATTTCGGTGTCCCTAATAAGGTTCTTACAATGGTGGTGGAAGCCAAAGTGTACTTTGAATATTCCAGCAACTAAATGCGATACATTTCTAACACACTCAGGGAAAGATATCATCATTTATTTTCATCATTTCCCATTTTATTTTCTGTGCCAGAGAACAAAAGCACATGGAGGTACAGGCAGTGCTTTAATGCAGGGTACTTTGTCCTTTATTACTTGTATAAAAGTAATAGCACATACTGGAAAATGGTACCAGACTTCTATTTTCTCAGCACTGAGCTAAGGCAGTAACTTTCATTTCTCTCTCCAAGTGGTCAATAAATCTCAAGTGGAAGTGGAAGCCAAGCATAATGCACAGTTGTTTATTTCTAACCAAATAAGTTTTTTTTCATAGTTCTCTGTTTCATACTTGATAGAGTTTAATCTTGTTTCAACTACTAGAGATGGCTGTTGCTGTTCCATTTAATGAAACTGAAAGTATAAATAATTCCAAATTAATTACTGTTACTAAAGGGCTATGTTACATTGTGACAACTTCAGAAGACAGATTTTTAAACAGAGTACTATCCAGTAAATAAAGTCAATATAACAATATAAATAAGCTGAAATTGTTGAGTAAAAAAATGTCTATGAGAAATAAGAAAAATCCATGATCTAGTTGTGAGATCTTGGAAATAAAAATATTTACTTTGTCTGCTATAAAATTTGTTATATTTTAAATAAACAAATGATAATTCAATTTTCTGAACACTGTAGTTTTAGAATTTTCTCTCTGGTTATCTGCAATGGGGGGAAAGTCCACAAGTCCTCAACTCTTCACAAAGAACTGTAGGCAACTGAGGCAAGCTGGGAACAGGAGACATGGCCCTCCTTAGGGAAGAGCACACCAATTTGTTGTCCTAGAGCCAAGCTGTCAACCCTGAAAACATACATATAAGTAATAGTATATGAGCCGAAAAGGTTATATTTAGAATATATATATATGTGTGTGTGTATGTATATATAGCATACACATATATATGTTATATGTAATATATAATACAGACACACACAGGTGTCTGTGTTTGTGATTAGTGAGAAAAGAGACCATGGATTTCAAGGAGAGTGGAGAGGGACATATGGGGTAAATGGTTGGAGGAAGGAGAGAGAAGGGACTAAGAGTGCAATTAAATTATAATCTGAAGCCAGGTATTGGTGGCGCACGCCTGTAATCCCAGCACTTGAGAGGCAGAGGCAGGTGAATCTCTGTGAGTTCTAGGGCAGCCTGGTTGACAAAGTGATTCCAGGACAGCCAGGGCTACACAGAGAAACCCTGACTCAAAAAACAAACAAAAAATTATAATCTCAAAAACAAATTTAAAAATATTTTTAAAAATGTGACTCAACTATCTACTTACTATAAATTAATCACATTACATCCCAGTTGTTATCTCCTCGTTCCTATCCTCCTGTTCCCACCCTCCTTCCTTCCTTCCACTGTATTCCCCTCCCCTAGACCTCTGACCACACAGCCTATCAGGTCTTACCAGGATAACCTGCCTCACCTCCACTGTGGGCGCAGAGGGCCTCCCCACCAAGGGGGAGTGATCAAATTGTGGGCACCAGAGTTCATGTCAGAGGCAGGTCCTGCCTCCCAGCTGTGGAAAATGAGCTGTTCATTGGCTATATCAGAATAAGGGGTCTAGTCTCTCTGCATTCATTGTCCTTGGGGGGTGCATCGATTCAATGCGGATTTCCCTGTGTCCAGGTCTGCTAGCTTTGATGGTCTCTCTGAGGAGCTTCCGACCCCCTCCGGTCCTTTCATTTCTCTCCACCTTCACACACACTCCTCCGTGGAACTCTCAGTGCTCTGATCAGAGTCCTGCTGCAGGTCCCAACATCTGTTCTGATCCCCCCCCCACCATGGGTGGAGTCTCTCAGAGGCCCCTGAAGTAAGACCTGATGATTTTTTGGATTTCCTCTGTGTTGTTGTTATGTCTCCCTTCTCATTTCTGATTTTGTTGATTTGAATACTCTCTCCTTCTGCCTTTTAGTTAGTTTGGCTAAGGATTTGTCTATCTTGCTGATTTTCTCAAAGAACCAGTCCTTGGGTTTGTGGGTTCTTTGAATTTTTCTCTTTATTTGTAATTTATTGATTTCTACCCTGAGTTTTGATGGTTTCCAGTTGTCTATTACTCTTGAGTATGCTGCTTCTTTTTGTTCTAGAACTTTCAGGTTTGCTGTTAAGTTGCTAGTATCAGATCTCTCCAATTTCTTTATAAAGGCACTTACTGCTATAAACTTTCTTCTTAGCACTGCTTTCATTGTGTCCCATAAGTTTCAGTATGCTGTGTGTTTAGTTTCATTGAATTCTAGGAAATTTTTAATTTCTCTTTTTATTTTATTCCTTACCCAAAGGTCATTGAGTAGGGAGTTGTTCAGTTTTCGTGGGTTTATAGGTTTTCTGTTGTTTCTATTGTTGAGATCCAACTTTAATTCATTGTGATCTGATATGATGCAAGGGATTATTTTTATTTTCTTGTATCTATTGAGGTTTGCTTTGTGACCAATTGCATGGCCAATTTCGGAGAAGGTTCCATGAGGTGCTGAGAAGAAGGTGTATTTTTGTGTGTGTGTTTGGGTGAACTGTTCTGCAGATATTGGTTAGGTCCATTTGATTTGTGACATTTATTAGTTTCATTATTTCTCCATTTAGTTTTTGTCTTGAAGATATTTCTATTGGCAAGAGTGCAATGTTGAAGTCTCCCACTATTAGTGTGTGGCATTTGATATGTGATTTGAGCTTTAATAACATGTCTTTTACAAATGTGGGTGCTCTTTCCCTTGATGCATAGATGTTCAGAACTGAAACATCATCTTGGTGTATTTTTCCCTTGATAAGTATGAAGTGTTCTTCCCCATATCTTTGGATTAGTTTTGGTTGAAAGTCTATTTTATTAGATACTAGAACGGCTACTCCAGCTTGTTTCTTGGGTCCATTTGCTTGGAATACTTTTTCCAGCCCTTTACTTTGAGGCAATGTCTATCTTTATTGCTGATGTATGTGTCTTGTATACAACACAATGATGAGTCCTGTTTTTGCACCCATTCTGTCAGCCTGTGTCTTTTTACTGGGCAGTTGAGGCCATTGATGTTTAGAGATATTAATGACCAGTGGTTGTTAGTTCCTGTTATTTTGATGTTGATAGTGGTATAGTGTGTGTGTGTGTGTGTGTGTGTGTGTGTGTGTGTGTGTGTGTGTGTGTGTGTTCGCATGTGTTTCCTTTCTTTTGGATTTATGGATGTGAGGTTATTTATTTCCTGCGTTTTCCTGTATCTTATGTAAGGGTGGATTGGTGGCTAGGTACTGTTTGAACTTGGTTTTGTTATGTAATATCTTGTTTTCTCCATCTATGATGATTTAAAGTTTTATTGGGTATAGTAGTGTGGATTGGCATCTGGGGTCTCTTCATGTTTGCATGACATCCACATAGGTCCTTCTGGCTTTCATAGCCTCTGTTGAGAAGTCAAGTATAATTCTGATAGGTTTGCCTTTATATGTGACTTGGCCTTTTTCTCTTGCAGCTTTTAATATTGTTTTTTTGTTCTGTATATTTAATGTTTTCATTATTATGTGGCAGGAGGATTTTCTTTTCAGGTCCAACCTATTTGGAGTTCTGTAGGCTTCTTACATATTTATGGGCATTTCTTTCTTAATGTTGAGGAGGTTTTCTCCTATGATTTTGTTGAAAATGTTTTCTGGGTTTGGAGCTTGGAGTCTTCTCCTTCTTCTATCCCTATTATTCTTAGGTTTAGTCATTTTATAGTGCCCCCAGATTTCTTGAGTGTTTTGTGTCAGGAATTTTTTATTTTCAACACTTTCTTTGACTGATGTATCAATAACTTTGATCACATTGTCCAAACTTGAGATTATCTCTTTCATCCCTTGTATTTGATTGTTGTTGCTTGTGTCTATGGTTCCTGTTCTCTTTCCTATGTTTTCCAACTCTAAGATTGCCTCAGATTGCATTTCCTTTGTTGCTTCTAATTCCCTCTTTATGCTTTGAGTAGTTTTATCTATTTCTTTTTTTATCCCATTTGATTTTTATTTTCCTGTAATTATTTCTAGGATTTATGCAATTCCTTCATCTGTTTGAATATATTTTCCTATCATTCTTATAGGATTTATTCAATTCCTTCATCTGTTGGAATGTATTTTCCTGTATTTGTCTGAGTGATTTATTTTCTTCCTTCAAGCCGTCTATAGTTTTCATCACCTCAAATTTAAAGTCTTCTTGCACCTTGTGGGTGTCCATACCTCCAGGGCATGCTGTGGTAGGGTTCCTGGTTCCTGGTGGTGTTACACGGCTCTGAGTTTTATTGCTTCTCTTCTTGAGCTGGCCTCTAGCCATCTGGTTGTCTCTGGTGTTAACAGGCCCAAAGGTTCCTCCAGTGAGGTCACTGTCTGTGTCCCACAGGTGCCCCAGGCAGGTTGGGTGCAAGCAATGAGAGCTCCAAGCTGAAGGTTGTTTGCTAGGGCTCCCCCAGAGGCCTCCTCAGGATGGTGAACAGTGGGTGTTGAAGCCTGCACCCAGCTCTGCTCACCTGGGTTCCCTGTCTGTATCCCAGTTGGGTCAGGCTGGAGAGGAGCAGGCTGAGAGAATTCCAAGCTCAAAGCTGCTCTGGTGTCCCCCACTCCTTTTTGAGATGGCAGGGCTCTGACTATCTACTCTGTGTTCCAGATGGGCTAGGCCAGTAAGCAGCTGGGCGACTATGAGAGATCTGATCCCAAAACTTCTTGTGTGCCCCACAGACCTTCTTGAGATGGCAGCAAATGTGAGTTGTGGCCCACACCAGACTCAGCTCTGCCTATCTGCTCTGTGTCCCAGATGGTCCTGGCTGAAAAGCAGCTGGGTTGCTGAGAGAGATTGGAGCCTGAAGCTGCGTGGGTGCCCCACTGTCTTTCTCAAGATGGCAAATAATGTGGATTGTGTCCTAGGCTGGACTCAGCTCTGCCTGTCTGCTCTGTGTCCTAGATGGTCCAGACCAGTAAGCTGTAGGCAGACAGAGAATGACCAGAGCCCAGAGATACTCAGGTGCCCCACAGTCTTTCTCCAGATGGCTGGACTCTGCCTATCTGCTCTGTGTCCCAGATGGGCCAGGAAGGCAAACAGCTGGCTGGTGGAGAGAGATCCAATTCCAAAGCTGCTTGGGTGTCCCGCACTATTTCTTGGGATGGCAGCTAATGTGGATTGTGGCTGGCTCCAGGACTTACCTCTGCCTGTCTGCTCTGTATTCTAGATGGGCCAGGCAAGTAAGCTGCAGACAGGCGGAGAGAGATCTGAGCCCAAAGCTGCACCGATGCTCCACAGTCTTTCTCAAGATGGCAGTGCTCTGCCTATCTGCTCTGTGTCCCAGATGGGCCAGGCCAATAAGCAGATGCTGGGCAGAAAGAGACCCAGGCCCAAGGCTGCTCAGGTACCTTACAGTCTTACTCAAGATGGCAGCTATTGAGGACTGTGGCCAGTGCCAGGACTCAGCTCTGCCTGTCTATTCTGTGTCCTAAATGGGCCAGGCAAGTAAGCTGTAGGTGGACAGAGGGAGATCCGAGCCCACAGGATGTCAGCAACTGTGGATTGTGGCTGGTACTGGGGCTCAGCTCTGCCTGTCTGCTCTGTCCTAGATGGGCCAGGCAAGTAAGCTGCAGACAGGTGGAGAGAGACCTGAGCCCAGAGATGCACCAATGCTCCACCGTCTTTCTGGAGATGTCAGGGCTCTGATTATCTGGATGCTTAATTCTTAACCTAGCTTATTTGACGTCGTTGAGGCCAGTCATGCATAAAGGAAACTTGAACCTGGAATAAAACCAAAGTAATTAGGAGTTACTTTTCATTTCATTTGACCTGATTTTGTTTTACTCTCTCCTATATGAGGTAGGATGACAGCTTAAATATGTCCTGACATAACAGCTGTATAGTATACAGATGTGTGTGCTATACAGTATATACATAATAGTTGTGTTAGTGTACAGATGTTTCTGCTTGCTTGCTATGTGTATGCAGTCGAAGCATCAAGTGGACTAACACAAATGGAAAATAGCCATGACCCAAAGAAACAAAAGAAATATCAAAAATAGGGACATCTCTCAGAGTTAGGTGAATATGTTCATATTAAAATATTCACCCTTCTTCTCCCTAAGAAAGCTATATCTCAAGTGCATGTATTTCAGATGTAGGATAGCAGAAAGCCAGACTCATGGGGTGTAACAGACCTTAGCTCTTGGTGGCATTAGCTGATGTTTTAGTTTAGGGGAGAGGGTGAGAGCATTTCTAGAGAAAACTCCTTGTGTGTCTATTTCAGTAGCCATTTGGAAAAGATATCAGAAGAGAAACAGTCCCCTAGAAGAGTAATGTGCGTACGGGGAACAAAAACCATAATGAAATCAATGACTGTTCTCAGCGCTGTCAAATCAAACCCCCCATCTCCATTCAAAATAAGCCATTTTCTCCCACTGGAGGCATCTAAACACAGATAATTTTGCCATGGGCCTGCTGCCTAATGAGATAGCTAAAGCTAGAAAAGCCAGGAAACTTTCAGGAGTATTTGTGGTTGTAAGCACAACTTTTAACTTCTAAAAAACGTACTCTTTAACTTTCTCCAGCCTGTAAGCTCTTTGGTGAGAGGTTTGCTGACAGAACAGGAGCTTGAGATGTACAGAAAAATTCAGAGAAGGAAGGTTCAAGCTTCCTAACTGGTGCTTATTCACATGCTTTTCCCATAAGCTGTCCAAAGCATTCTTCCAACAGTCATAACAGCATTGTGTCTTACATATCATGAGCTTGTTACGAGATACCTAAAATGCCATCATCAGTTTGTTCATAAATCACAATCTTTGCTCAGAGTCAAGAGATCAAATTGTATATTTATTTTTTAAAGATTAATAAAATGTGACACTTTAAGTCCTGAGAAGGCGTGATTCTAATGAGACTAGAGAAAAAGTAGAGGCTATTTAAATTTGATTATAACCAATAGAAAATAATTAGCTTATCTATCTTACCCAAAAAAGAGTAATTGAAAGGACTGAGTTAATTCTGAGGATGCAAAGGAAACTTGGGCTCATCCTTAGGAATAGATGGAAACCAGCACCACGCAATGCATTCTCAAAGCCCTAGGATACCCTGGGGTTTCTAGTGGGAGGGTCTTGGGTATGATCATGAACATAACACAGCAGACCCAAATGCTCTTCAGAGCTTCTTGCCAGGCAGCTCTCGTCCTAGAACACCAGCTAGCTTTCTCAGGAGAAGCCTTCCTTTCAGAGCCAAGTCATAAAACTGGCACATTAAAATTATTACTACAATGCAAGGAATGTCAACAAAAGAAACAAAGAACAATCCCAGTGCTGACAGCAGATTGCCTAAACTGCATGAGTAGCACCTTCTTGTAGATGAAATACACATCCTATCCAAGAGAGCCTAACTGTGGCTTCCAAGGTTGACCACCCCCCAAAGAATCCTTGGACTTGACCCACTTTAATATGTCATTCCCAGGGAACAGCATGCAGATTATGGCTTAGAAGACCCAGTGTGTCCTTAGAGTTCAACTTAATGATTTTTAAAACAACCTCATATTAGGGATAAGTGATAAATTCACCACTGATATTTTTTTCCTGGCTTAACTTAATAATCTTCTGGGTTAATGTTATATAATTTCTGAGGTTTTTAAAATTTTTTTATATTTTCATTCCTAAAAAAATAATAGAAACTTGAGCAATTGCTCAATGCTCTTTTTAAGTTTTTACTCTTTTGTTAAAAGGAGCTTTCCTCATATGATACATCCTGATTATAGTTCCCTCCTTCCCTAGTCCTCCAGTCTCTCCCCCATACTCCCCTCCTCTCCAGATCCATTTCCTTTCTGTATTTCAGTGGAACAGAGCAAACTTCCATGAGATAACAACCAATCATGACAAAACAAAATATAATAATATGAAACAAAAACTATCATACAGAGGTTGGACACAGCAACACAACTGGAGGAGAAGAGGCTCAAGAGGAGCAGGCTGAAGAGTCTGAGACCCACAGTCAGGAGTTCAATAAAAATACTAAGCTATCAGAGGAAGGATAGCAGGCTACCAAGAAGAGACTTGATACCCTATGAACATATACAGGGAGAGGAGGTCCCCCTCAGTCACAGTCATAGGGGAAGGGAGTAAGGGGAAAATGGGAAGGAGGGAGGAATGGGAGGATATAAAGGATGGGACAACAATTGAGATGTACTATGAGTAAATTAATAAAATACATTTTTTAAAAAAAGAATACTAAGCTACCCACTGGCTAGATCTGAATAAGGGGTCTAGGTTTACTGTGTGGAGAGCAGGGACTGACTCTGACCTGAACTTTGGTGCCCCCTATTGGACCATTTCCCCTTGGTGGGGAGGCCTGGTGACACACAGAGGAAGGGGAAGCAGGCTACCCAGATGAGACCTGATGGGCTGTGATCATATGGTGGGGGAGGAGGCCTCGTTCTGTCACAGGCCTAGGGGAGGAGAATATAGTGAAAGATGGAGGGAGGGGAGAACGGGAAGATACAAGTGAGGGAATAACAATCAAGAAATAATCTGAATAAATTATCTAAATAAATAAATAATAAATAAATGAACTAATTAAAACACCATAAAATACTAAGCTAATAGTTATAATAAATACATACATAGAGGACCTGGTTGGTGCAGATGTTTGTGGGCCCTGTGCATCCTGCTTCAGACTCTGTGAGCTCATATGTACCTTGCTTACTTGATTCAGAGGGCATCGTTTTCCTTATGTCCTCCATCCACCTGGCTCTTAGAATCTTCCAATTTCCCTTCTGCGGGATTCTCTGAGCTCTAGGGGAGGGGGACAGATTTTCTGGAAACCTCCCATTTAGACTCTCTCCATCCACATAATGTCTGCCTATGGGTCCATCTCTTCCTGTCTGCTGTTGAAGGAAGCCTATCTAATGAAGACCGGATAAGAAACTTATCTATGAGCAGAGCAGGAATCATTTTATTGATTTTTTTTAGACCAGTTGTGTCTGGTTTTACCCTAAGTCTCTGGTTCTTGGTTACCCCAGCAGTGTTGGGTGTGGGTTCCTTCTCATGGAGTGGGGCCATAAGTCAAGTCAAACATTGGTTGGCTACTCCCACAGCTTCTGTGCCACCATTGCCCTTGCATATTTTGTAGGAAGGACAGATTATAGATCAAAGGTTTTGTGGCTAGTTTTGTGTTCATGTTTCTTTCTTTCCTTCCTTCCTACTTTTTTTCTTTTCTGAGAAAGGGTTTCTCTATGTAACCCTGGCTGTCTTGGATTCCCTTTGTAGACCAGTCTGGCCTCAAACTCACAGAGATCTATCTGTCTCTGCCTCCCAGAGTGCTAGGATTGTAGGCATGCACCACCCTGTCTAGCTTTTTTTTTTCCATTTTCAGTAGCCAGCAGAGTACTTTCCCTCACAAAAGAGACTAGAACGTAGGGCTGAGGGCTCCATGTAAACACCAGCTCAACTTCTCCACATTCAATGAATTGCGTGGATGTTGTCCTCAGGAATGCCCCCACCCCCATCAGTGTGCAGAGAGTATTGTCTTAGAAATTACGTAGGTGGGTTTGGGATTGCTATGGGACCCTCTTGGCCGACAGCTCAATTGAATGCAACCTAGTCCTGCCACTGGCAGCCTTACCTGGCTTCCTGAGATGGCCGGTAGGGACTTCATTTCCACCATCACTAGTCCTCATTAGGATCCCCGTCATACATTCCAGGAAGTTTCCACTGCGCTGCTTCCACACCATACCCCCAAATCCCCTCCCAATTCCAGCCATCTCTCCCCACACTCTCTTCTCCCACCCCATCTTCCCCTCAGCCTCATTCTCCACGCCCTCATCCCAGTCCCTACGCTCCTCCGGTCCACTCGCAAAGTCTATTTTATTCCCCCACTCTGGCTCCACAGATGGTAGCTTGGCTATCATTCCTACTTGGCTATCCCCATAAATGTGAATACAAACCATATTATCTTTGTAGGTTTCCATTACCTCACTCAGGGTGATATTTTCTAGTTCCATCCATCTGCCTGTAAATTTCCCAATGTCATTTTTAAAAATAGCTTCGATTTTAGTAGGGGTTATAGGTATATTTGAATTGTTTATATGGTCTTGATTTAACTTTGGTAAGTGGGACCTATCAACGAAATTATCCATTTCTTTTAATTTTTCCAATCTTATGGAGTACAGGTTTGTAAAGCATGTCCTTATGGTTTTCTGGATTCCTTCTGTATCTGTCATTATGTCCCTTTTCATTTATAATCTTGTTTTGTATATTCTGTCTGTGTCTTTACTTAGAGTTTGGGTAAGGATTTGTTTACCTTGTTAATTTTCTCAAAGAACCAACTGTGTTTCATTGATTCTTTGTATTGTTCTGTTTCTGTTTTATTGATTTCGTCCCTCAGTTTGACTGTTTCTTGCCATGTCCTCCTCTTGGGTGTCCTTGTTTCTTTTTGTTCTAGAGATTTCAGTTGTGCTGTTAAGTTGCTGACATGAGCTCGCTCTGATTTAGTGTAATGAACTCTGAGTGCCACTTTCACTGTGTGCGTCCCTTAAGCTTGGGTATGCTGTGTAATCATTTTCATTGAGTTCCAGGATGTCCTTAATTTCTTTATTTCTGTCTGGATCAGTTTTTTCTTTTTTCTTTTTTTTTTCCATTTTTTAAATTAATTTATTCATATTACATCTCAATGGCTAGCCCCTCCCTTGTATCCTCCCATTCCTCCCTCCCTCCCGCTTCCCCCCTTCTTCCCTCCCCTATGTCTGTGATTGAGGGAGACCTCCTCCCCCTATATATGCTCTTAGAATATCGAGTCTCTTCTTGGTAACTTGCTATCCCTCCTCTGAGTGCTGCCAGGCTTCCCCATCCAGGGGACGTGGTCAGAAAAGGGGGCACCAGAGTTTGTGTGAGAGTCAGATCTCACTCTCCACTCAACGGTGGAGAATATCCTGTTCGTTGGCTAGGTCTTGGTAGGAGTTCGAAGCTTACTGCCTATATTCTCCTTGGCTGGTGCCTTAGTTTGAGGAGGACCCCAGGACTCAGATCCGCCTGTCATAAAGTTCTTCTTGTAGGTTTCCAGGACCCTCTGGATCCTTCTATTTCCCCATTCTTCCATGCTACTCTCACCTAAAGTCTCAATAGGATGTCCTCTCATCTGACCCACTTTCCTGGTAAGTAAAGTTTTTCATGGGACGTATCCCTTGGACTAGTGTCTCAACATAAGTGAGTATATACCATTTGTCTCTTTTTGCTTCTGGGTGAACGCACTCATTATGATAATTTCTAGGTCAATCCATTTGTCCACAAAATTTGGGAATTCCTTGTTTTTAATAGCTGAGTAGTATTCCATAGTGTAAATGTACCACAGTTTCTTAGTCTATTCTTCTACTGAGAGACACTTAGGCTGTTACCATGTTCTGGCTATTATGAATAAAGCAGCTATGAACATGGTTGAGCATATGTCCCTGTTGTGTGGTAGGGCATTTTCTGGGTATATTCCAAGGACTGGGATAGCTGGGTCTTGAGGAAGCCCTATTCCCATTTTTCTGAGAAAGCACCAGATAGATTTCCAAAGTGGTTGTACTAGTTGTACAGCAATGAAGGAGTGTTCCTCTCTCTCCACATCCTCACCAGCATGTGGTGTCACTTGAGTTTTTGATCTTAGCCATTCTGATGGGTGTAAGATGGAATCTCAGTGTTGTTTTGATTTTAATTTCTCTTATGACTAACGAGGACGAGCATTTCTTTAAGTGTTTCTCAGCCATTTGATATTCCTCTGTTGAGAATTCTCTGTTTAGTTCTGAGCCCCATTTCTCACTTGGGTTGTTTGGTTTTGTGGTGTTTAATTTCTTGAGTTCTTTATATATTTTGGATATTAGACCTTTGCCAGATGACGACTTGGTGAAGATCTTTTCCCAATCTCCACTGTCAGGCAGAGCCTCTCAGAGGACAGTTATGCTAGGCTACTGTCTGTGAACATAGCAGAATAAAGCTAATAGTGCCAGGGGCTGGTTCTCTCGCATTGGGTAGGTCTCAAGGTAGAGCAGTCATTGGTTGGCCATTCCCTCAATCTCGCTTCATCTTTATCCCTACACTTCCTGTAGGCAGGACCCATCTTGGCTTGAAGATCTTATGGGTGGGTTGGTGTCCCCCTCCCTCCACTGGAAGTTCCCCCTGGTTATAAGAGGTGGTGACTTCAGGCTCCATATTACACCCCCTCCCCACCTCCAGCTACTATAAGTCTCAACTAGGGTCACTCCATAGACTCCTGAAAGCCTCCCTTGTCCTAGAGATTCCCCCTATCAATTTCCATTCTCTCTCCCAGCCCTCTCCCACCCCAACTCCCCCTACACCTACACCCATCCCAGCTCCACCCCCTTCCCACCCTAGCCCCACCCCCTTCCCACCCCAGCTCCACCCCTTCCCAACCCAGCTCCACCCCCTTCCCACCCCAGCTCCACCCCCTTCCCACCCCAGCTCCACCCCTTCCCACCTCAGCTCCACCCCCTTCCCACCCCAGCTCCACCCCCTTCCCACCCCAATTCCACCCCCTTCCCACCCCTTCTCCCACCCAGCTCCCTCCTTCCATCTGCTTCAGAATCATCTGTTTCACTTCACCTTCTGAGTGAGACTCAAGCCATTTGGTTGCTTCTGGTGTCGAATGGACGCTGGCAGGACTTCTGGAGGAAGCAGGCAGAGTCTTAGGCATGACAAATGGGGCTCAGGAAACGACAGCCTGCTGC
Organism: Acomys minous; assembly: GCF_964271855.1. Lineage (NCBI taxonomy): Eukaryota > Metazoa > Chordata > Mammalia > Rodentia > Muridae > Acomys > Acomys minous. The sequence goes on from NC_140491.1 coordinate 118,041,674, forward strand.
TTACCCCTGCTGGCTGTGCCCAAGGTAAAACTGAAAAATATATCAATTTTTTCTATCATATTTTCAATGCCTGAAACTCTCTTTTTCATCTCTTATATTCTCTTGGTGAAGCTTGCCTTTCTAGTTCCTGTTTGAATTCCTTTTTTGTTTTTCATCTTCAGAAATCAATCAGATTGTATTTTCTCTATTGACTCCATTTCCAATTTCATGTCTTAAACAGTTTTATTCATTTCCTCCAACTGTTTCTGTTTTCCTGGATTTCTTTAAGTGACTTATTCATTTTTCTCTTTAAGTACCTCTATCATGTTTGGAAAGACTATTTTTAAGGTCTTTTTCTTGTGCTTCAGCTATGATGGAATACTGAGGGCTTTCCATGGTACCAAGAGCCAAAAACTAGATAGCCTAGAGACCTAGAGTAAAACCGAACACTACTGATCTTTGTTTAAAGTAGTATTAAAATGGCCCTTAATTGTATTCTGCTGTCCTCATAGATCAGTGCCTTGTCCAGTCCTCCTGAGAGGCTTCTTCCACCAGCAGATGAGAACAGATACAGAGACCCACACCAGATGTTATACATAGAGACAGTCTAGATCGGAAGCTTCCATCAGATCTCTGCCCTCAGAGCTCACAGAACCCAATGGAAGAGAAGGCAGAAAGATCGCAAGAGCCAAAGGAGATGAATGACGTCAAGAGAACTAAGCAAGGCATGCAGGAGCTCAGAGACTAAAGCGTAAACACACAGCCTGCACGGGTCCACACCACATAGTCTGCATATCTATTATAGCCATTAGCTTAGCATTTTCATGGGAGTCCTAACCGTGAGAACAAATCCGCCTCTGACTCCTGTATCTGCTCTTGGGACTCATCTCTGTTTATTGGGTGGCCAAGTCCATGTCACGTTAGGTTGCTATCTTTAGAATCCTGGAGTTTTTTTCCTCCCCCCCAGTGAAAGACAGAAAGTGAGTGGATCTAGAGGAGACGAGGAACTAGGAGAACTAGAGAGAGGCGAAACTATGGTCAGGATATATTATCTGAAAAGAAAAAGATCTATTTTCTTTTTGTTGTTGCTGTTGGGTTTTTAAATTATTATTGATTGATGTATTTATTTTCCATCCTGACCACAGTTTCCTCTCTCTCCTCTCCTCCCAGTCTCTCCTGACCACTCCTCTTCTCCAGTCCCATCCTCTGTTTCTCTTCAGAAAAGGGCAGGCCTCCCATGGATATCACCCAGACGTGGCATACCAAGGTGCAGTAAAACTAGGCACATTCTCTCCTACTAAAACTAGAAGAGGGAACTCAGTAGGAGGAAAGAGTCCTAAAAAATAAGTAATGGAGATAGCCCCTGCTGTTAGGACACCCACATGAAGACCAAGCCTTACAACTGTAACATATGTGCAGAGAGGGCCTTGGTCAGACCCTCTCTGTGAATCCCTGTGGCCCCAGGTTAGTTGATTCTGTGGGGTTTTTTTTGTGATGTCTTGACCACTCTGACTCCTCCAATCCTTCTTCCTCTCTTCCACGTGATTCCCTAAGCTCCACCCAAAGTTTGACTGTGGGTCTCTGCATCTGTTTCCATCAGTTGCTGTGTGAAGCCTCTCTGATGACAACTGGGCTAGGCAACCATCTATAATCTATGAGTATGGCAGAATATCATTAGAAGTCATTTCATTGACTTTTCTAACTTGGGACATTTGTGTTTGGTTCTATCCTAGGTCTGTGGGCTATCAGTCTCTGGTTTGTGGCCCCCTGGACAGTGTGAGGGGTGAAATCCCTCCATGCCCTGGGTCTCAAGCTGGACCAGTCATTGGTTGGCCAATTTCTGAACCATCATTATCCTAGCACATTTTTCTTTCTTTTTTCTTTTTTCTTTTTTCTTTTTTTTTTGAAGTATTATAAGCATATTTATAGGTTCAGTTATTTTAAAAAAATGGGTTTGGGGCTTCCTACTTTTTAAAAATTAACTAATTCATTCATTTTACATCCCCCCATCCTCTCCTTCCTCCTTTCCTCCCAGTGACCCCAGAGACAGCTCCCATTGCCCTTACTAGGGACCTAGATGAAGGCTGAGCTGCCCATCGGCTACATCTGTGTAGGGGGCCCAGGTCCAGTCTATGCGTGGTGTTGATTGGTGCGTCATTCTCTGCAAGCCCCTCTGGGCCCTGGTCAGTTGGCGTTGTTGGTCTTCTTGTGGGGCTCCTGTCACCCCCAGGTCCTTCTATTCTCCCACTTTCCCACAAGACTCCCTACTCTTCACTCCATGTTTGGCCGTGGGTCTCCACATCTGTTTCAGTCCACTGCCCAGCACGTCTCATAGGCAGAACAAACTGTAGGTTGAATATTCTGTTGCATGGGTTGGTGTACCAATCCCACCATTAGAAATCTTGCATCATTACCAAAGATGGATGGTTGAAGGTCCATATCCCTCCCTTGCTAGGAGTCTTAGCGAGAGGTCACCCACATCGATTCCTGGGAGTTTCCGTTGCCCTAAGTTTCTTGCTTACTCCAGAGAAACCCTCAATTAGAGTTATCTTTCCAGCACTCTGTCCTTCTTTCCCCTGACCCCTCCTGTTCCCATCCCCACCTCCTGCCCCTGCCCACTCCCCCTCCACATGTCTATTCTATTTTCCATTCAAAGAAAAATAATGAAGAACAAAAATAGCCTTGATATTGATATTTCCATTGTCCTGTCTAGATCTAGTTGCAGATCTAGATGTGAGCTCTTAGCTGTTCCTGACACCACACCTTTGCTCCAACATAATGGACTCTGAACCATCTGGAACTGTGAGGCCAACTAAATGTTTTTCTCTATAAAATTAAGTTTTAAGATCTAGAAGTAAAATGGCCAACACAATTGAAGGCATTTTTCTAATACTGTTACAAATATGGAGAAAAGTATTTGTAAAGGAGAATGTAAAATTGATTTTCTGAGAAGAGATTTAATAGGTGACCTCAGTCTTCAATAATAGCTATTTCAAAGTTCATCAACTTCAGGATATAATAGAAATTCTTTACCTTAATAAACAAGAGCTCTTGGGACTGGTAACTGCTTACCTCTTTGCCTCCTTCATGTCTTCCCATAGCTTCCCTGTGCTTCCCCCCCCCCCCTTTAAATCATGTATAGATTATATGCATTCTTTTTTTTTTTCAAGACAGAATTTCTTTGTCTAGTTTTGGCTGTCCTGGACTCTCTTTGTAGACCAGGCTGGCCTTGAGCTCACAGAGATCTGCCTGCCTCTGCCTCCGTTAGTGCTGGGAATCCAGGTGTACTCCACCATGCCTGGCTGATCATATACCTTCTTAACTATTCTTTCTTATTATTGTTGTTTGAAAATGTTATTCCCTTTATTTTTTTCCACAGCTCAATTTTTAAGACACTCTCACCTCAGGTACCACTCTGAATAATTGCAGTTCTGTATAGACTTCTCTATCTTAAAATTGTAAATAAGGTTCTATGTCTTCCATAACACCACACATACAAGAGGCCTTTGATCATATATCTGCTGCAGAGTTGCTTTTCTTAAGCTATTTCTTTACATCAGAGCTTTGCTGGCATTGGGAAGAATCAAATGAACACAAACTGTGTTTGCTTCAGCTACTCCCCTTGCTTCAGCTATTCCCCTTTCCTTAGCTGTTCTGACTCTGCCAAACTCCTATGAGCATATCTTTGACCTTTTTTCCAAGCATTTCTCCTGGAATATGAAACAGGACTGTGAAAATGTTTTTGTGTCCACACATCTTTCATAAGGGAATGACATTTAAAGCTTTGCACATGAGAAGTCTTTCGTTACACCCAGTGAAATCAGCCAGGCTCACCTCTGACATCAGTGAGTTTACTCCAGTTCATTTCTACGTGCCTGGATCAGCCCATGGGAACTAAGGACTACAGTACTGTAAGCATTTTGGGTCGGAGCAAGTACATAAGACCAAAGGTTAAGATCGGTTAAAATAATCTACATCCCAGTCCGTGAATTAGGACTGGCCTCAGTAAAGCTAGGGTTTCCTTTACTGAGCCCTGAAGGAGTTGGCTTTACTGTGGTAAACTCCTCACTGTTTATTTATCAGAGCAATCAGACTCCGATTTGTAGTTCTTATGAAAACAGTGTTTTAATAAGATGCCATAAGTTTTCCTTCTAACTATGCTACTCATAAACGTAAGCTAGCATTTAATTTCCAATATCCAGTTTTAGTTGAAAAATATAAAATTTCTGTTTTTATTGGAAAAAGCTTATCCCTTTTGGGGAGAAATGAATTATTTAACTTGTAAGTTTAATATTTGGGCACAAAAACTTTTTAATTAAAAAAAACATCATATGTGAGTAGTTTTAGTCTCCACATATTAGTCCATTTCATCTTCTTTGTGGTTGTGGTTCCCAAGCTCCTTACTTGGGGAGCCCTCAGATTTTCAGGTAAATTTGTTAAAATTAGTATAGAAGATCAGGCTTCCATATGTGCTAAGTCTTGTTCACTCTGATCAACCTTTCCCACTTGTCTGATTCCGCCTCCAGAATTTTTCCGACCAACTTCATGTCATGTGTGCTTCCTTACCCTAACCCTCGCCTCCCTACTCCCCCCCCCGACTCTCGCCTCCCTACCCCCCATTACCCTAACCCTTGCCTCCCTACCCCCCATTATCCTAGCCTTTGCCTCCCTGCCCCCTCCCCCACAATGTCTGTCTGGTTTCTTTAACTACACCCGCCGCTGCACTCACACTCAAATAGCTACAGGTGTACTTAAACTTGCTTTTGTTTTTATTTGCTTTAGCATTTTTGCTGTTTATATCAGTGTTTCTTAACCTCTGGATTGTGACCCCTTTGGGGGGGTCATATATCAGATATTTACATTATAATTCATAACAGTAGGAAGATTATAAAGTGATAAAGTAGCAATGGAATAATTTTGCCGTTGGGAGTCACCACAACACAGGGGACTGTATTAAAGGGTTGCAACATTAGGAAGGCTGAGAAACATTGATTTATGTATTTCATTTCTTCATTATTGTTAGAGGATTGAGTCTAATATTTTGTGTGTAGCTTTAATGTTTTATTTCCTTATACCATCACATTATTTATAGTTCCTCTTGGTGTGTGTGTGTGTGTATATATATTTATGTGCGTGTGTTGACAAAAGTATGCCACACAGTGCGCGTGTGGAGCTCAGAAGGCAGCTTGTGGGAGTTCATTCTCCTCTTCCCCAACACAGATCCTGGGGGTCCAAATCAGGTTGGCATATGTGACCACAAGCCCACTTGCCCTATGAGCTACCTCACTGGCTAGTCACTCATGTGTTCCTCTTTAATAACAAGGGCTATTCATAATTCTTCAGAGTGGCTAACTCACATCAATTTTTATGGCCTTATATTCACTTTAACCTTTCCCTGGTTTTAGCTCTGGCTGCGACTAACACGTTTCCTTCAGATTTTACTTTTTAAGATCCCAAAAGAAATTTGATTGGTCCAAGTCTTTGCATGGCACCAGCACAGCACATGTCATGAATCTGTTCCAGTTTGTAAATCAGATGTTCTGAGGTGGAGCGAGCTGTAGACATGGGAGTCATCATGCGGCTAAATTATCCTAGTGTGCCTCCAGAAAAGTGTTACAAGCAAAGGCACTTTAGGGAGAGGGAATATTTATTTAATTTGCTAGGTTTTCCTTATAGCAACAAAAAATGGGGTGTCAAATAACTTCTGCTATCCATTCATCTAAATATTTTATACCTTAATTAATTATTGTGTTCCAAGTACTATTTCTGTGTCCTAGGTTACAAGAATATAGAACCAAATTGTCTGATGTCATGCAGCTTTTGTCTTGTGGAGAAAAGCAACAACAACAACAACAGCAAAAAGTAAAAAATAAATGTACTAAGTGTTATGATTGTGATGTTGATAAATGTTATGATAAAGACTAAGGCAAATTAAAAGGACAGAAAACCACAGTGTTTGTGTGCAGTGCCTTTGTGAATTGTTGTGATGTTGTCAAGGTTGTGGTTTTTGAAAAGACACTTTGAATAGAGACATATCACAAATACCGTTTCAGCCAGTTGCCCCTGGCTACTCTCAGAGGAGTGCCCCCATATAGTCCTTCAATAATGGAAGACAGTGAGGGCTGGTGCTGTTTATTGTTCTTTATTGCTTTATAATACAGAGGAAAAAGAATATTGGTAAAGTATTCTCCTTTTCTCATCAATATTGGATCCCTTTTCAGAGCATAAGAAGGTTGAGGTACCAGTGTCAGGAACTGGGGAGCTGTATGGGGTGACTAGGACATGAGGGAAGTTGGGATTAATATTCTTAGGACAGAGGTTCTAGGAAGAGCCTTGTCTTTTCTATTAACTCAGGACATGACAAGATGCACTGCCTATAATCAAGAAACCAAGTTGGCTTGCACTTTGATCTTGATAACTCTAAGGAGCATTAGCTTCAGGACAGTCTAAAATCCACGTTGTTTTCAAACCATGCTGTTTTAATATTCTTTAACTATGAAGCACATCTTTTTCTCATGCACAATTCACAAGTCTAAACAGTAGTAGTCCTTGTAAAATGCATGGCAGAATGATAGTAGTAAAATATATTATTATTATTTATCATCATCATCACCATCATCATCATTATTATTATCATTATTCACATAACTTATTTGTTTTGTCACATATAAAGATATCAAATGTTTTGATATCTTGGCCCTGGCTGTTCTTTGAATATATTTTTCAATCTGTCTCCAGTAGTATGATTGCTAAGCAAGAGAAAAGGAAAAGTCTTTCAAAATGTGTATCCATGAATTCCCCTCAAGAGAGGAAAAGGCAGCATTTTCTGCCTTGCTTACAGAGGGAAGGAAGAGGGTGAGAGATCAGATTAGCCTCTTTGCAGCTGTATTTTGGTATTCAAGGCCACACCTGGACAGGGAAACCCTCCTCTGATTATAAGCCTTTGGCAAATAGGAAAAGTTGCTGCCTGAAAAAGCAAACTGGGCCTTTTGGGATTCCTTGGGGGCTATTTCAGTACCTAACAGATGTACTAGTTTAAGCTTAATATTCTTAAAATAGCCAGAGCGTGGAGAAGTACCATTCCATTTCTTGTGGGAAATTCTCACAGTATAAATCAGTGTTTAAAATGTATTTAGAAACAGGAATACACTATCTACAAACATCTGTTCAGTCTCCTCATTTTTAGTCTAAACTGTATTTGTTGCCTATAGATATGTTGTAAGTATGGCATTTGTTCATTCTACTTGCAAAAATGTTGATTATAAGATTTTGAACATTTCTAACCTCAGGATAGGATATACAAATATCCATTTTATATCTGAATTGTAAAATGGATACATGAGATTATCTGTATCATTTACATCTAAGATATACTTTGAGGAGAAATATAATACTATAACACACACAGAGTTAGCTTTCTTAGCATAATCAGTTTCAGTACAATAGTACAGTGTTTTCTTTATTTTATCATTGAAACAAATCTGGTACATATTGTTGTATGGTATTAGTGTTTAACATCAACAAGATGAACTAATTTTCTTCCAGAAATATTTATGCTCTTTGAATGACAGTTAAATATGACTTTGACAAAAACCTTCTGGTAACAAAGAGTAATAAAATGTATCTAATGGCAATGACTATTTAAACAGATTTGAGTCAAGTTATGAGAAAAGTTTTTATGTTCAGTGGTCATGCCAGAAAATTTTATTTACATGGATTCCCATGAGAAAAAGTTTATATACACAAATTTTGTATTTCCTAAAAACCACCTAGAAAGAAGTAACAATAGTTATACTGTCAGCAGCCAACTTTCTCTTACAGATGTATTTTGATGTTTATAAAATGTATAAGAAACTCTTAGTCATAATTCAACAACGTAACAATAAAATCTTATCATTATGAGAACTGGATAAACCCCAAGGACATTACACCAAGTGCCACAAACCAAATACCATATAATGATGTCACCTACATGTGTAATTTTAAAATGTTGAACTCATAAAAACAGAATAGGAAGGTAAAGTGAGTGAGTCCTCAGGGTGCATGGGAGCAGATGGTGGCAAGTTGTTAAAGGGCTCAAACTTTGAGCTACATAATAAGTTCTGGACACACAATATAGTAAGTGCTGTTAGTAATACTGTATTATACACTTGAAATGTATGGAGAGATTTCTACATGTCTTTAACATACACACACAATGAAAACTAGGTTTCGTATTGATTTTAAAGTGATGATAGTTTTACTTATTGTATATATATAGATAAAATCACCACACTGCACACTTTGAACATGTTTTTTTATCACAACCACAACAAATCTGGGGGAAGGGTAGAAAATGCAGTCATGTAAGACCAGATTTAAAGAATGTTTATAAGTAGTGCAGTACAGTGAAGAACATACACAGTTTATTGAGGAACAAAGAACATGTGACTAGATGGGTCTGACCATTATCCCTGCTGGTTAATATCAAAGAAATCAGTTTAATATTATCTCAAGTTCAAAGCAGATTTAAAAAAAAAATAGGCTACTGAGATAGCAGAACATTTAAAATATAGTTGAGCATTTCACAAAGTTCTCTAATATTAAGCCAGTTTCACGATATATAAAATATTATTTTTTATCTTCAGGTATTCTTTTAAGTTGTAAACAAAAACTATTTTCACTGACAACAACTTTGGTAGGAAAATTAGAGTATGTGGGTTTATGCACAGATTTTTGTCACTAATATGACACTGAATCTTTAGGGATAAAGTTTAATCTTTTTCAATCTCAGCTTCAACGACTGAATGTTAAAATAGGTAACTACTTAATTTAAGAGGCTTGTTCATTTCAGTTTTCAGCTAACAGGCTGCAGGTTGCTTACTCTGTCCTTGATTTCTGTTATGCACAAAGTAACTTGCTGTCTACTGTGACTTGCGATGAAGAATAAGCTCTCCCACTGAGGGAGTTTACATTTCAGAAAGTGAACAGTCAAGAAGTTAATAAGCAAATAAGAACAGGGCTTCAGATATCAGTCACAAAAACAGCAACGAAAGAAAACAGTAGCAATGACCATAGCAGCACGCCCCTTGATTGACACTCATAAGACACAGATGAAAACAATCCAGCCCTATAGAGCCCTGTGGAGTAACTGCCCCAGCAAACGGGCAAGGACTTATCCGAGCACAAGCTCGAGACCAGAGTGGGCAAGGCACTGAGAGGTCCAGTCTTTATTCTAGATCGTGAGCAACAAAATGTATCAACAGGAGCCCTTCGTGTCAAATGATTCTTGAGCTCAGATTTTATTTTATGGACAATATGCTGTGCTTTGCATGCTCTTGTTTGTCCCCAGGGGGAAAAATCCCACTGGAATTCAATTGTCATCTCAGAAACGGTGGGAAGTAAAAACTTTAGTTTTCCTTTTTTTTTCCCCCCTCAAGTTTAGATGGCCAACTTGGAAGATACAGTAGGCTTCCTGATTTGCTGACCTTGATCCTCCAGCACAATGAATTTCCCATCTTGCCACATACCTGGCAACTAGATTTTCATTGAATGTCTTTGCTATACAGGTGGATTTGGGCATATTATTCAACTAGAGAGAAGTGCTTATAGAAGTCTCGGTTTAAATCCTATCTAGATCTGCATGTCTGTCTTCATACCCACATCCACCGGATCTGGGTGAACAAAAGGAAATGAACTATGTCGATCTGTCTACAGCTAGCTCTCACAATGATGTCATATGATAGATACTTCTGTTTTCTCTATATTACAAGTGGGGAATCTCTCAATGTCACAAACTACAGAGGAGTTTACTACTTTTTTTTTTTTCATGAAACTGTTCCAGAAAAGATTTAATTCAAGGTGATCATTTTCCCAGGGCAAACGCTAAAAATAATGTTCCCAGTTTCCCTAAAAGTGAGATCAAAGAGGGCCCATAATGAGGCACAAGACAAACCTCCCGAAGTGATACCACTTCTTCCCGGCAGTGGTTTACATCCAGAAATATTAGGACAAAGGTAGCCTTTGGGAGAGAGTCTCGTGTTGGGAATTGTGACCACCCCATGGCTTCCACATTAGAAGATCCTATGACAGTCACATGTAAACAATGTCAGGAGAAAAGGGACTCCTCTCTAGTTGAATGGCTGACTAGCAAGATTGCTGCCCTGAAGATGCTGCAGAGTGGGGGGCAGGGAGGGGGGTTGGAGGAGAAGGGAGACCCTGGAGGACCCGAGTGTCTTTGTTGGGTGACTCGAGATCCATCTTTCCCCTTAAATCTCTGGTTTCTACATTTGTAGAAGCTAAAATGTGCCCATTTCCACAGAAACCATATGTTGAGCAAAAGAATCTTGGACACAAAATGAATTCACAAGGTTTTTAAATCCAGGCATCAGTTAGGAGCTTTGATCTCATTTTGTCAATGGCCTCCAACATTTATGGAGGCTCTTGAATTTGTTGCTGGGGTCTGTGGTGACAAACATGGCCATCAACAATCTGTGGGTTAGAAGTTGATCAGCAGTGATGATCAACCTGAGAAATGTGAGGGAAGACTCTGGGATTCAAGTTTTTCAATGAAGGGCACCACGTCTAAATAACTAGAACATGTGTAATTCTACAGCACAATTTATAAAACTGGACTGTCAGGCCTTTATGAAAACCTTCCACTCAACAGAAAAGGTGACATAGGACTGGCTGGCAAATGCTAATGGCCAAATGAAATGACTTCATCTTACACCTGAACAAATTATGCAT
>NC_140491.1:118054880-118357380 GCF_964271855.1 Acomys minous
CATTAAAGACAGAGATCATTATTTTGAGGCTGTTCATGTCACTTTGGAAAATTGCATACTATACTCTAGATATCTGTACCAAAATTACTATCTACCCGTAATTAAATTGAGGTTTTACAAAGCTCTTAGATTCTGTAGACCCTAAGAAAAGAATTATTTTTTTAATTTATTTGTATGAACTGGTGTTTTTGCCTGCATGTATGTCTGTGTGAGGTTCTCAGATCCTCTGGAACTGGAGTTACAGACAGTTGTGAGCCGCCATGTGGGTGCCGGGAATTGAACTCAGGACCTCTGGAAGAATAGCCAGTGCTCTTAATGGCTGAGCCATCCCTCCAGCCCAAGAAAAAAATTTATTATGAGATGGAAATTTACCAACAGCAACATATTATTTTTATGTACTTTCTGTAATTATTTATATTCAATTGTATGAGGTTTTCTGCAAGTTATTAATAATAAAAATATTTTAAGCAGGTGCTGGCTCTGACATGGACTCTGTTGCCTTGCTCTTCAATCACTTCCCCCTGGTGGGGCTGCCTTGCCTGGCCTCAGTGTAGGAGGATGAGCTCAGCCCTGTGTGAATTGATGTGCTGGGATGGATTGGTGGGTGGGGTTCCCCTTTTCTGATGAGAAGGAGAGGGAGGGGAGGAGGAAGTGGGTGGGACCGGAAGGAAAGGAGTTAGGGGTCTACAATCAGGACGTAAAGTGAATATATAAGCTGAAAATAAATTTTAAAAATAGCTTAAATAGGTCATAATTTCACAAAATAACTAATGAAAAGGCATTTAAGAAAACAGTACAAAATAGTAAAGGCGTTATCCACTTTACAGAGTTTAGGCATCCTGAAGTCTTAGCAATGCCTGTGAAGTGGGTCAGGTCAGGTACCAAACACTTCAAATACATTATTTTACTATTTGATTTACTCATCAATAATTAGGACGTGGTTATCCCTATGCATCCATTTAGACATGGTAACTGGGGAAATTAACTAGGTCAGTCACATGATATTCTTGGAACCCCGATTTAGCGGTGTTTTATCTGGGCGCTCTTGTCTGGGACTGTAAGTAGGAGTAGCCAGCAAGCTTCAGCGGATGGTGGGGATGCTAGGAAGTGGTTAATGAGTTCTGAGGATCTGTGGGACACAGGGCTCCAAAAGACAGGTCATTTTCTCTGAGAGCTTTCAGCAGTATATCTTAAAATAGCAATAAAGCGAAAGCACCAGAGACTTCCTGAGGATTAAGGACTGGCTAAAACTGAAGGCCTGTGCTTTGAACTGCTTCTGCTAATCAAAGACAAATCCCCAGGAAATGCCTCGTGTTCTCATCATTTAATAAAAGTGCCTTGCTTGGGTCTAAGGCCTCCTTACACTCGTATTAATTATTAATCTACTGGCCTCGGTGGTAAGTGGAGATTTTTCTGTTGTGGGTGTACTTTCCCTAGCCACAAACACAGATCCGTTTGGGGGAGAAGGTGTAACCCCATATCACTTTATAAGATGGGTGCATTAATTTATTCCTTAGTTGTGGAACACATCCGTTTGTTAGGCCATTTGAAATGAAAATTTTAATGTTGTCCTCTCTGTGCTGTCACTGACATCCTCGCGTTATCTAACGACAGCGTCACTTTGTAATGAGTGCTTCTCATACACCGTCTCTTCCCGTAACTGTAAAACAGAGCAATGAAGGGCAACCATGGCGATTTATATTTTTGGAAAATGAAAGTCCTGACAACGACTGAGCGAGTTGCGCTTATCTGACCACTGAGACTGCCATGTATAAAGCATGTGGGTAATTTGTTTTCAAACTCCACTAGTCAGTCTCTCTCTCTCTCTCTCTCTCTCTCTCTCTCTCTCTCTCTCTCTCTCTCTCTCTCTCTCTCTCTCTGCTCCTGAATTTCCTTTTAGCCTTTTCAGGGCAAGGCCATCTTCAAGTTGTTGTTTCCTTTGCAAACTTGACTCTTGTAAGAAGTGCAGACACAGCAGTGGACCCACGCACATGGCTTCGGAACCCTAACAGCTGCTCTCCCTGAGGGTTGTTTTAAAATATAGTCGTAATCGCTTCGCTCCCACTGACTCCTGGGAGGGGATCAGCCATGAGGAAAAGCTCAGGAAATGTCAGGGGAAGCTGCATCCCGGGAGTGTGCTAGTCCATCACAGTCAGGAAGGGACAGTCTAGTCCCCAGTCACGTTGGTCTGTTCTGGCCTCCTCCTCGGTGTGGCAAGCTTCCTCCGATTCATGCCTCGGTACGTAGGTACAGCCCAGATAGGAGTGGTTCTCCGAGGGTTCAACCTCCTCTTCTAGGAAAACGCTTCCATCATTCACCGCTTCCTACAATTGTTATACCTCAAGCTGAAAAAGCTGTGCCTGGCTGGGAAAAGGCGGGATTTTGGAGCTCTCTTTTTCCTGTCTGTCACCTGAATGAAAGCCAGAGGGAGGGCAACGGGATACAACACCCCACGACTTTGCCACAGAAAAATGGAATTTTACAGAAAGTTCTAGAAACTTCCAGTTAATTCCCGAGTGGCTGCTTCCATTAGCAGACATGGAGCTAACTAGGAAACGTTATTTTCAACTGTTGGAATTTTCATTTTTCTCAAAATGTTTTTTAAAATCTCTATAGCACTTTTCCTATCATTATGGCTAAGTTACTTTATTAAAATGATTTAAAAAGAGAGCCAGAGGACAGTCATTCTTCATTCTTCTGGGAGTCTCATTGCCGAATGAAAGCCTAGCTAGATGGCCACCCAGCTCATGGCCCACAGTGTGCAGAACAGATATGATTACCTTTCATAGCATTCTCTGGACTCACTGTTCCTTCTACAGTGTTTGCTGATAAAATGGAACTCTTCTCATTTTTAAAAAATTATCTAGTTTACAAATGTTTTCAAGTGCTCTGCAGCATCCAGTCTGCTATGCAGACAACTTTCAGATATCTTCAAGGCAGCTCTTCTAAGGAAACTACATCGCCATGATTTCTAAGATAAAAGGGGGACCCTCTAAATCAAAGGTGTCTGAGTCTCACACCAGTGCAAACGAATAATGTCCATGCTTCCTTCAGCTACAAAGTAGGTGATGATGTAACACATTTTTGGTTGATCATCACAGTAAGTAAGGATTCTGAGAGATAAATTCCTTTTTAAAGTTTTCATGAGCAATACCCATATGAATGTAAAACTTCAAAGTTATGAGCATATTTTCAAGGTATCTACAATAGGCAACACTGGAGATTATATCTAAAGCAGATATACACTGCTTAACAAATGTTCAAGAGCTTTGATGACTCCTTTGAAGATACCAAGGGGGAAAATTCTCCCTCTTGGTATAGACATCTACTGAGTTTTGAATAAATTAGGCAAAATGTTTAGTAATGGGGAAATATCAGATATAACTCAAGTCATCATCTTTTAGTTAAACACATACTTTTAAAAAATGTTTACACTTTTGGTTTCTTATAAGTCCTTTTCCCATTTTTGATGTTTCTGAAAAGGATTATAGGAAAGTAAATGTCCTTGGTCATTTTGATGATTTCTTTTCTTTCTTTGCAAATTAGACACTTTCCACAGAGCTGCTTTGCTCAGGGCATCCTGAGGGGGGGGGGAGGGAGAGGGGGGAGGGAAGGGGGGAGGGAGGGGGGAGGGGCACCAGCAGCTGCACTGTGTTTCTGTTCTTGGTGGTCAGTTACTGGAATTCTCTTCAGCCACCATGGACAAACTGCAGAGCAGTGTCCTACGCTGCTGTCCTTGATCTTCCACGGGGCTCTGTGCAGCTGGCCAGCAGGGCGCACTGTCTTTCCTGGCCCTTGCTTTATTTTTCAGGATATTTCCTGGCCTCGCTGTGATCACTTTTTCATTGTCAGCCAACTCATGAGCCCTCAGGAACAGACATCCTCACAAACAAAATGACATTATGAAAAACAGACCCCAGATATTGGCACATCAGCAAAACAGATGGGAGTCTGAAGGGGGGAAAGGCTGCTTTGCAAGGATTGGCATGACTCTACTATATACAAAACGTAGCTCATTCACTGCCGATCCAAAGCACTACACCTTAAAGGCACTTCAATGAGATTACATTGAAAGTGAACTGATTGTTTTTGAAGCCACAGAAGGGCTCTAACTCTGTGATTTGAAGACGCTGCTTGACAGATGTCTGCGTATATGGGTGTAAGTTTGTGCCTTGGAACCTCAGAAGCTCAGTACATTTAAATGAATAAAAAATACGTTTAACTTGTTTTATGTAAATATTGAACATTTAATTTTGACTAAACCCTTTAGTCTTCTTAATTAATTTAAAATAATAAATGCTTACAGCATCCTGAAACTGATTATACTCCAAAACTGTGATCTAATGTCTTTGGAAAACTTGTAACGAACTTGGCCTTGGCACCATATTAAAACAAACAAACAAACAAAACACATGATTATCCACTTTTAAGCCTCAAAATAACCATGTGAAGAAGGTAATTTTATCATTACAATTTTTAAAAAATGAAAGAATTAAAGGTTAAGGCACTCTGGCCTAACAGACTATCTTTTGGTCTGGACACTGGGCTGGCTGACTTCACCCCTCCCCTCCACTATCCAACCCTCCGGTCATTAGATATACTTGGCACGTGCATCTCAACTTCAGTTACACACTGTGCAATCAGGAGACGTAAGCAGTGCCAAAGCTCTACCCTACTGCTGTCGACTCTATACCAAGGAGGTCTGGCCTGGACATTAGTTTTCGTAAACAAGTTCTGCAGATTATTTTGAGTTGAATCCAAGATTTGAAACTGTTGTTCTAGACAGCAAGGTTACGAGATGAAAATGATAGCTCTTCCCTCTCTTAGGGGACTGTGTTTGTTTCTTGTGACCAGCGTAACAAATCACTACAAACTGGGTGGCTTAAAAATGACGGGATAACTTCGTCACAGCCCTGGAGGCCAGAAGCCTGGGTCCGGGGTTAGAGAAGGCTGTACCCTCTCAGGAGGATACAACGGGAGATCTGCTTCTTTCTCTTCCAGCTTCAGGTGGCTGCCAGCAACGCTCGGCCTGTCTCCACATGTGTGACTGCACGTGGGACCCACCTGGACTATCAGATTATAACTTCCCATCTCAAGATCTTCATTTAATCACATCCACACCACCCCTCCCCCTAAAAAAAGTTGCATTTGGAGGCTCCTGGGTAGCCATTATTCAGAGTACTATAAAGAGTTAAGTAGATGAAGACAGAACTCCAAAATAGATGGAAATGCTTTGAAGAAGAAATACTGTCGCTGTAATATCTATAGCAAGTTCAGAGGTGTCACAGAGGGATAAATCGGTGCTTTCTCAGCATTTGCGGTGTATATATGTGTGTGTGTGTGTGTGTGTGTGTGTGTGTGTGTGTGTGTGTGTGTGTGTGTGTGTTATGCCTATGTTGATACATATGAACATCTGCAAGTGGATGTGGTACACATGTGAGCACACATGTGGAGGTCAAGGGTCAATGCCATGTATCCTCAGTTGCTCCCTGACTTATTGTAGTAGGAACCAGGCCTGCCTCTGAGCAGGAACAAAGCCTGTGGCTAGATAACAGCATGTGACATCCTGCCAGAGGACAGGACAGAAGCCAATGAGGAAGAACCACAGCAGCAGCTCGCAGTCCGGGAGCCAATGGGACGCTGGGTGGGGGTGGGATAGGTAGGGGGTAGGGGGGTTATATAAGGCCGCCCTCTTGCCTGATACCTGGAGTCTGTGTTGTTGACTCTGTGCCATCTCCCCCGCTACCCCCGCCCCCCCCCCGACGCCTCGCCCCCAAGGGTCCCGTCCCGGGTTCAAGCAACATCTTACCTTTTGGCTTTCATTATGCTAGAGTTCGCCTATTGGGCTGCGATGGCTGAGCGTTTCCAGCCTGCCTCTGTTTCTCCAGCGCCTACATTGCAGGTGTGGCCTCCGCACCTCAACTTTGACATGGCTTCTAAGGATCCAGAGTCAGGTCTTTGTGACTTGATCTCACCCTGTCTCCTAGGCGGGACCTGAGCTAGCTGTCCCCCTGCGTCATCTTCTGTTACAGTCTTCTGAGCACAGTATATGTGCTTTCTGCTCTAGATGATGCCCACTCTCAGATTAAGCATTTGGGTTAAAGCAGTGGACCTTAAGTTTTGTTGTGGCTCAGCATTGCTGATACTTAACGGACTAAGAACAGACGAAGACCATTCGCCTCATGGTTTCTCAGCCCCACAGAATCTACACAACACAGTGTAACACAGGGCTGTTCAGATGAACCAAAGAGTGGCATTGCTATGATTTTTCCATTACCCCAACTTTTCAAAAACAAAGTATTATTATCAGTATAAAAAACAACGGATGAAATTCCATCTTAATAGTACAAATGTAGGATTTTCTAGACACGCTGTTAAACCCATTTGGAATCGACAGTAGACACCCTTGATACAAGTATGACTCACAGTTTCAGAGTCTTTCCACTTACAAAGTGCATCTAAAATTAAAGTGTGGAGATGCCAGGCTCTGGAGAGGAATATCACAACTTGGGCACTTCCACCAAGTGTGTGTGTATGTGTGCTTGCGTGTGCGTGCGTGTGTACATGTGTGTGTGTATGTATGTGTGTATCCAAAGATGCTTATTCTTTGTTGGAATTCTTAGCATCTCACTGATGCTTAAAGGCTGCTAAGTGAGTACCAATGAGGTTGAAGTAATGGCTATAATCAGTCATGAAACAAGATGATCAGAAGAAATGGAGTCCTGTGTTCAGATAGGTGTGCTTCTTGAATAATTTAGACTCAGTTTGACTTGTTCTCTTTAGAAATCTCAAGTACATGATATGTTTACCTTATGACTGAATTTTATCAATTTAGGTCTCGTAGTCAAAATCTGAGGCATAAAACTACAATGTGCTTTCAACATCCATGCTGTCCAGAAACAGATGGCCTATTCTTTAGTAAAATGGGTTTAATCAGCAAAATAAAATTATCTAGAAAGCATCAAATTCATAATCACACAAATGAATTTCACTCTGTGCACAAAGCATTTTATTTCCTGAGAATTACTGGAAAATATTCTCAGGAAAATTCAGATGGGCTGACTTCATAAAAAATGTCATTTTAGTGGCTTTTAGGAGTTACATATGATTACACATTGTATTTATATAAGATTATAGATGCCCTTTTGATAATTTACTTTTAACATTTAGTGCAGAAACTTTATACTATTTAAATCTCAAATGCTTTAAGTATAAAGAGGAAAACTTAATGTCTTACTAAGCCTGTTAGGACATTGTTAAGCTTACAGATTTAATATTTCCTAAGACAGATAGAGGAGAGATTTATAAATATGTGGATGCCAAACAAACCCTATCCAGAAATAAAACTTCAAAAGATTCAAATTTATGTGTAAGGCTATAATCTTTAAAGCTTAGGTGCAGTACTGTATTTTATACAGATATGTATAGTATTAAATACGCTATGCATGCAAATATATGAGTGTACACATGTGTGCATGTATGTATGGAGAGCAGAGGTCATCATCAAGGGTCTTTATCCATTGCCCTCCACTGTGAGTTTGTTAGTTTGTTTGTTTTTCTTCAGCTCCTTCACTGCTGTTTCTGTAGAACTTCTAGGATCCTTTTGATTCCAGCTTCCCCCCTGGGACTACAGACCCCCGACACCACATGTGCTTTCTGCATGTGTACTGAGGATCTAAAACTCATATGTGTGTGTCGCAAGTACTTTGCCTACTGAGCCATCTCCCCAGCCCACACACTAACACATTTTTGACAGCTGTTAGCCATAGGGCAAAGGTCTGCTACCATTCATGATGAAGCTCTCAACTACAAATCCAGAGAACTCAAACTTAGGTGAGAATTCATGGTTAGTGCTTTGGAAGCCCAAGAACCAGGCAGTGAACATGTGCTGTGACTCAGTTTACCCCCACACGTTGACTTCAAGTTTGGTAGAAATACATTGCCTCATGTGGCCGCTTTCTCAGTTAATCGCTATGCATCTCACAACTTGTACATCATTCTTTGTATCTTTACATCCTGTTCTCTAGAAGCTAAGCTCTGGGCAGGACTCATGTTAATCATTTTCCCCTTTCTTTATTGCCATCAGCACCGTTGGGATGTTAGATGCCGTCAATAATCACATAGATGAAACACTGAGTCTGGAAAGACACTTCTCCTTCCAATTTCCCCTCAAAACCCTCAAATTAAAATGCTGGCCAATCATGTGCATGCAATCCCAGCTGCTGTGGGTTCACATTGGACATCGTACTTGCAAATACTGCTATGCTACAAATCGAACCAACCAGAGTATGGGTTGTGGATGGACTTACGAAGTCCCACCCCTACCTGAGGAGCTATTGGCAATTGGTGCCTGGTGGAAAAGACTCACTTTCTTCAGGGAGATGTTCTCAGAGAAATTGCCCATGTCCCAGCAGATGCTCAGAACATCCATGCATATACAAGTGGCAATAAATGGATTCAATGGATATTGAATTTAAAAGAGATAAGAAGGGAGGGAGAGAAAGAGAGAGACAGGGAGAGAGAGACAGAGACAGAGAGAGAGAGAGAGAGAGAGAGAGATGGGGAGGGAGGGAGAGAGAGAGAGAGAGAGAGAGGGAGAGAGAGAGAGAGAGAGAGAGAGAGAGAGAGAGAGAGAGAAGAGAGAGAGAGAGAGAGATGGGGAGGGAGGGAGAGAGAGAGAGAGAGGGAGAGAGAGAGAGAGAGAGAGAACACAAATTTTGGGGGAGATCAGAGGGATAGAAGAAGAAGTGAATAAGGAAACAGGGAGTAAATTTAGATCCAAGTACATTATATGAATATAAAATAAATTATTTAATTAAGTTTAGCTAATAATCATTTGTTGGGCATATTTGGGGGGGATGGGGTACTATAATAACTCTTAGCAGTGTCCTCCCTTGGCTTTAAACCATTGCTTCCCTTTTCACGAAATACCGTTGACTCACTGCATTGGCCCTTCCAGGCCCATTTTTTTTTTTTTTTTTTTTTTTTTTTTTTTGGTTTTTCGAGGCAAGGTCTCTCTGTGTTAGCCTTGGCTGTCCTGGACTCACTTTGTAGACCAGGCTGGCCTCGAACTCATAGTGATCCGCCCGCCTCTGCCTCCCGAGTGCTGGGATTAAAGGCGTGCGCCACCACGCCTGGCTCCAGGCCCATTTTTAACACACCTTTAGATTTGAACTGAAATGTCACTTGCTTTTCCTCTTAAATGATTTATATTGTATTCCATTTTATTTATTTTTTGTCATTTTCGTCTTTTTAACTGATGCTTGTCTTTATTATATACAACAGGATATTCTGAAATCTGTATATGCTATTGAATAACTAACATCTGGTTAACATGTAAATGAACACATAGCTATTGTTGAGATGAGAAATCTCCTAAGAATCTACTCAATACTCATTTCAAGAGGATATGTTTCTTTTCTTTAGTTTTTCTGTAGTTTTGAAAAGCTGGCTTTCAAGTACCCAGATGGTCTTTAAACTCCCTGTGTAGGCTAGGACGAGCCCGAATTGACCCTCATGCCTACCCCTCCCGAGTGCCTCGATTACACATGTGCACTTCTAAGTGGTGCTGGGAGGACAGCTCAGGGCCTCGTGCACATGAGGCAAGCACTCTGCCGATTGAGCTCCATCCCGTGCTCGAGAATGCAGTATGTTTTTATTAACTACAGTCATGGAAGTTTCTCCTAGTGCTACTGTGCATTTAGGATGTGGAAGACAACATTTCACATAGTATAAAGGTGATCCTTTAATAAGGAATGGTTATACAAGTTGAGCCCTAACAAATACAAACATACATTTCTAAACACTCTATTTTTTTCTAGCCTTTGAAAGGAAACTCAAGAGTCGCAAGTGCTGTCAAGTCAAAGCATAAACACAATAACCCTGAATTTGATTTAGAGTTTTAATACTACTGCAGTTACATAACTGTGTCCATAGGATGCTTTATATAATTTATATAATGCTCAATGAACACTAAAGGCTATATTGCTATGCACCAAATTCTTCTCTCATTGATCTTTGCCCTCACTGTGGTGTTCATGAGGATGTATTTGTGCAATATTACTGAACACACCTGGGTCACTATTACATGTGTTTGTGTGTGTGTGTGTGTGTGCCTGTCTGTGTTCTGTGTGTGTATATTCATGTGTACAGGCGCTTGTGGAGGCCAAACAAAGGTGTTGAATTTTCTCGGAGCTGGAGATGCGGCTTGTAGGGGCTTCTCCGCGTGGTGCTGGGATCTGAACTCTGAGCGCAGCAAATGCTCTTAACCACTGAGTCACATCTACACACCAGGGACCGGTGTTTTAAATCTCTACTCAGTTAAAAGTGTTCTTTCAAATACTGTTCCAAATTCAGAAAGATTTGACACTAAAAAAAAAATGTATTTTAGGGGCTAGTGAGATGGCTCAGTGGTTAGGAGCACTGGATATCTTTCTAGAGGACCTGGTCTCAATTCCCAGCGCACACCTGGCAGCTCACAACTGTCTTGTGTAACTCCACTTCCAGGGGATCCAGCACCATGACACAGACATACACTCACGCAAAACACAGATGTGCATATAATAAATAAATCTTTTTTTAAATGTATTTTAAAGGCCTGGAAAGACGACTCAGTGGGTAAGAGCACTGTCTGCTCCTTCCAAGGATCTGAGTTTTATTCCCAGAACCCACATGATGGCTTGTAACAACTTCTAACTCCAGTCCCAGGGGATCTGATGACCTCGCATGGCCTCCTGCAGGACCAGGCACACAGACACACATGCAGGCACATCAGCCATGTACATTAAATAAGCAAACCATTAAAGTGTATTCTAGGATGTAATTTATTGCCTAAGAAACTAAAACCTCTTCATGCATTATTTTCCCAATAGTAGTAGAGTAATGACTGCCCAACACCTTTTCTGTATGAAAAAACAAGAATACTGGGAAAATTGTCAAAGTATAAACATTTTCAGAACTCTGGAAGTTAGCTTGTTGGCATTGATCTGGAGTTACTGTGTTAATTTCTTGCCCCCTCCCACCCCCACCCGAGATCTTTACTATGCTATGAGCAAATTCTCACATATCCAAAAATGATGTTATGTGAATCTTGTTTCCCAAATTATCCCTCATTGACTACAGCCTGGGCTGGGCAGAAAACAGCTAGGTGGAGTGAAGGTTCCTGGGCTTCTGAGGTCCCAGAAGGGGATGAGGAAGAGAGAAGAGGGAGGAAGAAAGGAGCAGGTCGCCATGGGTTACCATAGCCAGGAGCACGTGGCCTAGAGCAGCTTGTCCTGAGCACTGGCCTGATGGAGCAGAAGCCGCCTAAATGGAACATGTGCAGGTGTTTATGGGGATTTTGGATGGGGAACAAACAAGACAACGGGGTTAATATCTGCCCACCTGCAGAGTTTTAAGGCTTATGTTAAATCTAACAGGTCTCTGTGCCTTTTATTTATAAAATAGTGTGTCAAAGAATAACTGCCACTGTATTAATAACCAGCATTCATTAATATTGATAGAATAACAATTTTACATAGGCTTTAATAGTCATATGAATCAATATTAAATATAATTAATTCTATAACATCAGCTAATAGCTTATAATAGTCAAAAAAAGGTACCAACATAACGTCATAAACATGACTTGAAGAGGGACAAGAACCGATGTGCTAACGTGGACGGGGAAAGATCATCACAAGGCCTCAAACAGAACAGCAAGCAGCTAAGGGATGCTGAGAATTAGAGACACAGTCTCCGCACACCAGGTGGATTTCTGATACCAAGGATCATCCCTGAAACCACACATACAAGTGATATAATAAAGATTGAGCAGGTTGTATTTGTGTATTTAGGAATGCACTCATCTCTCTCTCTCTCTCTCTCTCTCCCTCCCATCCCCCCCCCACACACACACACACATTAGTGAGAAAAGAGAGCAAGCAAGTACATGGAAAAGTTTAAAGGAAGAAAGGAGAAGGGGAAATCATGCAGTTGCATTTTAATCTAAAAAAATAAGAATTAATTTTAAAAACATTTATTTGGAAAAAAATTGGTAAATATCGTAAGCCTGGAGTGCTTCAGTTTCTTCCATTGCTCTTTCTCCTCAGACCCCAATGCCTTACAAACAAACAAGCCTGAAACCGTGGTGCAGGAAGAACCCTATGGGACACCTCAGTAGATGGGCTTAGGGATTCTCCTAAAGCATTATTTTCAAGGACCTGTCACTGTCCAACCTGTCTGACTGTCTGCTCTGTCAGAGTAGCTTTCTAACCAGCAGCCTTTTCCCTGGCAGTATTTGTCAACATTAGCAGCAGAAGGTCCACGGTGTAGCTGTCTGAGGTTTAAAAAAAAAAAGCTGAGCTAATGAGACGCAAACCATGAATCTCATGGGTAAAAGATGAGGAACTTGATTCTGTTGGGAATTTCAAAAGTTCTGACGTGTGCTAGGACAACTAGAACACCGGGTGTGCTCACCGGACGGTGTAAGTGTTAACGCACGCCGACGGCCACGGGGTCAGTGCTAACGCACGCCGACGGCCACGGCGTCAGAGCTAACGCACCCCGACGGCCACGACGTAAGTGCTAACGCACGCCGACGGCCACGGCGTCAGAGCTAACGCACCCCGACGGCCACGTCGTCAGTGCTAACGCACGCCGACGGCCACGGCACGCTGAAAGCATGCTCAACATCCCCTCACAGGGGTAGGACCTTTACCGATGCAGGTCACTGAAGAAATTCCTTCTATTCATCACTGGCCACGAAACTGACTAGAGATTCAAGTGGCGCATCTATAGGCGAAACAATGTTTGACTGTCAACAGGAAATCCTGATAAACTATACAACATGGATGCATCTTCAGTAAATCACACAAAGAATATAGATTTTACAGAATTAGTGCAGGAAAGTCGTTAAATACCCAGGTACAATGATGAGCTTTTGTTTGAGGGTTCCTGGCATGAGGTGGTTCGTAGAAGCTGTTCTGAGGAACCCGTGGCTTCACTACTTTTGGTTTGGTTTGTTTGTTTTTTGTTTTGTTTGTTTGTTTGCTTGTTTTGTATTATCAGATGATTCGTGCATCTTTTTATTAATTAATTTATTTATTCACTTTGCATCTCACCTCGGTTATAGGCCACTCCCCCCTCTCCTTCCAGCCCTAACCTTCCCTCCCTCTTCCCCTCCCCTATCCCTCAAACTCGGAGATCTGCCTGCCTTTGACTCCGCAGTGCTGAGATTAAAACCCTGTGGCACCATCTCGTTCTACTGTTTTCTTGTCCATCCCTTAGGGCTCTCCCCCAAAGCCACATCCCTCCCCCCTTTCTTGCTGGTGAACTTCTCAAGCTGCTGTGCTTTCAGCTATTCCATTCCTCTCTCAGTTTGTCACCATCCCCTCCTGCTTTAGGGTTCCTTTCCCTGTCCGTAGTCCCCTCTCTGTTTCGATGACAAATGCACACAAAGCTGTGCATAATTTATAAGGAAAAATACTTTGTGTGTTAAGGTTTATAGACCCTGAACATATAGAAGAAGGAAATAAGTGCGATATAAATTTGAAATTTTTTTTCTTTTTTTTTCCTTTATTAGTTTATTCTTGTTACATCTCAATGGTTATCCCACCCCTTGTATCCTCCCATTCTTCCCTCTCTCCTCTTTTCCCCTTATTCCCCTCCCCTATGACTGTTCCTGAGGGGGATTACCTCCCCCTGTATATGCTCATAGGGTATCAAGTCTCTTCTTGGTAACCTGCTGTCCTTCCTCTGAGTGCCACCAGGTCTCCTCCTCCAGGGGACATGGTCAAAGGTGAGGCACCAGAGTATGTGAGAAAGTCATATCCCACTCTCCACTCTACTGTGGAGAATGTTCTGACCATTGGCTAGATTTGGGTAGGGGTTTAATAAATTTGAAATTTTGATGTAACATTCTAAAAGAATTTAAAGACTATACATAAAGCTATAATAGAACAGGCTATATAATTTTTAAAAGGTTAGAATTTATATGACTGGATAAAGAGAGAAAGAATTGCAGTGATCCAGAAAAAAAGGAAAATAAACATTATTTAATTAAGGCTCTCCTAAAATAAACAAAATGTTTTTTTAAAAATTCACAAAGATAAAATTAAATGGAAAGTCAAAATGAGAAAATAAGGTAAAATATAAAAATAAACAGAATTCTGTCACTTGAGCTGCATGTGGAAGTTTAGACAGAAGCTGGGAAGACAGGAAGTCTTTATTCCAGGGGTTTCAAGACACTATACAAACTTCGGGTTCACAGATGATCCATTAAGTCAAGTGTGGTAATTTGACAAGTCCTTGTGCAGTTAGATAATACAGAGAAGATAAAATGAGATTCAATGATGTAAGCATCTAAATTTGGTGGGGGGGAGGGGGCTATTATCTTGTTATCCAAATATATATGTTTGAATAATCTACAATTAAGAGTGCTGAGAAAGCAGCTGAAGAGATGGCTTCTATGCTTAAAAGCACTAACTATTCTTCCAAAGGACCCACGTTCAAGTCCCAGCATCCACATGGCAGCTCACAACTGTCTGTAGCTCCAAGATCTGATACCCTCACACAGACATACATGCAGGCAAACACCAATACACATAAAATAAAAATAAATTAATTAATTTTCTTAAAGAGTGCTGAGAAAGCCAGGTGTGATGGTGCACGCCTTTAATCACAGCACTCGTGAGGCAGAGACAGGCAGATCTCTGTGAGTTTGAGGCCAGCCTGGTCTACAAAGTGAGTCCAGGACAGCCAGGACTATACAGAGAAACCTTGTCTTGGGGGGGGAGCGGTGAGTGCTGAGAAAATATGATGGTCGTGTCTATCTTCTCTGCTTTACACACATTCCTGTGAAAGGTAACAGCTTTATGATTAGTTGGTGTGTTTAGAATAAAGATTGTCTCTCTTAGATCCTGCTTAGCTGGTGTCTGTGCCCAGTATGGACCTGGAAAAAGTGTGTCTTGAATTCCTCATAGGACAATATCATCACAGCATGGCATAAGCAGAAAAAAAAATAGTTGCTTACTGGCCAGTTAACAAGATTTTGTGTTTGTTCCCACATATACTTACCTTGAATTTCACATCTGTCTTGCAAATAACATCCGTCTTGCAAATGCTCTACTGATCTCTATATAACTTAACACGCTCAAAATTGAAGACAGTTGATAGGACGTCCCAAAGGCCTTCAGTGCAATGTAACCACAGAAAAATATTTTAAAGCTCTACACTGACCTATAACCTTTGAACTACAACCAACTTTGAGTTAAGGAATGTCCATCATTTACGTGTTATGGGTATCATATAACTGAAAATATACCCACCAAGAGCCTTTCTAGACAGTTATATTTACATAAATAAACTGCAAACCTAAAATGGGTTGACAATGTTATTTTTAAAATTATTTATATGTGGTCCTTCTATAACGTGTTGTTTTCTAAAAAGAATTTGGCATAAAATGAATCTGCATTGGATCACATTCAAAATGATTTGGTCTCTGATGTATAAAACATCTTATAATTTCTCCCACTATGATTCATGTTCATGTATTTCAATGAAACATAAACTAAATGAGCATTTGCCAGCTTGCTTCCCTAATTTTGGGAACCACTTAGGTTTTCTTAGAATTACATAGATACTCTCCTTTCTTAATAACCTTGGAATATATGTTAAGATCTTCTTGGAAAATGTAAAATGCAATGCAGTTGTTCTAGTCATGCAAAAATATTTATTGAGGCAATTGCGTGTCAGAAAAAGAATAACAGATGCTAAAATCAAAGACCTAAAATTTGTGATATGAAATCACTAATTAAATCACATAGCTATACAGAATGTGTATTAAATGCTTATTCCCACTGTTGGTATTGACTTTGTGACTAAAAAATACTTCCTAGAATAGGAAAATTCTTTTTTACACACACACACACACACACACACACACACACACACACACACACACACACACACAAAACCAATTACAGTAGTTTTAGGCTTTTAAAATTGACTCTATTTGGGGTTTTTTAAATGCCTCTACTTCCCTTCCAACCCACCACCCTAGATAGGAGCAGGGAAGATAGAACATTTTAGACTCAGTTCCTTGGGGAGATTCCACTCTTGTCCTCAGAAGTCCAGCAGACCCGTTAAACAGCAACCTAGCAGTTCAGCAAAGGTGACCACAACTGCCACATCCAGAACTGCAGAGCTTCCTCGGGAATGTTTCTTTCTAGAAACATCTCGAAGCATAGCGATGAGCAGCCAAGCGACAGGAAGTGATGCAAAGTGATCTCTCTTTTGTTTGGGGCCTATCTTACCTTCCATAGTCTGATTTTCAACTGGCAAAGACCATGCCTCCCCCCCCACACACACACACAAGGCAGTTTCCTTTCTAGTGGACAAACGTCATGCCCCCTCGAGCAAGGTAGAGTCATATCCCACACTTGGGATCAAAACAAAAACATGTTTATATCCACTACTGTAGTGCAAACATGGCAAAAACATTGACAGGTGTTAGTAGCTGAAGGTTGAACTGATTGTAACAGTTCTTAAAACAGGAAAGAAGCTGTATGTTCTCCTCCCTATAAAAGATCGGGAGTCCAATGTCACCTAAGGCTAAAAAAATTTATTCAAGGTCAGTCTGGACCATATAAGATTTTATCTAAAAAGCAAACAAACAAAAAGAAAATCAACAAATAAGACAAAATACATTTTCCACACTGAAGTATCCTTTCACAATAGCTTTCATGGTAGCAGGTGGTGGTTTTGTTTTGTTTTGTTTTGTTGTTAAAATTGGAGTCCGTCATCTCTACCCCCCTGGTGCTAACTAACTAACTATATATAGTTCTATCTCAAGTCCACTTTGTCCATCCAGGAAAAGTAACTCATGAATCTTCAGTTTTATGACAAAATTGAAGCAATTCAGTGGGATCTTCAGACACTTCTTACAGCTTTCTTGTTAGTCCTGCCTTATCTGTGGATGCGTCTGTCACTGAAGCCTTGAACCCTTCACAATCGCCAGGAGAGATAGAATACTTTTCCTCCCAACTCCTGCTGCTGCTGGTGTTTTGAGAGTGACTGTCTGCCTCCTGTCTCGTGGACCACAACTGTACTGATGGCAGCAAGAACAGTGGCTCCTTTCTAGATGCCTTCAAATACCTTGTCCAGATCCTTAGAGCAACAGGTGCCTATAAAAGCCACAGCCTTGTAAAGTGTATTTACTAAATAATGAGTTTTGTGTTGGGGTTTGGATTCCAATTATGGACATTCATACAGAAAAACAACAACAACAACAACGTAGTCTCCGGCTGCTTTTGAGAGGCTCTGAAAACTTTGGAATGTGAGATTTATCTGGGGAGCACACAGGGCCCTCCTGCCATGCTTTCTGTTTCTCATACATTGTGGTGTGAACTGCTGCCCCCTCTCATCGGCCGTGACATTCTGCTCAAACATATGAGGCCAAGCAAAAACAGAGGAAACCCTCTGAAACTGTCTACCAACCTAAAAATCTTTCCTCCTAATTTGTTCTGTCTGATATTTGGACACTCATCTGCTGTGGTGTGGGATAGGTACAGGGATGATGCCCTCCTCCCCTCCCCCTCTCCATCTGCCCTAGTAAGGAGAACTGGCCCCAGCGCATGAGAATGGGAGAGCTATCCTTGCCCCCTCACTGGCTGTTGCACTCCCGAGAGAAGGCCCTGCACCTTGCCTGGGCGACACAGTGGAGCCGGCTCTGTTGGTGAAAGCCTGGAGGGTGTGAGAGCCAGAGAAGTGGCTCGGGCCCCTTGCAGGCTACCACACTTGGGAAAGTGGACCCTGCAGTTTGACTGGGCAGCACAGGGGAGCTATCTCTAGAGGTGTGGGTGCTGGTAAGCCGAGGGCATGAGAGCAGGAGAACCTACCCTGCTCTGTGCTGATGCTGACTTTGGGTGGCCTAGCCAAAGCAGAGCTGGAAAGCTCACCCCGGTGGTGCAGACAAGAGAGAGCTGGCAGGCTCACCAGCTCAGCTACCACCCAGGCCCAGATCCAGGGTTCTGAGTTGGCTCGCCTCAAAAATCTATATCACCTGTGAACTGTCAGGATGCATGGAAGAGCCAGTCCTGCTGATCCAAAGCTGCAGGATCTCCCCGACACAGGGCAGCAACAGGACAGCCAGAAGAAGGCCCAGTGAGAATCCAGTGGTGATGGTGTCACAGAAGCCAGAGATCTTGAACCACACCAATGAGTCATCACAATGAACGTTTGTAAGTGAAGGCGTGTGGACAGAGGGATGCACTGTGGGACACACTGACACACTACAGCTTCCGCGATGTGATGTTTTCTATGCTTTGGGTTTTATGTTGTTGTTGTTGTGGTGGTGGTGGTGGTTGGTGATTTGTTTGTGTCATTTTTATTAGGTGTTTGCAAGGGTAAAAGGATGATATATGAGACAGGGAGATGGGCAGGACTGAAATAATCAATAAAAAGACTTTTTTAAAGTTGAAATTGACCCTTGGGGTATAAACTTGATATTGTGTTAACACAATCGAAAATAACATTAATCTTGCTGTATATCTCCATGAGAATTCCTAAATGACCGGAAATATTGGTGAAAGGCTGTAGTAGTATTTTAAAATTAACCCTAGCACATTGTAACAGTGATCTAGAAGTTTCAGTGGAATGTGCTAAGCAGATATGTTGTCACTTAGACTTTGTTGTTCCGGTTTTAGAATGTGGGCACAGTAGATCTAGCACCGTTGTTAAGGAACCTTGCATTTTTCAGAATGGTGAATGAATACTGGCCACAGTTTAAAGTTACCGCTATAGTAGAACTACAAAAAAAAATCCTAGATGACATCTTTAGGCAGTACAAGATTTTGGTTTCTGCTCTGAAAGATCTGTCTTAAGTGAGGATCCTCAGTGATTTGAATTAGGTCTCCTGGGTGACTTGAGGTGTGGCGTCTGCATGGCTTTGCGCTGCGGAGGTAGTTTCGTGCCTTCGCCTCCTCAGTTGAGTTCTGCTAGCGTCAATTTTGTTTGTTTGTTTGTTTGTTTTTATCTGCAACGTCTCCCATTCTCCCAACATAGAACTGGGTGAGAACAGGGTCTTAATCAGGGCTGCACTTTCACACTGCAGCTGATTTGATTTTCTAACCCTAACCCCCACACTCAAACACCCAAATTAACAATCAGGCTGTTGAGCTTTCTCATCACTCGTGTTCTCTTATGAAAGACTCAGTTTCTTCCAGGAAGCTTTGCTTGAACTTGACTGGGTAACTCTTTGGTGCAAGCAGATTAGCTTTCAGTCTACCTCGGCTTCTGCCATACCACAGCCACTATCATCAATCATTTGTAGGTTTTTTTTTTAATTTATGTTGAGAGATGCTATTTTCCCTTTCAATGGAGCACTGATAGGTGAATACTATGTTATTATCTGTTACAACTTAAATAGAAATTTTCGTGTTTCAGGGAGTGGGGAGGCCCTAAGAGAAGGAAGGAGACAGTAGAAGGACTGGTCAGCCCGCGAAACAATCAGACTATACACAGTCTTGATGGATTAAGTTTCTTGTCTTAGTTTATTATTTTTATTTTACTTTATCTATTCTGTGTATGTGTATTTTGCTTTGATATCTATCTGTTGTGCCACATGCATGGCTGCTGCCTGCAGAGGCCAGGATAGGGCTTCAGAGCCCTCGGGACTGAGGTTTTAAGCCATCCTGAGGCATCATTTGGGTGCTGCCGCTGCTGCTGCCAGTACAGAACGCCCAGTGCTCGTGAGCGCTGAGCCATCTCTCCAGCCCCTACATTGCTTATCTTATGTTGGCATAGTTTGGATCGCCTCCCTTATAGACCACATATCACCGTAACACATGATGGTAACGGGCAGTTTGAAATACTGTAAGAAATACTAAATTGTCTCACAGACACTAAGTAAGAACAAGCTGTTAGGAAAGTGGGGCTGATAGACTTACATGTTACAGGGTTTCCACAGACCATCAGCTTGTTAAAAATAAACTGAGAAAGAGCAAGGCAAAAGAACGGTAAAGTGAGGCATCACGAGCTGTGGAGGAAGACGCTCAAGTGGAGAGTTTTTTTAACTATGTTTGATTAATTGTAGCCAGCCAGAAAAAAAAATTAATGACATTCCCAGGAATGGCAGAAATTTTTGTAGTTGTTGTATACTGAGTTACAAAATGTAGAATTATGTTGTCAGTGCAAAAAGCACAGCTCTCACTTTAATAGGAATAAGAGAGTTTATTGTAAAGCCATTTGGATGGCCATGGCCCAGGAAACACAAATTTAGGTTACTCCAAATGTCATGCATCAGTGTGGAAGCAGTTTCACAAAATTTTGATAGATTTACAGACCAAAGAAAGTCTTAGATCAAGACAAGTTTAAAATACATTGGTAGACACACCAGA
Source organism: Acomys minous (assembly GCF_964271855.1). Classification (NCBI taxonomy): domain Eukaryota; kingdom Metazoa; phylum Chordata; class Mammalia; order Rodentia; family Muridae; genus Acomys; species Acomys minous. The sequence continues at coordinate 118,075,256 of NC_140491.1, forward strand.
GGCAGACATGGTGATATGGGGAGTCTTCTGTACAAGGCTGAGGTGTTCTCTGACGATATTCTTAGCTTTCGGCTTGGTGGAAGCCAGTTGTCTACTATGTTAATAGATACTAAAGGGTTTATCTCACAAGATGTTAGTTCGCTGCGGTGAGCAAGGAATAGCTGTTCTGTGGGGCTAGATAAGGTAATTAGTCCCTGGACCTGGACATCCCATTCTCTCCACAGGACTAAAATTCCATCAACTGCTCAGTCTTTGCAGACACAGCTCTTGTCAGCAGATCTTGTCCACAGTCTATGGCTTGTATTGTACAGTTCTGGTTACATGATTCACACGCTTGACAACATCTGTCTTCTGTGATTGTTTTTCAAGCCTTTAACTCTCCTGTGTTTCCTGCCACTATGACAGTTTTTGTGTCTACCTGAGATCGAATGCTTGCTATGTTTTATGATAATTTTAACCATTCTAAAAAAAGCCTGTTTCCATGGTGCCCTAAAGAAGATAAAATGAACAGTCCACCTGGGGTACGAAGTGAAGGAGAGATTCCTGTGGGCAACACCATCAAGCTTGTTGAATTAGTGGAATAATTAATAATGGGATAGGTAGTTCTTTGGCCTTTGAGGTAAATTATAACAGTAACTTTTCTGATTCTTCAAGTTGGTACCATTTTGGGAATTAAATGGTGCTCTGACTTCAGCTTAAGAAAAAGCCAGCAAGTGTCAGCATAGTCACTCCTATTTGTTAGAGATCTCTCAAATTTGACTTTCTGTTGGACAAAGTCGGCACATGAAAACCTTCAGCCACTGAAAGTGTAACTGCTATATCGTCCAATTAAGAACTTCGTTTTGAGGACAGGTTGCCTTTTTTTTTTTAAGATGGAAAACTTTTCTTTATTAATGATCCAACCATATTTAAGATAGAAAGATTTTTTTTATTAGTGACCCAACCATATTTCTTTAGATGCAGGAGTTTTGAACTCAAATACTTAGAAGAAAACAAGATTGCATTGCCTGTAACTCATCACCAGTAACATATTGCAAAGCAAACAGCTTGGAAAAGGATGAAAAGGAAGGGGAGTAAGGAAGGGAAAATAAAAGGGAATTAAGTCGATCAAGTGGAAAAAGTTTTTTTAATTCTTGAGAACTATGAAGTCCTTGCAAGCACAGCTTGTTTCTGCAGATTATTTGCCAAGCTCACACAAGATGGAGTCCAAACTTAGAATCCCTCTGGGACTGTGTGCACTACCACGTTAAGTACTCCAAGGCCTATACTCATATACAAGTGAGAGCAAAAACATCCGACTTCCTTAAGGTGCTGAACCGCGCACAGCCAGATACTGAGAACAGAAAAATGTAAACAATCACGCGGAAGACATCCTCATCCCTCTAACTCTTGGGAACTGAGTGGGGAGCTCTGCTGACCGAAGACTAGACCACTTTCTGTTGGGAACTGAGTGGGGAGCTCTGCTGACTGAAGACTAGACCACTTTCTGCTGGGAACTGAGTGGCAGCTCTGTTGACCAAAGGCTAGACCGCTTGCTGCTGGGAACTGAGTGGGGAGCTCTGTTGACCAAAGGCTAGACCACTTGCTGCTGGGAACTGAGTGGGGAGCTCCATTGACCGAAGGCTAGACCGCTTGCTGCTGGATAATCTTAGCCCTTCAAGCTGCATCTCTCCAGGATGTCTTTTTTTTTTAAAGTGTTTTTCTTCAAAATTTTTGAATGCGGCTGGTTACGTAGCAGATCTGAAGTGCTTGTTACTGGAATTATCTTTATTCAACTTGGGAAATGTTGGGGCAGACTCTCTGTTTTCTTATTTTTCATTATGGAATTGAAGTTATACTTCAGTGAGGTAGAGAGGCTAATTTCCACTGAATGTGATTACCGTGAGCCTAAGTATAAATAGTACAGTGAATATGTTGGCTCTCAGATCAAACCTGTATTCATTCTCCAATAATTATCAAGGACAAAATTATCTGAAAATAAAATTACTATGCTCTTCCCGGTTTATAAACAGCCTACTATTGTTTTTAAGCATGCTATTAGATGTCTCCAATTTTCCATGCAACTCTGCCTCCTTAACAGATGTCATCAGTTCAAGCTTCCTGTCTGCCATCAGCCATCCAGCGATGGGAATCACCTTCCAGAAGCCAGGAAAAGCCTTTCAGTTGGTGGTGGACACACTGGCCTCTGACCCCCACCCTTTCTTACCCAGTACCATATTCTTGAAATCTGTTTACCACTCAGTCGGAGGAGATATTTCCTTTTGTGCTTGAAATAGAAGAGATTAAAATTCTTTTATATGTTAAAGGGTTTATATGTAACTGAAAGTTCACCTACAAGGGCTGCCCCAACAAACCACCCTCTCTCTTATCCACTTATCACAGGGATTGCTTTTCTCCAGTCCTTGCTTATAGCCAAATCAGCGCGAACAGGCCTGCAGGTAAAGAATGGGTTTTTTGAAGATGGCGCTGAAAGCGAAGAAGGAAGTCCCTGACCCTCCCAAAGCTAAAGCCAAAGCAAAGGCCTTGAAAGCTAAGAATGCAGTGCTGAAAGGCATCCACAGCCGCAAGAAGAAGAAAATCCGCAGGTCACCTACCTTCCGGTGGCCCAAGACCCTGCGGCTCCGGAAGCAACCCAAATACCCTCGAAAGAGTGCACCCAGGAGAAGCAGGCTCGACCACTACGCCATCATCACATTCCCCCTGACCACTGAGTCAGCCATGAAGAAAATAGAGGACAACAACACACTAGTGTTTACTGTGGATGTCCAGGCTAACAAGCACCAGATCAAACAGGCCGTGAAGAAACTCTATAACATTGATGTGGCCAAAGTCAACACTCTGATAAGGCCTGACAGAGAGAAGAAGGCATATGTTCAACTGGCTCCTGATTATGATGCTCTGGATGTTGCCAACAAGATTGGGATCATGTAAACTGAGTCCAGCTGGCTAATTCTAAATACACACTTTTTTCACAAAAAAGGAAAAAAAATGGGTTTTTGCTTCAGTTGCTTTTTAGTAAAGATAATATGGGTACGGTAGATTTTGAAAATGTTCTAAGCCTTCTAAACGCCAGTCACAGAAAATTAAATTATATAAAGTTGTTTCCAAAATCAAACCTGTGTCTTGAGAGCAGCACATTGTCAACCATAGTCTAGGATGTCCCCACAGGAACAGGGAAGGGACACAAGCAGGGAAGCCCACTGAGGCCCTTCATGGAAACAATTCCACTTCCAAATGTTTTGAGACAAATTTTACCATCAGTTTCCTGTTATCTTCAAACATCCAGGTTGCTTTGCATTTTTTCACACTTACTGGTTGCAACACTTGTGGGTTATTTTCCCCTGAGACTTCTCCTGTTGCCTTACAGTTGTTCATATTTTCCCATGGCCTTACATGGCCTTTTTTCTTTCTTTTTTTTTTAAATATATATAGCAGCATTCTTGGTGCTGAAGTTAGTGTAGAAATTGTCCGTCATAGTTGGATGTGTTTGAACTCTTGGCCCTTGCTGATGGCATTGTTTGGGAACACTGTGGAATCTTTATTAGGTGGAGCGTCACTGGAGGGAATGGCTCACTGAGGGGGTGGGCCTTGAGGCTTTACAGCCTGACCCGGCTTCCCATCAGCTCTCTGCTTCCTGAATGGAGATGCAGTGTGGCCACCAGCTTTCTGTTCCTGCCCCCATGCCTTCCCTCCATGACAAATCGCATCTCTCAGGAACTGTAAGCCAGAATATTCCTTTCTCCCTGTCCTCTGAGGGTTATCATCGCTGAGAGGAAGCACAATGAGCAAAGCATCTTGCGGAGGAAAGGCTTTATTTGTCTTACACTTCCAGATCACTGGTCATTGAAGGAAGTCAGGGCAGGAACTCAAACAGGGCAGGAACCTGTAGGTAAGAGCTGATGCAGAAGCTGTGGAGAGGCGCTGCTTGCTAGCTTGCTCCCTCCGTTTGCTCTTCCCACTTCCTTTCTTTTTTAAAAATATTTTATTAATTTATTCATATTACATCTCAATTGTTAGCCCATCCTTTGTATCCTCCCGTTCCTCCCTCCCTTCCGCTTTCCCCCTACTCCCCGTCCCTGACTGAGGGAGACCTCCTCCTCCTCCTATATATGCTCATCGCGTAACCAGGCTCTTCTTGGTGACCTGTTAGCCTTCCTCTGAGTGCCACCAGGCCTCCCCATCAAGGGGATGTGGTCAATAATGGGGCACCAGAGTTTGTATGAAAGTCAGAACTCACTCTGCACTCAACGGTGGAGAATGTCACGTCCATCGGCTAGGTCTGGGTAGGAGTTTGAAGTTTATTGCCTATATTTTCCTTGGCTGGTGCCATAGTTTGAGCAGGACCCCAGGACCCAGAATTTTCTTCTTCTAGGTTTCCAGGACCCTCTGGAGCCTTCTCTTTCCCTATTCCCCCATGCTTCTCTTACCTTGTTAGTCATCAGAGAAATGCAAATCAAAATGACACTGAGATTCCATCTTACACCCATCAGAACAGCTAAGATCAAAAACTCAAGTGACAGCACATGCTGGCAAAGGATATGGAGAAAGAGGAACACTCCTTCATTGCTGGTGGGAATGCAAACTAGTACAACCACTTTGGAAATCTATCTGGCACTTTCTCAGAAAAAATGGAAATAGGGCTTCCTCAAGACCCAACTAGTCCACTCCTTGGAATATACCCAGAAAATGCTCTACCACACAACAGGGACATATGTTCAACCATGTTCATAGCAGCCTTATACATAATAGTAAGAACATGGAAATAGCCAAAATGTCCCTCAGTAGAAGAATGGATAAAGAAACTGTGGTACATTTACACTATGGAATACTACTCAGCTATTAAAAACAAGCAATTCCCGAAATTTGTGAACAAATGGATTGAACTAGAAATTATCATGAGTAAGTTTACCCAGAAGCAAAAAGAGACAAATGGTACATACTCACTTATATCGAGACACTAGCCCAAGGGGCATGTCCCATGAAAGTCTTCACTTACCAGGAAAGTGGGTCAGAAGGGCGGATACCCACTTTCTTATAGAACCCAGGCCAACCAGCCCAGAGATGGCACCACCTACAATCACTAATTAAGACAATACCTTACAGGCTTGCCTACAGCCTGATCTTGTGAAGGCAATCCCTTAACTGAGGCTCCCTCCTGTCAGATGAGTTAGTCTCTGTAGAGTTGACATGAAACTACCCAGTACACTCCATTCTTTTGCCTTTGTCAGCTTATTTTAACATAGCAGGAGGAAACGTAACTGAGACACTTGCTAACTCTTCTCCCAAGAATATTCTTCTGATGTTATTACCGCCCTGGGGCTGGGACAAACTTAACCTAATTTCTTCTTATTAGAGACTGAAACTTTCTGTCCAGAAAACACTCATGTTTTGGAACTTAATCCCCAAATGATAGTATCAGAGGTGGGGTTTCTGGTAGTGATATTTATGTGAAAGTGTTCATGTTGTGTTTTTCAAGCTTAATGCTGCTGAGATAAAGATACTTAAGAGAAACAATCTAATGGAAAAAAATATTTACTTTGGCTCATGTTCCTGAGAAGTTTAGTCTCAGTGTCACAGAAAGGGCCTGTAGAACACAGCAGCTAACACCACGGCAGCCAGAACACTCATGCCATCTCCCTGGCAAACTGGATCAAACTTGCTTAGCTTCCCAGATCAGAAGAGTCCGGGTTGTTTGTTTGTAGACAAGCTCTTACTAGCATACAGCAGTCACGGCCACTAGTCCAGTTCCGACAGAAATCTTGTTCCCACCTGAAAGCTCAGGAGCACAATTTTTACTTTTTGCCACACTTTCCCCAAGTAGCACCACCAAGGGAGGTCAAGTGTCCCACACAAGTCCTTGGGGAGGCCTTCTCATTCAGATCATGTAGTATCCGACAGAACACCACGAATGCGCCGTGTGCCGACGCCTATGTTTTCTTTCTAGTTCATAGCATTTAATTCCAGCCCAGTGCAGAATGTGCTACACAAAGGGTTTGCCTCAATTTGTTCAAAGTCAATGTTTCTCATGACAAATAAGCTCTCTGGAGTTTATCTGTATTCATTCCAAGTTTTATTCTTCTAATTTCCTGGCCTTGACATAGATAGCTTCACGGAATCCTCAGAGGAAATCCCTCCTAGGTGTGGACAGTTTGGATAGGACACCCCTCCTCTCTCATGAAGGAAGTGTATTTTGCAGGTCCACAAGTTGTATGGAATTGCTTCTAGGCAGATTTAAGCACATCGAGAGTTTTGTTGGATTGCTGCTGCCTCTTCTCTCTCTGCCTCGCTAGGTCATCCTTCTGTAAGCACCTCTTCTCTCTGCCTTGCTAGGTCATCATTCTGTAAGCACCCAAGGCTGCTCCCCAGGTTCCCAGAATGCTGGCAGTCTCTACAGCACCACCCCCAGCCTGTCCTTTAGAATTGAGTGCTCAGGGCTTTTCCTCCTTAATTATCCATCAGGATACACCTACCCAGCTTCATTTCCTGTGTTCCCACAGCTGCATTAAAATGTAGCTGACCAACCCCTGTTAATGCTTTATTGCTTTTATAACACCATTACAAATCCAGTGTCATTGTGGCTTCCTGGAAACAATGTTCATTCGCAAATGCTGAGTTTTTGACTGAAAGTCTAAGCATTATTTAGGGCCAGACAGGGCACATTTCTGTTGGAAAACTTTGTGAATAAAGCTGATGACTTTCTCTCCTATTAGTCCTGGCCGCTGACTATTTTTGTGGAGTCACAGTGAGAAAATTTATGTATTAATGTTCTCTCAGACCTCAAATGATGTTCACAGAAGCCTCATTCTGGAAGGAGTATAAAGGACACTCTGTTCCTTGGGATGCCAAAAAGAAAGAAAAGAAAAGAAAAGAAAAAAAGAACGCTTCACCACTTTATTGCAATGGGGTCTCTTTTTCTAAGTCATTCTTTTATATGTTGGAGACATGGAGAAATTCTCATGTTAAGAAATCCAAATAGTTTCTTAACAGATGGTTACTGTAACTACACACACACACACACACACACACACACACAATGTATACCTGATCTCTCTTATCAAAAAGTATTCTGTGGAGAAGACTGATAGAAAAAAGTAATTAGAGCAATTAATTACTATTTTCAATCTGCCTTAACTTCAAAACAGATTTCACACTCTTCCTGAGAATACCACATGGCCTTCATAATAGTTAGATTTCTCCCTAGAGATGAAATTTTAAATAGTTTTATTACAGAGTAATGTATTTAGCATGTGTGTTAGAATTCTTTGCAGTGGTTATTGGAGGTTATCTCTCTGCCACGTTGATTGCATAAAAAGCCTTTCAACTGCTGTATTAAAACAGATGGGGTGGTTCTCACCATCCTGTGTCAGCTCTGCTTCAAAAGTGATGAATAGCCCACACACCCCATTTTATTATGTTGTTATATTTATTGTTGTTAATTATTTTTTTATTATTAACTTTGAAAATAAAGAAAGCTTGCTTTGGTTCACAATATAAGGGCTAGGGGACATGACTTTCTTGCAGGCAGAATCCATAGGGATTATGCGTGTGCGTTAAGGTTATTTTTACATAACAGTGTTTGTTTCTATTAGTGTCTCTCTTAACCAACTATCATTCAAATAATAGAGACACTTTTATAACACAAGGATTCACAACACAATCTTGAGCAGTTTAAGTCTGTTCTTTTTTTTTCTTTCTTTCTTTCTTTCTTTTTTATTAATTTATTGTTACATCTCAATAGTTATCCCATCCCTTGTATCCTCCCATTCTTCCCTCCCTCCCATTTCCCTTTATTCCCCTCCCCTATGACTGTTCCTGAGGGGGACTTCCTCCCCCTGTATATGATCATAGGGTATCAAGTCTCTTCTTGGTAACCTGCTGTCCTTCCTCTGAGTGCCACCAGGTGTCCCCCTCCAGGGGACATGGTCAAAGGTGAGGCACCAGAGTTTGTGAGAAAGTCATATCTTACTCTCCACTCTACTGTGGAGAGTGTTCTGACCATTGGCTAGCCCCCTTGTTATTTTGTCTTACTCCAGCAAACGTCCCAGCCATACTTGTACTTTGTAGCTTTCCTCAGCTCCAGTTCCTTCCTCCTGATCTTCCTTGGTGGCTGAATCCCTGCCTCCTCCCTAACTCCTCCTCCCTCTGGCTGGCAGGAAGTCCAGCCCTATTCTCTCCTCTGCTCATCAATTGGCTGTAAGCTGTTTTATTGATATTACAGGGGGACAATTGCGGAGCAGAGTTTGCACACCATTTAAAGAGAAATCAGCATTTAAACTACATATTAACGGTGTGAGAGAGAGAGAGAGAGAGAGAGAGAGAGAGAGAGAGAGAGAGAGAGAGAGAGAGAGAGAGAGAGAGAGAGAGAGAGAGAGAGAGAGATTTCTGGGCTCTCTGTGTTATTTGTATGCCTGTCCATCCTTAACAGAATAGTGTTCAAGTTACTCAGTTGTTAACTTGACACAGCCTAGATTCATCTGAGATGAAATGCTTCAGTTTATAAATTGCGTAAATTAGACTGGCCTGTGTGCGTGTCTATGGGGATTGTCTTGATAGGTGGGAGAGAGCTCAGCCCACTGTAGGTGGCACGATCCCTATGCAGAAGATTTTGGTGCTGTATGAGAACGCTAGCTAAACATAACCTTGTGAGCAAGCAGCTTTCCTCTTGAGAGATCGAAAAGATTGTTTTTAATTGGCTAAGCCCCAATATAGACGGACCCAAACCGGGGAATACATTCCCTCCTGAGCCAACACGATACCGGCCCCTAACAAAACACCCGCATGGCCATTAAAACCAAAGGCCGACAGAACCACCAATGGCTTTGGTGCCTATCTAAGGGTCACAAATTTCTTTGAAGAAATAGACTTAAAAAGTTGGAAAAGGAGATATTAAAAGGTAAGGAAGTTTGAGCTGGGAAGAAGCTCACCAGAGATAGCGTTGTTACCTAGCAACTGATCCGCCCCACCAGAAACAGGAAAACAGACACTACCCTGGGCAAAGTGGTGAACAAAGAGAACAAAGTTAAGCCATGAGTGAGTGGTCTTGGCACCTTTTTCTGTAGCCCGTCACCATTTGGACATTAGACCCCCTTATGTTACTCAACCAATAGATGATTGCCCAACTAGGATGCCCCCTGTTTTAGGGGTATGGGGAGGAAAAGGACTTATAAAAGGTCCCCAGATCAACACCCCGGGGTCGCTTCTCTATTGATTTGGTATCAGTGCGATCCAGCTGGAACTGATTATTAAAGATTCCTCTGGTATTTATAGCGGTTTTGAGTCTTTCTGGTTCTTTTTGGGGATGTCAACATCTGGCGCAACACTCCGATTTCTTGCTTCAAGATCCTGCTGGAGTACCTGCCACGACTTCCCTACAAGTATAAGCCAAAGAGGTCCTTTCTTCCTTTTAATTGCTTTTGGTCATGATATTAGTCACATCAGTAGAAAGATAATGGTGACATATATAAAAATAATCAATACTTTCTTTTAAGCAATGAATTAGAGAACTTCCGACTTTATCTTTCAAGAATCTTTCGCCTGCTGGAGGCGCCTTGTAATTCCATATGAATTTGATTCTTTTCTCTTTCCACGAAAAAATATTCTTAGAATTTATATGGTGACCGTATTGAGTCTGAGCCGATTGCCACTGCACCTTTGAATCAACTTCACCTTCTCCTACTGCAACCTCACTTCTGTACTCACTTCTGCAAGAGATGAGCACTGTGTGTGTCAGTCATGTTTTATGTCTAAGATTTTCTTTTAAAGACTACATTACTAGAAATAAATTTCTTATGTAGTATTTTGACAGTAATTCAGCAACATATTTTCCAGATTTTCATTTTACGTATAAGAATTCTGAATTTATTCTCTCTACTTGTTTCAAAAACCAATTTCAAGCTTATAGAAAAGGAATAAAATAAGCTTTTTTTGTGTGGCCTACAGCAATACCCTCTCTCATTTTGAACATCCAGGATCTGATTCCCACAAAAGGAACATCTTTCTACATTACCATAATTCAAGTATTTTAGGGTGAGCTGGTAAACACAATTGAAAATTTGCATATATATTTTATTTCCTTCCACTCCTGCAGTCTGGGAAACCCAAGATAAAATTTCTGGCCCATGAGTGTCTGGCAAAGATACAGTTCCTAGCTTGCACGTGGCCAACTTCTGGTTGCAGCCTTTCAAGGTGGAAAGCAATGATGCAGCAGTCTGGCCTCTGGTAAAAAGGGATCAGCTATGCTCACACAGACTGTACCCTCATGATATAAGTGCCTCGTGGGAGCCTTCTTACTCCACAACACTGGTGGTAGGATTTCGACATGTGTGTTTGGATGACACAACATTTCCCAGCACTACGGTTTGCCAGATTTTCTCTGTATTGCTTCTCTCTGTGTAATTTAGAACTATTGTAGAGGAACATACTCTTTGTAGTAATGAAACATTTCTGCACAAATAATTACTTTCTCCTGAGCTTATTCTATCTTGGTTTTTTTTTGTTTGTTTGCTTGCTTGTTTGTTTGTTGGATTTTCGAGACAGGTTTTCTCTATGTAGCCTTGGCTGTCGTGGACTCACTTTGTAAACCAGGGTGGCCTAGAACTCACAGCAATCTGCCTGCCTCCTGGACTGCTGGGATTAAAGGTGTGCTCCACCACGCCTTATCTCTCTTACGATGATAAATACATCTTGTGGGTTTTTTTTTTAATTTGGGATTCTAGGAAGTTCTCAAATTAATTTTCTTGCTAAATTGCACAAGTTACGTTAGTCAAGTAATAAATATATTGGTGCTACTTTTTAATATACTTCTCATTTATTACTTCTTTATGATTCATGTATGTCCCACACAGGTAAATATACGCAGCTGCTCTAAGTATGTTCAGATAGAACGGTTTCTTAGTCACTGTTCTACTGCTGTGAAGAGACACCATGGCCAAGGCGACTCTTGTGAAAGAAGACATTTAGCTGGGGCTGGCTCACAGTTTCAGAGGCTTAGCCCATTATCATCGTGGGGCGGAGCACGGCGGGATGCAGGCGGGATGCAGGCGGGATGATGCAGGCGGGATGCAGGCGGGATGATGCAGGCGGGATGCAGGCGGGATGATGCAGGCGGGATGCAGGCAGGCACGGGAGCAGACGCTGAGAGCTGTACCCTGGTCTGTAGGCAGAAAGAGGGAGAGAAAGCTGGTGGGGAGGGGAAGCTGTAACCAGGACGTAATGTAAACTAATAACTTGACTACTCATAGAAAAAGTTTCCAGGGCTCAATTTTCATTTTAAGTCATTGTATTAACGTAATTTTAATACTTAAAAATTTCTGTAACAGAACATTTCTGAAAAAGCAATAATAATGAATTTAAATAATCACTACATTTATTTTGCAGGTACCTCATTCATGTAATTTTAAAAGCTTATTTTAATTGTGTGTATAGATTTGTATCAGTATATGTACACTTGATGCACGTGCCCATGATGGCTGGAGGCATCTGATCCCCTCGGGCTGGGATGCAGGCAGTTGTGAGGTAACTGACTTGGGTACTAAGTACCAAAGTCAGGTCCTATTGCAACAGCTGTACGTGTTCGAACCACTCAACCATCTCTCCAGTCCCACTTGTGACTGTTTTTATTAGCATTGCATTTTTTGCATGCTATTAACAAATCATTCTTGTTATCACGAATTCCATTGTTAGTTGAAATGAAAGGGTAATGTCAAATAAACACCTGCCAAAAATTAATTTATTCATATAAGCATCCCTCATTTTAGTCATTATCATTAATTCTCGTGGGCATAATGATAAATTAATATCACTTATTTTTAATGCATACATGCAGCTAAATTTGCTGTTAGCCAACATCATTTTCTTCTTTTTCTATAAAAACTGAAGTGCTTGGTTTTTAGTTAAACATATGATCAGGTGCATGGAATAAAAATGACATTTTTCTAGACATGAGTATGTAGTTAACTTTTGACTAGTGGGGTGGAAATGGAAATGGTGTGTACCTCAAATCATTGTCAGAAAATGACATGCCTTTTCCTTTGGCAGCACACACACTTGCTGATGAGCAGTCTTGACCGTGTGGATAACAACAGCATCCGTGTGAAACCTAACTCACTCAAACTTATCAGAGGTGACTTAGATTCTAGGATATTTTGCAAGCCACTGACTGTACCATGGGTATCTTAAAACTGTCTGTGATTTGAAGTATTTGCCACAAAAATAAAAAAATAAAAATCGCAAATGGCAAAAATCAGGGCATGTATTTTTCTTTTTTATTTTTATTTTTTTATTTTTCTGAGTCAGTATTTATGGCAACAAAGCATAGGTAGAACAAACAAAAGACACCCTGCCCCAAAACTAGCAAAAGCAAGGTCCTTGCCTCCTTGGACTCAACGCATTACAAGAGTGAGATATCAATTGTACATTTTTCAAGCTATCTGTGGTGGTTTCCGTAAGACTGGCTCCCACAGGCTCATGTGTTTGAATGCTTTGTCACCAGGGAGTGGAACTGTTTGAAACGCTTTCAAGGACTAGGAGATGTGGCCTCTTGCAGAAGGAAATGTGTCTGTAAGAGTACATGAGAAGATTTCAAACGCCAGGCAGCTGGGCTCAGGGTTAGAAGGGACTCCTTTGGTCTTGCGTAACTTTTTCTGAGACTGTGGCAAAGCAGCTAACTGACTTGCATCTGAGTTTCTCCACCTGTGACAATAACTCTTTCAAAAATAATATGAAGGCTTTATTATAATGAGTTAACTATTTTGAAAGAACATTTTATTAAATACTCTGTTCAGACTGTAAGTAGAGCTAAGACTACACCCAGCGTCTCTGCCGTGCCTTGCTCGTCACATTTTCAGGACGTGTGGTAATGGCTAATTAAAGTAACCTCACTGTGTATTTAAAACTCTATAAAGGCAGAACAGTGAGACATGAGGACTAGAATATATTTCATAAGCAGTATTATGCCAAACAACAGTACCGATAACAACCATTGCATGTGAGACTTACTAAACAGATAGATAGCAGTCGGGAGCCACTGTCGTGAGTGACTTGCAAGTGGCGAATCAACCTCCACAAAGCAGCTAGGATGTGAAGAAGACTATGCACTGCCTACACTGGTGAACGTTTTCTTAGCCCCAGCCCAAACTCACTACCTGTTTAAGTGCACCCTGCAGTCATTGATTGGATGCTAAGACCCCTCCAATGGCCCTTATTATCTCCGTTCATACCTCTAATACTTAAGAGTCAAGATAAAAAAATTTTTTAAATAAATAAATTAATTTAAAAAATAAAAAATAAAAATAAATTAATTAAATAAATAAAAATAAAAATGTTTTAATTAAAAAATAAAAAATAAAAAAATAAAATAAACTTAAAAAATAAAAATAATAATTTTTAAAAAAGAGTCAAGTTAAGGTCAACGCTTAATTTCTGCTACTGACCAAGAATAAGTGTTTCGTTAGGGTGACCTACATTCCCATGTAACTCAGCAATTTTCATCATAAAAACAGATTTGCTTAGATTATTATCTCATTAACTATTACTTGAACTGTGACATTTTATTTTTAATGCTACTTGCATGATATGGTCTTCCTGCTCCTACTTCTCACACCGTAGTTCTTAAGTGCATCTGATGGAATTTCCAAGTAGAATCTTGTTGTCTAAATTCAGCATGAAACTGTTTCAGTAGGTAATATATTTGAGTGACACTTGTTGTTGTTATAGGTTTTTATTTTCTAAGTATGTTTTCCTGTTAACCAGGCATCCATTCCCTTCCTATAACCTGTTTGCTCTCATTTCTGTTTATCTTTAACTCGATTGTTCTAAAGCAAAAATGTTCTTTGATGTTTTTGATGTTTTAATAATTTAAATCCTGTTTTGGTGTATGTTATTTCTTCCACTTATGAGTACATACCATGCATGTCTTTTTTAGTCTGGGTAGTTAACTCACTCAGGATGATCATCTCTAGGTCCATCCACTTGCCTGAGAATGTCAAGATTTCCTTGTTTTTGATAGCTGAGTAGTATTCCACTGTGTAAATGTACCACAGTTTCCTTATCCATTCTTCCGTTGAGGGACATCTGGATTGTTTCCAGAGTCTGACTATTACGAATAAGGCTGCTGTGAACATAACTGAGCAAATGTCCTTGTTGGGTGGTGGAGCATCTATCAGGAGTGGCATAGCTGGGTCTTGAGTTAGCACTACATAGATGTCCTCTGAGAGACTCCACCCAGCGAGGAGGGGTCAGGACAGATGCTGAGACTCCCTGATGGACTCCAGGTGAACAATGAGCGTGGTGTGGAAGAAGGGGGGGAGGAGGGACCCAGAGGGTTCAGGAGCCCCACAAGGAGACCATCAAGGCCAGTGGATCCGGATGGGGGATGCTGCACAAACTATTTCACCAACCAGGGACAACACATACTGTGAACTAGACCCCTGTTCAGATGTAGGCAATGGACAACGCATTCTCCACAGCTGTGGGCAGAGCCAGGACAGCCTCTGACATGATCTCTGGTGGCCCCGATCTGACCACGTTTCCTTGGTCAGGAGGCCTGGCAGCACTCAGAGGAAGGGGAAGCAGGCTATGCAGGTGAGACTGTGGTCATATGGTGTGGGAGGAGGTCCCCTTCTGTCACAGACCTAGGGGAGGGAAAAAGGGCAGAAGGGGGGGGAAGGTGGGTAAGGGAAGATACAGTTGAGGGGGTAACATTCGAGATGTAATCTGAATAAATTAAAATTTTCTTCCTTTAGACTCTTCCTCTCCCGCATAGATTTCAGACACCGTTGATTGACTGGTTTTTTCACGATGATGCCTACTTACATAATTGTACATTTTGCTTTATAGTTCATCTTTGTCTTTGACGTCCATTGATTTTTTTTTTCTTTTCTTCCTGGGATGCCTTCTAATTTAATGTTTCTCTCTTCAGAGTCAACCAAACTTCTAAAAACATTCTTAGAACTGGGTCAATCTTAGCCCAGTTAGATTGACACCAATTCAAAGGCATTTCCCTCGGGGAAGGGAATAGGATGAAAGAGGGAGGGAGGCAGGGGGAACGGGAAGATACAAGTGAGGGGACAACAATTGAGATGTAATCTGAATAAATTACTTTAAAAAAATTTTTTAAAGAGTTCATTTCACCACACTTCTACTCCTAGGGAGCAAACCCAATGCTCTGGGTCTTTACTGGGGCATTTCTTTCCTGAGTTTACTTGACTCTGGGGTTCAGTTTTGCATTTAGCGTTGTTTGCCCAGAGTGTTCCACCTTAGCTTTTTAGCCCATCTGAGGTCTCTACCTTCTTCTTCTTCTAGCGTCCCAAGTGAGATCCGGGACAAACGCCTCCAGAGGACCATCTAACCCTCCTCCAGCCAGCACTTGGTGCCTGCCCCCCCCCCCCCAACTTACAGCAATCCTCTCAGGTGCTACACATCGTGCTGTGAGTTCCAGGGGGAAGCTACCAAATACTGGTCACTGTTGCCTTGCTATTCTAGTGAGTGTGACACCTGCCCTTAAGTATCTCCGCATCCCTCAGCTCTACTGCTCTGTCCTTGTTGTGGCCTCTCAAGGGTGTTTGGTGCAGTGTAGGACGCTGCCCAGCCAGTGGGTTCCTTTCATTCTGGGATTAAAGCAGAGAGCCTAGTCTGAGGGCTGAGGACCTCTGATGTCTCAGTTAGCACCTTCTCAGGGCCTGGCCAGTACCTAAATTCTGTACATCTTTCTGAGGTTTTTTTTTTTTCTACTCTCTAGTATTTTGTCCAAATCTTATCACTTGGGACAAGCAAACAACTTTTACCACATAATTTATTATTCCCACATTATGGGCTGTACGCTGAATGTTTGTGCTGTGTCCATGTCTGTCTGCTTTTCTTTGAATATATAGTCAAGCTTTTGAAATTATTAAAATTGCATAACTAGCTCTCTTCTCTCTTGAGTGTTTGATCTTTTTACCGAAAATCAGAGCTTTCGAAATTCATTTTAAGAGTTTCAAAGTAAATACTGGGGCCTGGAAAGATGCCTCACTGATGAAGCGCTCTTGCGGCTCACGATCCAACCCAGTGCCATGTCAGGGGGTTCACATCCACTTGGAACCCCAGCTCCAGGAGATCTGGCACCGTCTGGACATACAGAGCACGTGTGTGAGGACCAGCGCATGTCCGGCTCATCAGCAAGTAGCTCTCTGGGATTTTAGTTACGACCCATGTCACTCTAAAACTGCTCATTCTCTCTGCTCTGCTGGAATTTCAATAAATAAGAATTTGGGGGGGGGCAGGGTTGGAGAGATGGCTCAGTGGTTAAGAGCAATGCCTGCTCTTCCACAAGACTCAGGTTCAATTCCCAGCACCCACGTGGCAGCTCACAACTGTCTGTAACTCTAAGATCTGACACCCTCACACCAATGCACATAAATTAAATATTAAATAAAAAAATTTAAATAATTTTTTAACCTCCATATAATAGGTTTAGTAAGGAACATTACAGGAGGAAAGATTGCCCCGCTTGTAAGATATTGACATTCAAATGAAATTTTGATTTTTGTAGCATTCACTTTTTACAATTTCCAGTTTGGGAATTGGGGAGGCAGGAACTTTCCTTTTTTCCCTCCACTGTATTTGTTACAATGCTCTGATAAACTCTTCACAAGTTATGCTAATGTTAAAGTCTGTTTATGATCCAAAACGAATTTTATATCATATTTGTTAGTTAGTCCCTTTATTGATTTCTCCTGAGGCTATTTGATGGAGTTTATAATTTATTAGCTTTCTTATCTTGAAAGATACAATTCTATGTTATGTAGGATCAATTTTTTTCCTTTATTAATTTATTCTTGTTACATCTCAATGGTTATCCCATCCCTTGTATCCTCCCATTCTTCCCTCCCTCCCCTTTTCCCCTTATTCCCCTCCCCTGCGACTGTTTTTTTATTACGAACTTATTAACCTCACTTATAACCCAACTAACCTAAACAATAGGAAAAGGAGATTAAAGAATACAATAATGAAACCTTAACAATATCAGTTCCGAGGAATGATTCTCCTGGCATAATCAACAGGATTTCTTCTGCTGGAACCTGGAGTAACCAGAACCCAGAACCTCAGCAGGAGCCGGAGCCCCGAAGCCTTCCCTCGAGCAGTTCTCCCTAGGAGCATCTCAAAGTGGAGCAATGAACAGCCAAAACTATCCCAAGTCTCCAAAGGCCCCGCCTCTAGTTTTTGGCTCACATTTATACCTCCTCTCAGCATTTGTTCAAGGATGTTTTCAGCTGGTTAACAGCCAATCTCCCCCACACAGCGGTTCTGCTTCTAAGGAGACAAACATCACCTGCTCTCTCACAAGTCTTTTTCTCATCCCCTACTTGTGATCTAAACAAAAGACATGTTTATTTCTCCTTCAGGGGAAAAGTGGCAACATCACTAAAAGTGATTCTGTGTCCCTTTGGGCCACTCTCTTATTTGGATGTTGTGGCACTTGCTTTATATTTGTCATTATTTTGGACATTTTTCTTCTTCTGTCTTTTCACACAGGCCAGCTGAGAATGAGTCCCAGAGGCGACACCTCTGCCTTCCGACACCTTAATGCATGTTTCCTAAGAATAGGAGTGTTTTTGTGTGCACATAGATAGATGATAGATAGATAGATTTAACTACACATTTTTAAACTTTTTGATTCTGTGTTAATTTTACATCCTGCACCCCTATCCCACTCTTCATCCCTCAGTATCCACCCTCCACCCTTGCAACCTTATCTCAAATGAAAATAAAATAGGGTAAAAAAAAAAATTAAAACAAATCTTGTCAGGGAAGCTGAATAATGCCAGTGTGCCATTCTTACTTGCAAATATGCATTACAATGAGTCACGCTGTGCCATCTCTGGCTTGTGCTACACTGCCAACACTGGATTCTCACTGGGACTCCTCCGAGATATCCTGTTGTCACCTTGTGTCATGGAGATCCTGCAGCTTTGGATCTGCGGGACTGGCCCTTTCACGTGCTCCAGCAGTTCTCAGATGGGGCAGGTGTTGGGGTGGGCCAGCTCAAAGTCCTGGATCTGAGCTTGGGTGGGCGGTAGCTGAGTTGGTCAGCCCACCAGTGCTCCCCATCCACACCACCAGGGAGAGCTCTCTAGTACTGGCCTGGCTAGCTCAGCCAATGCTGCAGCCAGCGAGGGGCAGGGCCAGGGCCTGCTCTCCCACCCCTGTACCTCCAGGGCCTGCTCTCCCACCCCTGTACCTCCAGGGCCTGCTCTCCCACCCCTGTACCTCCAGGGCCTGCTCTCCCACCCCTGTACCTCCAGGGCCAGCTCTCCCACCCCTGTACCTCCAGGGCCTGCTCTCCCACCCCTGTACCTCCAGGGCCTGCTCTCCCACCCCTGTACCTCCAGGGCCTGCTCTCCCACCCCTGTACCTCCAGAGCCTGCTCTCCCACCCCCCCCACCGCCCCCATACCTCCAGGGCCAGCTCCAGCTCTACAGTGCTGCCTAGTTGAGGTGCAGGGCCTCCTGCAACATGCAGGGGGAAGGATTTTCTTATATATTTACAACTAAAGTCTCAAAATGAGAAATTCTACTTTGACTGATATTAATATTTGATGTTTGTGATAATGTTAGCTTTCAATGTGGCCAGCTTTGTTGTGTGGTGGTATTTGATGCTTTCTTCCAGGACACACATTCTGCATGGATTTACTCAGATTAATCCCAATTGTTACCTCCTCACTTGTATCTTCCCGTTCCCCTCTCCCTCCCCCTTCTCCCCTATTCCCCTCCCCTAGACCTGTGACAGAAGGGGACCTCCTCCCCTACATATGATCACAGCCTATCAGGTCTCATCCTGGTAGCCTGCTTCCCCTTCCTCTGAGTGCCGCCAGGCCTCCCCACCAAGGAGAAGTGGTCAAATATGGGGCACCAGAGTTCATGTCAGAGTCGGTTCCTGATCTCCACACAACTGTGGAGAGTGTTCTGTTCATTGGCTAGATCTGAGTAAGGGGTCTAGGTTTACTGCATGCATTGTCCTTGGTCAGTATAGCAGTTTGTGCAGGCCCCCTCTATAACTAGCATTTCTTAAAATGTTAGGGCTCTTCTGTTTTGAGAACTGGATCTATAGGTAAAGCTTACAGAGAGTCATTTATAAGGAATAATGAAGCATAAATGTATATTATAGTTTACATTATAAGCACCAGATATATCAATACCATGTTATGACAGATAGGAGAGAGAGTGACAATGCTCTAGGAGCAAAAGGGAAGAGTGTTGGGTAGCAAAAGAGAAATTCACTCTTGTTTCCTCAGTGTTTTCCTGCCATTAGCGCTGATGATCAGCATAACTCTGAAATAAAGTTGCTATTTCCCCCATTTATATTATAAACCAGGTAGAGAGATTTGATCATCACCTACTGTTCTTTCAGGAAGTCAGTCTGCACCATGGAAAACTAATAGATTATAGACATGAAAGGATTAAAAAAACTATTTTTAAGATACATTTTTATTTCATCCTTCACAGTTTTGTCCATGGCTACGATGACAGTTTTAATCAGATCTCCTCGTTCTGCCCCCTTGTCCTTCCACAGTACATCTGCACCCCAGCTTCAAAGGCATCAAAGTGTCAACTCGAATGCTCAGCAAATAGCACAGAGTGGTAAAGGAAGGAGCATTGGAACCACACAGGCTTGTGGGTAATCAGTGATAGTTATAGTACTGTTAGGAGCACCGGTCCTTTATGGACCAATGCCTACTTGTGACTGCTGTGCTAATGGTATCTTGTAAATGATTTACACTAACTATATCAAGGTTTCTGATTTTTACCCAGGTATCTTCTGTTGTTACAAAACTCAGGATAATATTTTGACCTTCCCCTTGAACTTAGATGATTTTTTTTTTTTTTGGTGCTGTATTTTTAGGCTTTATAATTAACAGGGAAAAAAAATAGCTCTGCTCTCTCTTCTCCGAAGCTCTCGCGTCTGTTCACATTTCCTCTTCTTTCACCAGTTTCCTAGCAACAAGGCAAACAAGTGAAAACCTTTTATCTTAAAAAAGCGAAATAAGAAATTAAGATAAAAAAATGAGGGGTAAATGAAGATTGTCTTTTCAGATGCTTATGTAACTAAGAAGGGAAGAAAAACATCTCTTACTTAACTGTTACTTACCCACCAGCTGCTGGTGCTGTTCAGGGGCCTCTGTGTAGAGCTGCCCCAGAGGCCTCACAGATAAGCTTTGAAGAAAAGCAAGGAACTTTTGACCTCAAATGATCTGACCATTATGCACATCCACCACCTCCCCCCTTTTTTTTTAACAAATCCATATATTCTATCAGGATAAAACCACTTACCTGCTAGTAAATTAAATGTCTTGTTATAGTAAAAAAACAAAAACAAAAAACCCAATCAGAAGATTTTTGTAGGGAAAATTAAATCAGAAAAAAACTTTATGTGATTTTTCAAATCACAGTGCCAATATCTATGCAATAATTTATATTTTGTTGTAATTCTTGAAAATTATTTGCTTTACCCTAGGAAAACCATTTGATTTTTAAATAATTAGGGGGAAATTACTAGTGAAATCTATTTTAAAATTTTTTTATTTAAAGTTCTGAACTATTAAACTATTTTTAAAGGCAGGGTCAGACACAGCAGAATTGGTTTTCAAATGGTGCCAGGGTGTGTAGTGTGTGGCCAGGATATCTGCAGTCATTAGAAAATCCTTCTGTAACCCAAGCACAAAGGAGGGCAGTGGTCCTTACCACCCCTGGGGAAATCACTGCTCTGAGGGCTGTGCAGCAACAGTGGCTGTTTCCATACAAGCAGCAGGGAAAGAAGCCAAGGAAACAAGACAGTATCTGCTGCCACTTTTACAGCAGACAATTGTCCTTACACTTCAGTACTGAGCAGTGTGTGTGTGTGTGTGTGTGTGTATGTGTGTGTGTGTGTGTATCTGTGTGTCTGTGTGTATATGTGTATGTGTGTGTATGTGTGTGTATGTGTGTATATGTGTATGTGTGTGTGTATGTGTGTGTATGTGTGTATATGTGTATATGTGTATGTGTGTCTGTGTGTCTGTGTGTGTCTGTGTGTCTGTGTGTGTATATGTGTGTGTATGTGTGTTTGTCTGTGTGTCTGTGTGTATTTGTGTCTGTGTGTGTATGTGTGTTTGTCTGTGTGTCTGTGTGTATGTGTGTGTATGGGTGTCTGTGTGTGTCTGTGTGTATGTATATGTGTATATGTGTATGTGTGTGTATGTGTGTATGTGTGTGTATGTAGGTATGTGTGTATGTATGTATGTGTGTATGTGTGTGTCTCTGTGTGTGCATGTGTATATGTGTGTGTGTGATAAAATACCAAAGCTGCATAATCCACTAAACATTCATACTCAGACTTTAGATGGCAACTGTGATGAATACCTGATTTTATCATAGAACGTTTCCACTCTGTGCCCAGTGTGGATCTTGTTTCTGTATGTAACAGGTAAAATGGGGCTTTCTTTGGGAATCACTATGCAATTATTTCCCCCGACTCAATACCCACCAGGAGCAGAATCTCATATTACTTTTGAGCTGACAGGTAACTATGACTACACACAAATTCTAGCTGTGGTCACAAGTTTCTGCATCACCCTGGGTAGCATCTGCTGATGATGGTGCTACTAATAAAAATGACTGTTTTTTTTTTAAGTACTTACATACATCAGCCTTTCTATAGCATTTGTAATTAAATTTAAATTCTCAGTTTTATCTTCTCCGATTTCCTTCCCAGCCGGATGTCCCCACCCCCTGCAAGGCTTCTTTCTATATCCTGACTTCATTGATTTGTGTCCTGAGATTCACTGAGTATAACCAGGATTATTTGTCTGTCCATGTGTTTGGAATTATCTACTGGAGGGTGACAAGCTCCTCAGCGCACACAAAACTGAAGGCCGAAATGACGTCCCCTGCCTAGACTCCGCCAGCAGCCACCTTTTCTTGCTGTCTTTGGAGAACCAGGGGGACTCAATGTAAGGAGGACATGACTATAATAAGTTGTCAAAGCTGCCAGCTGGGTTGCGCAGGGAGGCAGTGATGGGCTTTTAGGGCTCACAGCTGTTTACGACAATTGGATCTTGCTAGGTCATTCATTCTCAAAAGATTATTACAAAGCTGTACTGCTTTAATGGTGCGAAGGTGAATTTCCTACTTTTTGTGATTTATAGCTCTATGAGTAATGTTCATTTTCCACAGGCAACTGCTCAATGAAAAGAAAAGATTAAAAGATACTTGATCCCACATCATCGGGTGTAGCTTTTAACTGGTTATACTGTTGATAATTGCTTTTATGAAATAGTTTTACTTTCCCACCTCTGTGTTGTTGCATAGCAACTAATGTTTTTCTAACTGTACTTGGCATCATACAGGCAAGTGTCCAGAGTACAGAGAAAGATTAAAAGAAAAAACAGAAACTGGGAGGCATAAAGTAAAGGTATCAAGCGACTACAAGTTATGTTATCAAAGTTTCAAATCTCAGCAATGCAGACATTTATCTCTGGCTACTTTTGTTCTTTTAATAGCATTTCTTTAACAGTGATGCAAATCTGGGCTAGAGTTGCCTTTTCCTAATTGCTATAGACAGAACACATGACCCACATCATTCAGCTGTGGAATCTATGAATTGTCCCAGGGGCACCTACAATGTATCCTGCAATGGGAAGTCACAGTTACAAAAACAAAGGAAAAAAACACAAAACAAACAACAACAAAAACCCTGCTGCAATAGGCATTTTACACTGCACAGAATTAGTAGCAGCCAGTGCCCTTCCTGGTTTTTCACCCCTCTATACCAACCTTCTGAAAGCATTAGCCTGTTTGCAGAATATGGAAAAGGGTTTTGAGCTCGCTTGATGACAGTGAACTTTAGTTGCCTCACTCTCCCAGTGCAGGAAACACATATTAGCTGCAAGAGCCTGAAGACAAAGTGTGCCCACAGACCAGTAACCCCACAGAGAGAAATGGCTACAAGCTAAGGTTATGAGGACTTTTTTCTTTTTCATTTTAAGAGCCATGGTAAGAGGCTCATTAAGAATGAACGTGACTTCATTATTTTGTGCAAAACTATAATTATATTGAAATTAGTTTTATGCCTACTTTAGCCAATGCTGTGTTAGTTACACAGAATCACCTAAAGTAAATCTTTAAAATAAAGATTTTTCTGTCTCTCCAGAGCATTACTAGCACCCACACAGGACAGCTCACAGCTGCCTCGTCTGCAGCTGCAGGGGCTCCGACACCCTTTTAAGTCCTCTGCGGGCGTCTCCGTTCGAGTGATCGTACTTATAGACACGGACACCATGCACATCACCAAATATTAAAACAAACCTGAAATAGAAGCTGCAGTTGGAGTCTATATGTGGGAAATGCATATGGTAGGCAGACTGTGAAATCAACAAAAAGGCATTGGTGTGTCACACGGTCCTCAGCGTTGTCCTGACATAGGGACAGACAGAACGCATCAGGAAAGACAAGCAGTAACAAGCACTTGGAAACCGAAAGATATATGAAAACAAAGGAGCAGCGGAAAGCTCTTTTTCACCGATGGTGGAAGAGCAAAGGAAAATGAACATAAAACTTGGAGGAAAGCCAAGTGTTAAAGTAGCAAACAGGGGGCTGGAGAGATGGCTCAGAGGTTAAGGGCACTGTCTGTTCTTCCAGAGGTCCTGAGTTCAGTTCCCAGCAACCACAGGGTGGCTGACAACCATCGATAGTGAGATCTGGTGCCCTCTTCTGGCCTGCAGGTGTACATGCAGGCACAATTCTATATACATAATAAATAAATAAATAAATATTTTTTTAAAAGTAGCAAATTGAGTCGAGAATATTTTACTCAGAAAAGGAGAGAAATACAAATCATTGAACTTCTTGAGACTGAAGCTTCCTGAGAACGGCAGGCAAGATCAGTGGTGCAGAGGAGGAGGCAATCCTCAAGCAGTCTCAGGTGGGCTGTGCAAGACAAGATCAATGGCGCAGGGGAGGGAGCGATACTGAAGCAGACTCGGGTGGGCTGTGCAAGACGGCAACAGAGTGAGTAAGTGCAAGTCAGATGGGAGAGTTGGTGGGCTGTCGTGCTCAAGAGAGGGAGGTGATGGGCTAAGTTAATCATGCATACAATGTGTTAATTGTTAGACACCGATTAGGAAGCTGCAATTGTTACTGACATTTTGTGGTTGCTGTGCATGTATGACAAGTAAAAGTATTCTCTGAATAGCAGTGCACTTTGAGGCTTGTTTAAGCTACCTGCTCAGCCTACTCTCTTGTGTCTTACTTGGGGGGGGGGGTGGCAGGTGTTGCCCATCATTACACAGAAGCACACAGACATCATGATGGTTGAGTGAGTAAATGAATCAACGAAAAGGTACTCAGAGAAGCCTCTCTTTACAGCAGGTGGAGACCATTACAGAAAACCAGAACCAATCAAAATGCAGAGCTGTAGTGCCCAGTCCCAAAAGTTAACGTCTACAAAACAACTCCCTCACCTAAACTCAGAGATCACTGGGGCAGAGGTCAGCAGAAAAATTATAAGAGCCAAAAGACCAGGGATTTTGCTGCAGAGCTGTGCCACCTAGGAGTGACAGAAGCTACACCCATGAAGTCTCAACACAGCTGCCTGATCACGCACAGAACAAGAACAGCAATAGACATTCTGAAATGGACAGGGAAAGCCCGCGAGGCTCCAACCCTACACAAGGAACCACAGGCAACTTAAGAAATGCCAGGGTAGGAGAAGCAGTCTTCCCCACGCAGGAGCACAGGGATTGGTTATTTGCTGCCAAGTGGTCAACCCTGAAAACATACATAAAAGTAACTTTATATAGAATAACCAGATTGTATTTATGCACTTAGGAGTGTGTGTGTGTGTGTGTGTGTGTGTGTGTGTGTGTGTGTGTGTGTGTGTGTAAAACAATTAATGAATAACGGGGCCATGAATTTGAAAGGAAGCAGGGAATGGTATATGGGTGAGTTTTGAGGGAGAAAATGGAAAAGAAAAATGATATATAATAATCTCAAAAAATAAAAGAAATAATTTTAAAAGAGTATTATACTGAAGCAACTCCATTTCCTACATAAGGGACTTGTTCTGTAAGTATTTAAAATTAGAAAATTCTTTGTTCTTTAAATATCAAATTCGAGATTCAGAATCGAACTTTTATGACACTATAACGATACTCTGCTACGCTTGCAGACTTGCAGACGGAGCCTAACTAGCTGCCCTCTGACTGGCTCCACCCCCAGCAGCTGAGGGAAACAGATGCAGAGACCCACAGACAAACGTTGGGTGGAGTGCAGATAGAGAGTCTTGGGGGAAGGATAGAAAGGCTCAGAAGAGACAGGAGCCCCACAAGAAGACCAGCAGAGCCAACTAACCAGGGCCCAGAGCGGCCTGTGCAGACTGGAGCGCCAACCAAGGACCACGCATGGACAGGACCTAGGTCCTCTACACAGGTGTAACGGATGAGCAGCTCGGTCTTCATATGGGTCCCGTAGTAAGGGGAATGGGGGCTGAGTCCGATAAGGACTCCAGCCATCTTTTCGATCACTTTCCCCTGGCAGGGAGACCTCCCCAGGCCACAGGGGACAAGGAAGCACTCAGTCCTGATTGGACGTGATGTGCTGGGGGCGGGGCTGGGGATTTCCTTTTCTCTGAGGAGTAGGGAAGGATGGATGGGGAACCGGGGAGGGAGAGTGGAACCGGGAGGAGGGGGCTATGGCCGGGATGTAACGTGAATAATTAGTAATTTTTAAAAATAATTAAATTACAATTTAGAGTAGAATGAAGGAGGCATATACTGAGTTACTTGTTGGAAAAAAATTATTTGGAATGGTCTAATCTTCAAAAGCTGGTAGTCCTGAGAACAAATGCCCCTTCACTCAGATTTTAGGACTGTCCCCTGATTGCAACTCTGCTGTAGAATGTATATTCTTTTATATTACCTCTTTGTAATGATGTTCTTGGCCTTTTAGACTCTCTATTAGGACTGCCTAAATGCTAGTGTGACTTACAGATGAAAAGCCTCACCGAAGTCATCCTAAAGTAAATGAATGTCGCCACTAAGGTACAGGTGAGACCATGGCATTGGTTTTAGCAAATAAGTAGAATTTGATCCTGTTAATATGCTACAAACCCTACGTCCCACAAAATAACCGGCCCATACATTAACTTCAAGGCTACAAACAAGAAGGATTGTACTCTACCAAAGTGAGCAGGTGTGACAACTAATGCAGTCTGCAGTCCTCAGTTGGAGCTTGGCCTCCGGATCACGGAAAGGATAGTTGGGAGGAAGTTATTGAGAATTATTATCAGAATGTGTCAGAAGTCTCTGACCTAGATGATAGTACTATACTAATTCCAGTCTCTTGATTTTCTTTTTCAAAACAAAACAAAACAAAAACCCCCTACAAAATACACTTTATTAGCATGAGGAAACAGTTGAAAGGCACAATGGTAATAATGTATTCGGATTATGTGAGAAAGCTTCCTTTCTTTTAGGAAATACATAATAAAACATTTAGCAGCACTATGCATTATATTCATAACATCTGCATGGTTCAGAAAGATTACATGTGTAGTGTGTATAAAATAGTGTAAAGTGCAAAAGAAAACCAATGTAAAGTGCATCATTATATGCCATCACATAATATTTACTGAGCGGAAAGTCACTACATTTTAAAAATTGCTTAAAATGCTAATGAGGGGAGATGGTGTGACGAGACACTGGGGCGCTTCAGACTCTTGTACTTTTTCTGTACATTTTAGAACAAGACATTTAAAGCCTAAGATCTTTAAAATGAAAGACAGATGTCTCGAAGCTCAGGTCCACAACAGCCAACTGAAGTAAGTTAAATTTTAAGTCTCGCAGATGAAGCCCTGATCTGGCTCCTTATTGATTTTTCAATGAACCTCAAAACAAGAACAGGCACATCTTGACTCCCTTGGGTAAGCAGAATTATCCACTTTGGTTTGGCTTTTGGCTCGCAGCCTCATCTTGGGGTCTGGTTTCCAATTTATATACAACTTTTCAATCTCACTATGATTCAGAACTTCTTGTTCGCATTGCCCAATTTATGAGGGTGAATTTTGAGATTTCGTAAGTCAGCATGAGTGCAGCTGTGCCAAATTTGTCTTACTGCATCCTCACTGAGTGCTAGGACCAGGGAGATGCTTTAGTGGGAGTGAAACACAAAACACAAGGCAGGGATGCGCATGCCCTGGACAGATACTGTCAGAACAATCTGTGAAACAAAACTACCGATTTGTTAAATTGTACATTTAGACTAGCAAATAGGTGTACCAAAATAGTGACTGTTGTTGTCAGACTGAAGTGACCCTCGTATGTGAAACCAGCCATATAGCAAGATGGAATATATAAACGGCCCAGATGTCTCAGTCCTAAGACTGTGATTTTAGGAAGACACACCCAATGTGTTAGAATATTGGAAGTTTCGAACAGAAAATATGCTCTGTTCTCTCTCTCTCTCTCTCTCTGTCTCTCTCTCTCTCTCTCTCTCTCTCTCTTCTCTCTCTCTCTTCTCTCTCTCTTCTCTCTCTCTCTGTCTCTCTCTGTCTCTCTCTCTGTCTCTCTCTGTCTCTCTCTCTGTCTCTCTGTCTCTCTCTGTCTCTCTCTCTCTGTCTCTCTCTGTCTCTCTCTCTCTCTCTCTCTCTGTCTCTCTCTCTGTCTCTCTCTGTCTCTCTCTCTGTCTCTCTGTCTCTCTCTGTCTCTCTCTGTCTCTCTCTCTCTCTCTGTCTCTGTCTCTCTCTGTCTCTCTCTCTCTCCGTCTCTCTCTCTCTCTGTGTCTCTCTGTCTCTCTCTGTCTCTCAGTGTGTGTGTGTGTGTGTGTGTGTGTGTGTGTGTGTGTGTGTGTGTGTTTTCATTCAATTGTTGAATACTTTTTAGAGCACTACTCTGAAAAACATCCCAGGAAATTGTCCTAAAAACTGAGACTACTTGTTATTAGAGAAGACACATAGTTACCTTTCTTGTGTGCTTTCTCTTCATTTTCTTTTCCTCCTTTCAAACCATAGCCTAGTTTTTACAGTCTAGCCAGTTCTTGGTGAAATTCATAAGAGTTGCTAGGATGATAATTGCAAATGTTTTTATTCTGCATTGATGTAAAAGTTTGGCTATTTTAACCTCACCTGACCTGTCTTTTTTAACCCCTACATGGATGTTTTGGTTTTCTTTTTTAAATTTTTATTGTTTTATTATTACTTGCATCCCAATCATAGCCCCCTACTCTCATCTCCTCCCAGTCCCACCCTCCCTTCTCTCTCCCCTCTCCCTCCTCCCCTAGTCCTCAGACAGGGGGAGTCTTCCTTTCCTACCCAACTGACTCCAGCCTATCAAGTCCCATCAGAACTGCCTGCCTCCTCTTCCTCTGAGGCCTGACAAGCCCACCCTGCCATGGGGAAGTGATCAAAATGTAAGCAACAGAGTCCATGTCAGAGACAGTTCCTGCTCCCCTTACTAGGGGACCCTCATGGGCAATTGGATACTTATGGGCAGGGAACCTAGGCCCTCCCCATGCATGGCCCTTGGTTGGCACATCAGTCTCTGCAGCCCCTGTCCCGGGCCCAGATTTGTTGCCTCTGTTGGTCTTCTTGTGGAGTTCTTGTCCCCCCTGGACCCACAATTGCCTTTAGTCTGACATTTACAAAATAATCTGAGTTCAGGACAGGACCATTGTGACATTTGTTGTAATTAAATAGAAATACAGAATATGCAATCAATTATATACAATCAAAGATTCCTATAAAATGATACTTCTAAGGATAAAATGTATGAATGTTTATACAAGCTCTATCTAAGTTTCCCATGTTGAAGTATGAAGTTAAAGTCTAAGAATTAACGTAGAGTCTCATTAGAGTGAGGGGCTCATACTGCTACAGGGAAAGTCAGTGAGAAAGACACATGGAGAGCAGAGATAAGCACACTTTACAGGGCATAAAATTCTTTCGAAAAGTTTAATAGTAAAACAAAAAAAAAAGTTAGCAATTTCTGCTCCTAGTTTTGAGAAACAAATGGATTTTTAACTGAAAATGCAATAAAACAATAAAGATAATGTCAAATAGGAAAGTAAAAAAAAAAAAAATAAGTAACTGGGAAGGAGGTAAGAAAGGACAGCATCCAAAGCCCAGCCCTCTAATTCGTGCTTGTACACATGGATTAAGATTTGTCTGGAGGAGTGTGTCAGCCAGTTTGTGCATTTCATCCATCCAAAAGTCTCACATACTCATGCTATTCTGAACTAAATTATTCTCTCTCTCCCACTGCTATCAAGAAAATAAAATGCCACTCATCTTTCCCTAGTGAACATACAAAGTAAACTCAAACAGCAGCAGCAACAACAACAAAAATTTATCAATTAAAGAAAAGTTTAAAAATACACACAGAGAGAGAAACCTTTTCTAATAAAATTTCTTAGGGAAAAATTATTGTTAATGTAATCTATACTAAAAAGGGCCCTGAAACCACCATCCCATAAATTGTAACTAAATTCCAAAGGACACTGCTCCACATAACACTCTGACCCGTCTGGGATTACTCAGGAGTTGACCAGCAAATCACGACAATAGTAGGAAATACCCCGGCCGGAGATTCCCCTGTGGCGTTCTAAGTTTCCACAGAGTTTCCTCTTTGATATAATTTGTTTGAAATAGCTTAAGCACATTCTTTGCACCATTCTTTGCATTTTGTGTAGCTAAAAGAATTCCCCTTTTTCTTTTCCAAGTTTTTAGGAGACAAAAGAAAGTCATCACTAATGTGCTTTAGTTGTATGACAAATGCTGCTTTGAGTGAGGTCTAACTTACTCATAAGATGCGTCTGATTCTCTGTGTTAGTTTAACTTTAAACAATGTAACAAGGTGGTAGCTTTTGCAGCCTTTCTTACCAGAAGCTCGCTCCTGAATGCTGTTATTCTTTTTTTCTTTGTTTGTTTGTTTTTTAATATTTTATTAATTTATTCATATTACATCTCAATGGTTATCCCATCCCTTGTATCCTCCCATTCCTCCCCCCCCCACTCCTGCTTTCCCCCTACTCCCCTCCCCTATGTCTGTGACTGAGGGGGACCTCCTCCCCCTGTATATAGGATATCGAGTCTCTTCTTGATGACCTGTTATCCTTCCTCTGAGTGCCACCAGGCCTCCCCATCAAGGGGACTGACAAGCTCAAAAATGGGGCATCCGAGTTTGTATGAAAGTCAGACCTCACTTTCTACTCAACAGTGGAGAATGTCCTGTCCATCAGCTAGGTCTGGATAGGGGTTCGAAGTTTACTGCCTATATTTTCCTTGGCTGGTGCCATAGTTTGTGCAGGACCCCAGGACCCAGATCCGGCCGTCCTAATTTTCTTCTTGTAGGTTTCCAGTACCCTCTGGATCCTTCTATTTCCCCATTCTCCCATGCTTCTCTCACCTAAAGTCCCAATAGGATGTCTATTCTTTTTTCTACCAGCAGTGAGAACATGGCGCTATTCACACCCATTTTAAACGACAAAGTTCAGCACAGGCTACACACTACTGATAAATTCATGGGGGGGGGGGGCGGAAATAAAGCTGAATCCGAAAACACCAGTTGCTTTAGCCTGACGTCTTCTAAAGAACTCAGAGGAAGAACGCTAAGACTGAAGGACGTGGATCCGTTCTGACTTTTGTTTATGAGTAGGTGAAATAATCTGGTTCTGTGAGCCAGGGACTATGTCACTCTTGTCCTCACTTGTCTCATTTACGGAGTGAGAAAATTGGATGACACGACTCTGATGCTCCCTGCGCTCTGTGACAGTATGATCTGCCTGCCTTCTCTTTTGTGGGTCTCACTCCCATCGGCACGGAGAGGATGCAAAGGCGTTTCCTAAGCCCAGAGCATGGCGGGCTTAGCTAAACTGAAACAGAAAAGGTGGTAGACTTTTCATACCATGCTCAGTTGGACAGGGATGAGTATAACTTAGTCTTTCTTCCTTTGAACTTATCCCTGCCGTCCTTGCAGTTCTTTTCTTCACTTCCTTCCATGGAGGCTCCTTAATACTCTTCTACTTGGTAGGATCTTCTCTGTTTTCTTCTTTGTCCATTACCACACAGGTAGAGTTGGAATTCCTTCAGTTCCTTGTGTGTTTCCAGCCCTAAGAAATATCTTTAGGAAACTTCCAGAATATTTATTTGAGTAATTGTCTCAGTAATTATAAACACCATATTTTGACATTAAAACTTGAGCAGTGTCCCTATAGGAATTAAAACATTCAAATATAATGAGTTGACTAAATGAAAAATTTTGAAGATTTATTGCTTATGTTACGCGTTGGTATGTTTTGCCTGTGTGCTGTATGCATGCAGTGCCAGCAGAGGGCAGAAGATGGCATAGGATCCCCTTGAATTGGAGTTACAGATGTTTGTTAGCTGCCCTGTGGGCACTGGGAATGGAACCCTGATGATCTGGAAAAGCAGCCAGTGTTCTTAACCACTGGACTATCTCTCCTGCCCCAAGAAATATTTTTAGGATTAAGCAATAATTGAATATGATGTATTTACTACTCTAAGTTTGCTCCTAAATCCAAAGATGTATATACTGAGATCTTTCAGATAATTACCATTAAAATATGTAAATATATAATCTATTTTTTATTCAGAATGCAGGATCTATGGGGAAATGCATATCAGCTAACACTTTTTAAAGTCATTTATAAAATTAAGATAGTCACCAAGTAAGTGTCACAGTTCTCTAAATTATAAGTTTTCTTTATTTGATGGTCCTGACAGGATGCTAGTCAGGAATTTTGTAGAATGTTTCTTGGATTTATTTTGACTATGATTATATTTTCGTGAGGAAATAACTACAGAGATAAAATATTATTTTCAGGTTATAGAGCTTTGTATTTTGTTTGCTATGCTAACACACCACTCTAGTTCATTATTTAAAATTAGATTACATGTTTAGCAATGGAAAAAGTTGTGCTGATAAATTTATTTAATGTCTACTTCTCAAGGAAATAGATGGCAGGCACCATGTAGAAATTTTTAGTTGTTTCTTTTAACTCTAACCTTCATCATAAATCTGAAGCTTGAGAGTCAGGGAAGAAGTCAGAAGAATTTGAGACACTGCCTACAATCTAAAGGAAGAAATTAATCTAGCCCATATGAGTAACTTAATTCTTCCAAAGGAGTAAATGTGGGTACCACTCTTTTTACTGCTATTGAAAAACAAGATTTCTGGCCTGAATTAGCCATTATAATCAGAGAGATCTGGCCTCTTCGAATGTAAAAAAATAAATAAATAAAATGTTATTAAAGATCTTAGATATGATGAAATTATTAGTGAAAGACAAATTAACGCTGCTTAAGAGGAACTGAAATATGCTTAGGCCTTTCAGAATATTCAATCATTAACCCACATTTTCCAAGAGTTCAGCCCCTTCTTGCAACACTGCCACCCAATTTCGTTTTACTAACATTTAATGTCACGTTTATTCCTTATCTCCGCCTTCCTTTCCCTGGCTGTCAGATCATCGAGAATGAGCATGTCCCATCACTTTCGCTTTTATTAATTTATTAATCTGTCCATTCATTCAAACATCTACTTATATTAAGTGAATACGTTTCGAAAGATTTCAGTATTCAAGAACCGCATAGCCTAACTTGTATCTCACTGCATTAGTGTTCTCATCTTTGTGGAAGCGTGCCTGACGTAAGTAACTTCAAGGAAGTAAAGACTTATTTTATTTGTGATTTCCGTGGCAGGGGCAGGGGGCGTGTGGTGGCGTTGCACACCGGCTGACCTGAAGCGGAGACCCCAGCGCAGCAGCAGGAGGGCCATAGCAAGTTGTTGCTCCTGGACTTGAGCCCACGTGACTGGCTTCCTCCAACCAGATCTTACTTTCTACAATACCAGCTCCCCTAATAGGATACTCGATTTTCAAAATCATGAATGGTCAGAATTCTCATAATCTAATTGTTTCTGCAAATGCCTTCCCAGATGTGTATTTCCCAGATGTGTATCTGACTAACCTCCTTGGTATCTGACAGTAAAACCGAGTAGATAATGAAGATGATTAGCCACCGCAAAGACCTTGGTTCTGTTGCTGGGGTGATCATGAGCACTGCGATGGAAGCCAATTATTACCTACAAATAAGTCATGGAAGTAATTATTATATTTCAAGTATTTGTTATGACTGATTCTGTTCCTTAATTTCGTTTTCAGGAAAAATCTTTACTTTTACCTTCTATGGCAGGAGCTATCGTCCAACCAAATAGAAAAGGCTTACTCCAGCCCACAAACCCTTTTAACAGTCTAAATAAGACTAGAAAACCCTTTGGTACTAAAAACCAATGGGATTATCTAAGTAATACTCCTTAATTATGCCTTATATCCTCTTTTAGGATTAATTTTATCTACCATCTTAATAGGTTTTGAAGATATTTCCAGGTATTTGGTAAGACATTTTCCCCTGCATTTATCTGTAGGAGGTTTTTTTGTTTTTGTTTTTGTTTTTGTTTTTGTCTTGTTTTGTTTGGTTTTTTTGTTTTTTTTTTTTTTGAGCAAATTAGCATCCTAATCTGCAGCCTGAGTGAGAATCACTCATGTGTTTGTGAGTTGGCATTATTCAACTGACTGGCTACTTGAGTTGAAAAAAAAGGGTGGACTCTATCTCTTTTTTTATATATTTGTTCTGTTTTCACTTTAATTTATTTATTCTTATTAAAATATATTTTTATGGAATATATTCTGATGATGATTTTCCTTCCACTGACTCTTCCCAGGTTCTCTCCACTTCCTCGCCCACTCAATCTACTCCGTTTCTCTCTTTCTCTCTTTAGATAGCAAACAGGCATCTAAAAATAATAATATGAAGAAGAAGAAGAAGGAGGAGGAGGAGGAGGAGGAGCAGGAGGAGGAGGAGAAAAGATGAAATAAAAGCAAACAAACCATAATAAAATAAAACGAACAGGAAAAGAAAGGACAAAGAAAACGTACAAGAAATGCATACAGACGCTGAAATAAAAACACCACTGACATTCTCACTTCTCCGGTTGTGCATCCACAGTCCCTGGCCGTTCTATTATGCCAATCAAATTCTGTAATCAATTCTTTCTTTCTCATTATACATACAGATAATTGATACATAAATATCTAGGAAGTCTTAATACCATTTCTGAAAACTCCAGATTATTTATACTCCGTGTTCCCTTAGCATCTGTTCTAAAGTTAGATATACTTTTTATGCAAAGGATCCAGAGTCATAACAATGCAAGGAAAATTCAAAAGCAATGTAAAGCACATTTGAAAACACATGTACCAGACTTGGTACGTGGCTCAGTGTGTAAAAGTGCATGCCATGAAGGCCTGACCACTTGATTCCAATTTCGTGGAACCTAAGGTGGAAGGAGAGAACCTAGTTCCTAACTACTACACACCTGCCATTGCACATCCATGTCCACATGCAACATAACACACACACAGACACACACACAGAGAGACAGACACACACACAGACACACACACAGGCACATCGACATACACACATACATACACACACGCACATATACACACACAGACACACACAGATACACACACACAGACTCATACACACACAGATACACACACACAGACTCATACACACACACAGAAAGTCACACATGCCTAATAAGAATAAATAATAAGAATAAATAAGAATAAAAACATAGGAGTGCTATAATTTATAACCTCATCCTTTATAAATTGTTGAAATATAACGTACAGATAGGTCAAAATCAAGCAGTTTGAAATTTAAGGGAAAAATCACATTTTAAATTCAATTTAAAATTATATTTTGTATTTTAAATGTATTACATTATATTTTATACAAGAGCTTTAGTTTATCAATAACTATTTTACTCAATCATATTATAATGGCTTAAATAAATTTGCTTTTAAATTAGAAGAGTAGGCTATAGTCAGAAAAAATCACAATATTTTGTACAATGATTTGTACCTGAAAACAATGATCAGATATGATTTACTTTTAATATGTGTTATTGTTATTTTTCTGTGTATTGAGTGTATGGAAATCTGAGGAACACGAAGACGTATTTAAAATATAACTCTTACACTGTCTTTCTGTGTTCCTGTGGCCAGAGTTCGATAATAGTACGGTTGGCCTTGCAGTCAGGCTCTTTCCCTAAGAAACTGATGCAGAGAGGAAGGGACGGACGTGCATGGTGCCACTCAAAGCTGCTGCTGCTGATTGCTTTAGAGAGATGTCCTCTGCAGACTTTCCACAGCCTGAACTCTGCAGCACTTGGGATGAAACAGCATTTCCTGCACTTACAGGAAGTATTGCTAAGTTCAGGCCTCCGTACTTACTGTGGCACCATGCTTCAGAAAGAGAAAGGAGCGGCCCAGACTTCGGGCAGATGCAGTTATAACACAGCCTGTCTGGAAAGTCAGGCCTTCTGAGGAAATTGCCGCAGAAACAATAGTTAAGCTGTCACTCTATGTATCTTGACATTCTGGAGAATTTGTATAGTAATATTTTGAGCAAATCATATCAATAAATTATATCTGATACAACAAATTTCATTAAGTATTACATTTCATTAAATATTAAATTACGGTTTTCATGGTAAAAGTTATTGTCACAGCTAAGAGGTCTTGATTTCTGCTGTATTGAGGAATGTCAGGAAGGTCACTCAGAGGAAGCTAACATTAAGATAAAACTCTTGGCCTTCAGATCCCTCTTTGACAAACAATAAAGAATAGAAGAAAAATGTATAAAGAAGAAACTCTACACAAAAGTTTCAAAACCCACAGTTTTTGTTCCCTATCATATCGTGCCAACAGATTCCAATGTCACTCAGCCTGCTTTTTCTGTACAGGAAGGCATTCAGGTTAACTTGAGGCTTTCTGTACAGTTATTAACCAAAATTAAAAATGAAGACAGTCACATGTGGTGAGAATTTTTGGTTTTTTTTTTAAACACAGAAATGTTATAGGAATATGTTTTTGTTTTAGTACCATTTGTGTGTAGGATATGGGGCTGCTCCAGGCTGTCCACAGCAGCTGACTATGATTTGCCTTGTGCTCTAGCAGGGGTGTGATTTTGCCAGATGCAGATAATTAGTGTAAATGTATGACACTTGGAATTCTGGGGAAGCTTGAGAGGGTATATAAATGCTAGAGCCCTGAAATGGGCTGCAGTGGCTTCTTCTTCTTCTCCTCCTCCTCCTCCTCCTCCTCCTCCTCCTCCTCCTCCTCCTTCTTCTTCTGTGGCACCTGGTTGCTGTTGTCGCAGTTTGTTGTGGTTTGTCAAGAGGTCGTGTGCAATGAGATGAGAAGAAGAAATTGAATATCCTGACAGTAAAAATCAAACTTGTCCAGGGAACTCATCGCCCCTAATGAGCAGGAAGCAGTCTAATGATAAGGATGCTCTCTTCCCCCTCTGTCCTCCTTTCTCTCCTAGTCTTGGTGGGCTGGAAGGGTGGAAAAAATAAGAAGTCACAAATGGCAGCTACAATTACAGATTACTTTACTCACAAATCATTAATGAATTCAAAAATATGTTTTTCAATAAAAATTTAACTTATTTATTCAACTTTTCTATAATGAAATAACAA
Source organism: Acomys minous (assembly GCF_964271855.1). Taxonomy (NCBI): domain Eukaryota; kingdom Metazoa; phylum Chordata; class Mammalia; order Rodentia; family Muridae; genus Acomys; species Acomys minous. Next base: position 118,111,833 of record NC_140491.1, read on the forward strand.
AATTTTATTGTAATTATTAATATTAAATACAAAAATAGTGGATTTTTGTTTTGGATGGATATTATTTTTAATAGAAGATTGAGAATCCATCATAGATGAAAGTTGAATTAAGTTATATAAAGATAACAGATTTTCTTGAAGATGCTGAAAGTATTCACAATAAAATATGAATTTAAGGAAAATAAATAGAAAATGTACAATGGTCAATTTAAAAAATTTTTAAACTACTATTACAAAAACCAATTTCAATTTCTCTTACAAAATAATACTAGCACAAAGAGGGCAAAAGGACAAAACCAAAAACTTGTAATTTATTATGACAAGAGAAATTCTTCTTACTTCATTTGTGAAGCAATGGTAACTTTTTGGCCACTTGTTTAACTAGCACATGAACGATACTTTGAAGAAGAGGTTTCTGATAAATATGGGAAAGGTCACGAAAAAAATAAAATAAAAAAACAAATAAAAACTAAAAGAATCAGCATTTCCAAACAGTAAAAAGCATCCCGTGACCTTGAATAACACACAAAAAAAGTTTATTTTTCCCTGTAAAAATATAGTATGTGTTTACCTAGATTTTTCTAGAAAAACAAGAAAAGCTCAAAGTATCTGATGATGTGCATAGGAAAGAAAAGAAGGTAAAAGGGAAGAAGAAAAATTGAAATGGAAAGAGAAGTACTCACAGGAGTCATAGATTGAAGAGAACCCTAATTTCTAGTAACTTAGTGATGGGTCACTGAGCTGGCTCAGTGAGAACAGGAGCTTGCTGCCAAGCCTGGTGGGCAGAGTTTGCTCCTTAAGACCAACATGGCAGATGGAGAGACTTGCTGCCTACAGGTTGTCTTCTGATGTCCAAGTGCTTGCTGCAGTATGCATATCTCCTCCCTGCACTGAAGTAAATGCCATAAAATCTGATTTTTTTTTTAAAGAAAGTACTGTGTCAGGAATTACGCCGAGCAGGTATTGTGTCTTGAGACACTTGCAGGGATTCCTCAAGAGTCTGCAGATGAGTAGACCAGCATCCCCAACAACCCAGACATGTCCTTGTTGGCTAGTCCACGTTTACAAAGACAGATTTTCCAAGCCAGATTTTCAGCTTCAAATTCTGAGCTGTTATTGGATTTTTTTCCCTTGGGGGGCAGTTTACTACTCATCTTTTTTTTCTGTTTGGGATGCTGCAGTATTACACATCTCGCCTTGGCTTATCGCATAACTGCCAGGTAGAACAAATATTTCCACATCTCTTCAAAATCACCCTCAAATTTATATCGTAAAGAATATTCCTGAGTAGAGCTGAAGGTGGGGTGCTCTGCAAAATGAAGGGGGGAAGAAAACAGGGAGGCAGGAAGAATTAAAGGAGGACTTAAAAGTAAAATTCCTTGTAATTTTATTTGCAATTTATTTTTTGAGAATTTCATACATATTTTGAGAATACTGTTTAACATTATCTTTTTCCCAACCCTTGCAACACTCCAGTTCCTCATTCTTTAAGTTCATGGCCTCTTAGTCTTTAATTATTATTACACATGTATGTATGTATATATGAATCTATATATATATAAGTATATATATACACACACACACACACATATACTACCTGTTGAGATAATTCAATGTTGCTTGTATGCATTTAGAGCTTACTTCTTGGGATTATCCTAACCTATTATGGGAATCATCTCTGGAGAAGGCTGAATTTTCTTTGGTCAGCAACCATGAATCATCTGTAGCTCTTCTAGGGGTGGAGAATTCCCCCACTTGTGTTGTCATGTCAAGTAGTGTTGTCATTATGCAGATCTTGTTTAGAAAACCATTTGTTGAGATTTACTAGGTGAAGACAACTAAGGACAATGAAGATACCCTACTCTGGTTCTGGAGTCTCTTGGATTCCCTTCATCAACAACTCGAAGGAAGGTTTCCAATGTCAGCCACTTTGGTTTTTGTTAAATAGTCTATGGCTCTTGCGAAGGGAGAGAACTATCACTCCACGTGGTGTGACTCCATTTAAACTACTCCCTACCCTCCACCAGATCTGAGGATCAGCCCCACAACACGTCAGGGATGAAATCCTGTGGCTCCTGTTCCCTTGCCTTTGCCAGGCTAATTATGTCACATCAACTCAGGAGCTTTCTACTTTTACAACATAGCTCAGCCATCAAGGAAAATTAATTATGCTGGCTATTTAGGAGGAATTTGAGAACACTGGCTTTTAGTACTTGTAAAAAATACTCACTGTTTAAAGAAGTTTGAATTTATAAAGTGAAAGGGTTTGTATTAGTCAGGGCTCTCTAAAGAAACACAGAAGTTCGTGTGTGCGAGTGCGTGCACATGTGTAGACAAAGATATAGAGAGTAGAGAACATGACAGAGCTATAAACAGAGAAACAGGTGGCAAGACAGGGAGAGAGAGTGATGAATTACAAAAACATGTAGGCAAAGTCCCACGGTGTACAGCTGGCGGGATGGCAAGGCAGGAGAGCTGACAAGTACTTCTAGTCTGAGTCCCAAAGTCTGAGAGCCAGGAGAAACTGTGGTAGCCTGAAAGCTGGTAGGTCAAGATTGAAGACTAGTCAGGGTTTCATTTTTAGGTCCAAAACTTGGCAAAAAAAAAAACAAAAATTAAAAAAAAAAAACGCATAACATAAAACTAACAGCCCAAAGCTGTGTCTGACTCCGATCAAACAGTAGTCCTCATGTGAGGCTCTGTATTTTCTAGCCCTCGGCTGATTTTGTGAGGCCCTGTTACACTACTGGGAGCAATCCTTACTCACTGCTAGTTCAGATGTTGATAATCAAATTACCCTTCACAGGCTATGGAAGCTTGATTTAATACATAGCAGATGCGTTCCAATAGACACCTTTACGTCTTGAACGAGTGCTGTGATCACGGTCAGATCAGGGGCATACCTGGTCTAATTTCTTAGCTTTAAGTGGTCAACACTGAGAGCCAGTTTCTTTTTCTTCAGATGTCCAAAAGGTGGTGCTCAGCGTTCATTTCTATGTAAGTGACTAGGCTTTCTCTTTTTTAGTTGCCTCCTTTTGTGAAGAAAAGCAAGTACACCAACACTACATCGGCAACAAAAGACAAGGTGAAAATCCGAAAGTGAGCATTCATGAGCCAGGACCTATGTAGCGTAGAAGCACAGCCAAGGCACTGAAACGATTTGTAGTTCACACATTAGCAACCTAGCCTCTGACATCCTTGGCACTAGAAAAGCTACTTCACCTTCAAGATCGTAGTCTCCTCCCCTAAAAATGTAGAAATAAATAATACCCTCTTCTCCTCATGAGTATTAAGTTGAAATAATAAATACAGAACTCCTCACACGGCACTGGTTGCATAGTAGCATAAGCAACATATGCAAGCTGACATTACCATTCACAGTAGTGTTTAAACTGCCGGCCTCACTATCTGCAGCACTCGTGGAACATGCTGGTTTTGCTATATGCCCCCCAATAGCTCAAAATACAGGACCGAATCTTTTAAATATAACACAAGATAAAATTTTTTATGAACTGTAGTCAGTAGTAAAATATGTATGGATGAATTTAAAACGTATGATGGCATTTCATTTAGTTTTGTATTTGTGTTTGTAATGTGTTTGTGTGTGTATTCTTGTATGTGTGGACACATGTGCCAGAGCATGCATGTGGAGGTCAATGACCAGCCTAGGGTGTTGGTTCTCACTTTCTACCTTTGTTGTTTACTAATATTTATACGTGCTACCTGCCACATGGGCTCCCAGGCCCTCTATTTTCCCACCCCCACCTCCAAGATGACTGGTGGAATGCTGGTGTTGCAGATATGGGTTCTGGGAATTCAGGTTCAAGTGGTCCTCACGCTTGTGTGGACCCACAGCACCGTCTTTCCAGCCTGTGTTATATGATACTTTAAATGAATATTTTTTCACTTCCTTTTTATAAAGCTGTTGTTACTGTATAGGTGACATTTTTACATTTCTATTTCTGGTTTGTAAGTCCTCTTATGGGTTGTGTTGGGTTTTGGTGATTTATCTCTGTTCATTACAATTCTAAAGGGAAATTTATGATGAATATCTGAGTGCGGGTCATTTCATCTTTGGTATTTCCTAACTGTAGCTATCCCTGCTAGGGAATTCTGAGGATAGAGAATGTTCATTTGCTGAAAAGAATGATTACTGTGTTTATCTCCCAGTAACAAATCTTGCTGTTCAGCTAAAATATGTTTCTGCTCTTCCATTAAATTTATGTGTTAAAGCAAAAGCTTCTAGATTTATTTACTGTCAAGAATAGCTTTTACTTCATGGTTTCAGTGATTTTCTAATATAGCATCGAGATTTAACTGTCTCAGGACTACAGGGATATGTGATCATGCTGTCTGCTTACCAACAACTTTCTTTTTAAAGGAAATCCTCATAAATAATAAAATGATATTTCTATAATCACTTAATATTTAACACAAGACATCACTACAGCCCTACAGAATGATATTGACTAATAACATAGGTCCAGAAGAATTAATAAGTTGTCATTCGTAGGAGAGAAAGAGAAACAGAGATTTCCAAAACCACTTCCCTCAAGCCTTGCTGAAAAATTACATAATCTGCCAACTAGTAAAATGAGCAAGGATGAGGTCTTAGTTGGGGTTTCTACTGCTGTGACGAGACACCGTGACCATGGCAAGTCTTCAACACCAAAGCATTTAGTTGGGGCTGGTTTACATTATCGTCATAGCCAGAAGCATGATGGTGTGACTACAGACACGGTACTGGAGAGATGGACAGGAGCCCTACAGCAGCAGGACAGACATGGTCCTGGAGAGATGGACAGAAGCCCTACAGCAGCAGGACAGACATGGTCCTGGAGAGATGGACAGGAGCCCTACAGCAGCAGGACAGACATGGTCCTGGAGAGATGGACAGGAGCCCTACAGTAGCAGGACAGACATGGTCCTGGAGAGATGGACAGGAGACCTACAGTAGCAGGGCAGACATAGTACTGGAGAGATGGACAGGAGCCCTACAGCAGCAGGGCAGACATAGTGCTGGAGAGATGGACAAGAACCCTACAGCAGCAGGCTGCAGGCAGAAGAGACACTGGACCTACTCCAAAGCCAGCCACCCCTCAGTGATGCACTTCCTCCAAGAAGGCCACACCTCCTAATGGTGCCACCCCCTATGGACCTAGGGAGGTCACTTTATTCAATCCACCAAAAATGGAAAGGCTGAAGGTATTGTGACACAGAGCAGCAACCTCTAAATAAACTGCAAATACTACAGAAATTCTAAGAGAGTGTTGATTTCTGGCACAAACGCAAATATAGTAATTAGTACAACCTGGTTCGATGCCTGAGAACACTATATGAGAAACCTGTTTAGCTGTGAATGAATTCATGGACTGAAAGGTCCTCACATGTGTTATTTAGTGAGAAGTTAGAAGTTTTCTGAAGGAAGATAGACATGTTTTTTGTTTAGATCACAAGTGTGGGATGAGAAAAAGACTTGTGAGAGGGTAGGTGATGTTTATCCCCTTAGAAGTCGAACCACCGTGTGGTGGAGATTGGTTGTTAACCAGCCGGAAAACATCCTTGAACAAATTCTGAGAGGAGGTACAAACGTGAGGAGACATAAACTGGAGGTGGGGCCTTTGGGGACTTGGGATAGTTTTAGCTGCTCATCGCTCTACTTCAAGACGCTCCTAGAGAGAACCACTCGAGGGAAGGCTTCGCAGCTCTGGGCTCCAGCTGAGACTCTGGCTTCTGGTTGCTCCAGGTTCCAGCAGAAGAAATCTTGCTGATTATACCAGGAGAATTGTTCCCTGGAATCGATATCCTTATGGTTTCATTATTGTATTCTTTAATCTTCTTTTCCTATTGTTTAGGTTAGTCAGGTTATAGGTGAGGTACTCTCAGTTAATAAATTTGTAATAAAATATAATTGTTAAGAAAATTGAGCCTACAGTTTTCTAACAAAAATTACTATTATAAGATGGAGTGAGTATAGAAAATTTGCTTAGCCACCATTCTAAAAAGAGAACTCTCTCTGTGTCTCTGTGTCTCTGTGTCTCTGTGTGTGCATCTGTCTGTCTGTCTGTCTGTCTCTCTCCCTGGCTTGGAATAACACCCATGGAAGACACTCAGGATAAGAGATAGAAGTCCTCTCTCTGGGCCTGCAGGAACAACAGGGAAGCAGGACACCGATTCCCAGAAGCCATGTCTTCAAGTGGCATGGCTTCCCTGACTCCAAACTTTGGAAATGCTGGACAAGATGCTCAGAAGTGAAATCTGACCCCTTACAACCATTCAGCTAGCTGAGACACAAGTGAGTGGCTGGTGGCAACTGAATCCCTGGGCCCAGCGCAGGCTGCTCACAAGGACCTGTTTGCTCAAATGGGGTTTTCTATAGTGGCAAAAAGAGAAAGTAATGTTAACCAAGTAACACAATGTAGAATCACCTGGAGAGTCTCAATGACGAGTAGTCTACCATAGGATAACCACCCACTGTGGGCAGCACCATGCCCTAGGCACAGGCCCTGGATTGTGAAAAGGTGAAAGTGAGCCAAACACTAGCAGGCAGGCATCATTCTCCCTCTCTCTCTCTCTCTCTCTCTCTCTCCTTTTGACTGTGTATATGACCAGCTACTTTAAGCTCCTGCCTTGAATTTCCTGCCATGACTGTGACCTGAAACTTTGAACTAAATAAAAACATTTTTATCAAGAAGGAGAAAGAGAGAGAGAGAGAGAGAGAGAGAGAGAGAGAGAGAGAGAGAGAGAAGAATATTAAGGTGGGAAATGAAATATTTCCACCTAATTAGAGTTCAAGAAGACCAACAGCTCAGGCTCTAAGATCAACAATTAGTAAACAGGACCTCATGAAATTAAAAAGCTTCTGTAAGGCAAAGGACACTGTCAACAGAACAAAGTGACAGCCTAGAGATTGCAAAAAGATCTTCACCAACCCTGTATCTGACAGAGGCTAATATCCAAAATATATAAATAACTAAAAATTTAAACACCAACAAACCAAATAATCCAATTTTTAAAAAATGGGGTACAGAACTAAACTGAGAATTCTCAACAGAAGAATATTGAATGGCTGAGGAAAAACTTAAAGAGATGCTCACTATCCTTAGTCATCAAGGAAATGCAAATCAAAATGACTATGAAATCCCATCTTACACCTGTCAGAATGGCTAAGACCAAAGGCTCAAATGACAGCACATGCTGTTGAGGATGTGAAGAAAGGGGAACACTCCTCCATTGCTGGTAGGAACACATGACCAAGTAGGCTTTATCCCCGGCATGCAGGGGTGGTTCAATATACAGAAATCCATCAATGTAATCCACGATAGAAACAAACTGAAAGAAAAAAAAACCCACATGATCATTTCATTAGATGCCAAAAAAAGCTTCTGCCAAAATCCAATACCCGTTCATGTTAAAAGTCTTGGCGAGGAAAAATGGTGGCGGTCAGGGAGTACCGCATCTGAGTGGCAGAACATTAGAGGCTAAGGATCTGGCTAGTAATCTGACAGCTGACTCCAAAGCACTGACATTGGAATTTCCCAAATGGGAGGGGACATCCCAGGAGCTGGGGACACACAGTTCCCAGTCCCTGAGGCTATCTCCCCAGTCCAAGAGTTGTATATGGGACTTAGAGCAGCGTTTTCCACCCGCTCCACACTTTCTGCCTACTGGTGGGCCAGTTCACAGTTCCAGAGGCATTTCAATCCATTAACCAGATGTCCAGACATCAGATTCCTCTTGCTTCCCCAAAGGCAGCGCCTGGATACTGGAGACAGCACCCAACCTCCAATCCACTGTTTCACTGGTCCCCCAGGGGAGACCGACTAGGCAATAGGACCATACAGAGTCCTGAGTCTAAGACTGTGGAGCCCAGCAGAATCTGAGTGCTGGGAGCTCAGCTAGAAGCTGGCTGCCAGGCTGACTCTGAAATGCATCTATTCACATTCCTCCAAACTTTCCCCACCCCTGAGACATGCAGATCCAGCCTTCAATTCAGATTTACTGGCTGGCTGTCTTGAGGAGACCAGCAAGACCTCACTAGATTACAAAGAACAGAGAAATCCAGCAGGTTCTGGGAACAACCAACCAATGCCACTGACAACCAGATGGCTAAAGGGCAGCATAAGAGCACAATCAACAAAAAAAACTCCTGTGGCTTCACCAGAAACCCTCAAAAAACACTGGATATTCCAATGCAGCAGAAACACAGGAAAACAACCTTAAATCTATGTTTATGAAGACATCGAGGCATTTAAAGAAGAAATTAATAAGTCCCTCAAAAAATACAGGAAAATACAATTAAACAAATGGAGGCCTTTAAAGAGGAAATGAAATCCCTCAAAAAACATACAGGAAAATACAAACAAACCAGCAAAGGAAATGAATAAAACAGTTCACAACCTAAAAATGGAAATAAAATCAATAAAGAAAACACAAATCAAGAAAGTCCTGGAGGTGCTGGAACCACAGAGGTAAGCATCACTAACAGAATACAAGAGATGGAGGAAAGACTCTCAGGCACAGAAGATACAATTGAGGAAACTGATACATAGGCCAAAGAAAATACTAAACAGAAGAACTTTCTGACACAAAAACATGCAAGAAATCAAGGGTGCCGTGAAAAGACATAACCTAGGAATAATAGAAATAGAAGAAAAAGAAGACTCCAGGCTCAAGGACCAGAAAGTATTTTCAAGAAAATTTCCCCAACTTAAAGAAAGAGAGGCCTTTAAACATACAATAGGCTTACAGAACAGAGACAGAAGCAAGCAGGTCTGAGTTTCAGGCCAGCCTGGTATAGAGCAAGTATCAAGTAAAGAAAAGCTTAGGTACAGGCATGGTGGTACCTGCTTTTAATCCCAAACAAGGTAACGTTAGTTTGTAGAAGGAACCACCCCTGTTTGAAAGTGATGCCTAATTGAGTGGCAGAAAATATGAGAAATCAGAGAAGATTTGACAGGATAGGATACGCCCAACTTTCACAAGAAGAGAGAGGAAAGGGAAGCTACTTAAGAGGCAGTTTTACAGAGAGAAGAGCAGTTTTGCCAGGACAGTAATAGAGAGATGAGTTTCAGAGAGAGAGAGAGAAATCAGCTGTCTACCAAACAAGCCAGAAAATGAGAAGAAGCCAGAATATTAGTGTATATTGCTTAGTTGGAGGCTAAGCAAAGCAATTCTGGGCTGACAGAGAAGCCAGATTGAGTAAGTCAGCTGGGAGAAGAGTTCGAGCCAGAACATCTGAGTTGAACCAGCCAACCCAGAGCTTAGAAAGAGCAAGTGAGGGTGAGTTTACTGATCAGTAAGTCTCAAAGGCTGAAAACATTCTAGGCCTAAGTTAGACTGTACAGGGGCTAGAAGCTTCCAGGACTGGGCTTAGGTTAGCAGAAGGAGGCAGAGAGCCTCCAGGGCAGCAACTGAGACAGAAGAAAACAAGTTAATTTTACACTGATTCTTTGAGACAATCAACAAGATTGACAAACCGCTAGCCAAATTAACTAAAAAGGCAGAGAAACAGTTCCCAAATTAACAAAATCAGAAATGAAAAGGGGGACATAACAACAGACACTGAGGAAATCCAAAGAACCATTAGGTCTTACTTCAAAAGCCTTTATTGCACAAAATTGGAAAATCTAAAGGAAATGAGCTGTTTTCTTGATAGACTTCACCTACAAAAGTTAAATCAATACCAGGTAAACAGTTTAAACAGTCCTATAACCCCTAAGAAAATAGAATCAGTCATCAAAAGTCTACCAAGCAAAAAAAGCTTATACTTTCTAGCTCTTTCTGAATTCTGACTGGCTGGTTCAACACAGCTTTTCTAGCTCAAACTCCTCTTCAAGCTGACTGATTCAAACTGGTTTCTCTCAGCTTCAGACTGAATTGCTCTGCTTAAAAAAATTACATCTGAACCCCATGAACTGAAATGCACTCACTGCATAGAACGCAGTGCCTATATATTTTAAAAAATGGTGATATTTCATATTAGTAGCTTACTGGCACACATGAATGCTCTAAAACAAGAAGAAATAACACCTAAAAGGAGTAGAAGGAAGAAATAATCAAACTCAGAGCTGAAATCAATAAAATAGAAACAAGCAACAAAAGAAAAACCAACACAATCAATGAAGCAAAGAGATGGTTCTTTGAGGAAATCATTAAGATGAACAAATTCGATCCAAATAAACAAGATTAGAGATGGACAAGAAAAATAACAATAGAGACCCTGAGGAAATCCAGAGAAGAATAAAGACTAAAATTCAATGCTCCACAAAATTGGAAAATCTAAAAAAAAATGTATAATTTTCTTGATATATATACCATCTACCAAAGTTAAATCAAGATAAGCAACATAAGCAAGCTTATAACTCCTAGTGAAATATAAATAGAAATTAAAAGTCTCCTAAACAAACAAAAAAATCCATTGCCAAATGATTTCAGAATTCTGACAAACTTCTACAGAAGAGCTAATACCAATCCTCAAGTTATTCCACAAACTAGAGAACAAACATTGTTAAGTACCCCGATACTTAAACCACATAAAGACTCAAAAAGGAAGAAAATTACAGACCAATTTCCTTCATGAATACAGACGCAAAACATTCTCAGTAAAACACTTGCAAACCAAGTCCAAGAACACATCACAATGATCATTCACCATGATCAAGTAGTCCTCAGCCAGAGAAGCAGGCATGGTTTAACATGCATATATTGATAAATGTAATTTACAAAGATACTGGAAGACAAAAACTACATAATCATCTCATTAAGTGTAGAAAGAGCCTTTCACAAAATCCCACATCCCTTCATAATAAAAGCCCTGGAGAAACTAGAGAAACAAGAAACAAACCTCAAAATAAGAGAGGAAATTTACAGAAACCCCACAGCCAATGCCACCCTAAACAGAAACAGGTTTAAGCGTCTCCACCAACATGAGAAACAAGACAAAGTTGTCCACTTTTTCATACCTCTTCAATGAACTAGTGGAAGTCTTAGCTCTATCAATAAGCTAACTGAAGGACATAAAAGGGATACACATTGGGAAGGAAGAAGTTGACGCATCCTCGTTTGCAGGTGATATGGTAGTATACATAAGTGACCCTAAAAACCCCACCAGGAAATCCATACAGCTTAAAACACTTCCACCAAGGTAGCTGGATACAAAATTAAAACAAAGCCCAGTAGCCCTCCTATATACAGATTAATAGTGGACTGAGAAAAAACTCAGGGAACTGACACCTTTCACAATGCCTCAAATTATATCTTGGAGTCCCTCTAATAAAGCAACTGAAAGACTTACATGATTAAAACTGCAACTCATTGAAGAAAGAAATTATCAGAAGATGGAAAGATCTCCCATGCTCGTGGAACACTAGTATTAATATAGTTTAAAAAAAATGGCCATCCTACCAAAAACAATCTACAGATTGAATGCAATCCCCATCAAAATTCCAACATAATTCTTCACAGAACTTGATTTGTTTTGTTTTTAACTCTGGGGGCTTTGGCTTTTCTTTTGGAGTATGGGGTTTTTTGAGGGTTGTTGTTGTTGTTGTTGTTGTTGTTGCTATTTGTTTGATTGGTTGTTAGTTTTTGTCCAGGGGAATACATGATTTACATGTGAGTCAATTTCTGGGGACTGTGAGAATACCAGCATGTAGTATGAACTTTCAGTTGCATATGGCGTTTTCCAAACACATCTGCTCAAATTTCATTGCATGTAGCACTGAAGGGCTATGGTTACATGAGGAAATTTACCCAGAGGTATCATGAGAAAAGTCTTCAGTCAGGGGAAACCTGGGAGTCATTTTGACATCTGCGATGGGAGCCAGAAGAAGTGCTGTGTGGCGGTACGAGAAGTCAGCAGAAATAAGATATTATTTCATAAAAATAAAAACCTCAGGATGTCCACATCTCCCAGGAGCTTGCTCGATGTCTGTTACATCATTTTAGTTAATCAAGGTGCCTTAAGTTTCAGAGTTTATTTCTTGGAGCTAATTTAAATATAATGAGATTTTTTTTCTTCCTAAATTGAGGTAAACAGAAAATTCTCTCTTCTCTTTAAGAAGCTTACGTTTTTTTCCTATGACCTTTATATAAAGGTTATTTCAAAAATATGCCTGAGGTAATGACAGAAAATAAATCCTAGGGGATAAGCTGTATTAATTCACATGGTTATGTGATCTGGAATTAGAAAAAGCAAGTTAGAGGAAATGAGAATGTTGGGGCTCTAGGTTAGGCTTGGCCTCCTGAAGCTAGCATGCTTCTTGGAAGAAACGCAGAACTTAGAGAAAGGAAAGAGAGCAGAGGGTGTGCCATGATGGCCCTCAGGACAGACTCACTTCTAATACCCTTCCCACACAACAACCAACCCACACATAGGGTAGTATACTTCATTTTTCTTTTAGTCTTCTGCATCCTGGTAGGTTCTTGGCAAATAAGGCCCAACGGATGTTTATTGAACATGAGAATATATGTATATATGAATACATGTATATGTATGTATGTGTATATATATTTACATTATATATATAACTGCTTGACTCTTCTATCAAAGATTTTGCATTATAAAAGATAATGGAAATATATTCCCAGCAAGAGAAACAGTAGAAGAATTTTAATTTCAATGAACAAAATACATGACCATACACCCTAAGTCTTTCTTCCCCTAAGCTAACTCTATTTTAAGAATGTTTTTCCTCTTCTTCTGGAACAGGCTGGGGCCAAAAATCCTGATTGCTGTCAGTACTTCCAGGTACTGTGGAAACTGGAATATTCAATTCTTCAGGGGATAATTAAGTTCACTGGCCCAATCTGTCCGAGCCTGGGTTTATAGATCAACTTAAAACTAATTTTATACTCATTTCCATCACAGATGAGTGCCTCTGTGCCATTCACCAAAGTCAAATTGACACCTCTATTCCCAACAGAGCTAACATATCTCATTAAGGTTTCCTAATGTCGTTACTGCTTACTGGCAGGCTGACGACAGCAGTATAGTTCAATTTTATAGCAACAGAAAGGGCAGGAGCCGTTTCTACATTTTTATTTGATAATCTTTATCTCTTTCCATATGGCCACAAGAACTTGCTACTTTTTTCTTGTTCTTGTTCTTCTTCTTGTTCTTGTTCTTGTTCTTCTTGTTCTTGTTCTTCTTCTTCTTCTTCTCCTCCTCCTCCTCCTCCCCCTCCTCCTCTGAGAGCTTTCCTTTCTCCATTTGCTCTCTTCTCAGCAAAAGTCCTGGGGCTTTTTTTTATTCTCTTAAATCTAGCACAGCTAGCTGCGTGGAGTGGCACACTCCTTTAATCATGGCACTCAGGAGGCAGAGGCAGGCAGATCTCTGTGAGTTCTAGCCAACCTGGTCTGCAGAGCAAGTTCCAGGACAGCGAGGGCTCTGTTACACAGAGAAACCCTGTTTCAAAAAAACAACAGCAAAACCCAACATATAATTTGTGTAGTCTTTCTTTACTCTTTCTACCAGCGGTATTTTTCTCAGCTTATACTAGGCCAGAGTTTAAGTCATTGACTGACAGGATCTGTGCATAACAGGAAAGGAGAGAAGCCCTGAGTAGTCTTTTCCCCGTAACCCTTTATTTCCCCGTAACCCTTGCTCTGTGTTCATAGCACACAGCACCTCAGCTCTATCCCATTTCTTTTCATTTTGATTCTTCAAGTATCATAGATAGATTGATAGGATATTAACAGAAATCAAAGCAGGATTTCCCTTCCTATTGACACTACAGAATAGAACCTTCCTCGCATCTGGGCCCTTCTGTAGTGCCTCGCCCTTTCTCCTGTTATAATTAGGGACTGCCTAGGTGGAAGTTCTGTCTCCCTTTTAACTTATTTGATTCACTGTTATTGTTAATAGTAAGATTAAGATTTCATGAAACAATATAGAATGTATAAAGAATTATAGACTAACCCCTGTTCAGTGGCACACGCCTGTAATCCCAGCGCTCTGGGAGGCAGAGGTAGGTGGATCTCTGTGAATTTGAAGCCAGCTTGGTCTACAAAGTCAGTCCAGGATAGCCAAGGTTACACAGAGAAACCTTGTCTTGAAAAAAAGGATGGACTATATGTTTATTATATATATATATATTTATATATACTTGCACAAGTATTCTATGTATGTGCTTTATGTATAGGATTACATTGAAGAATACATATGAAGGAAACACCTGTTCCCGTGCCCAAGTCTCTAAGGTATTATTAGCCACATTACAGATGTTACCACACAGAATGTCCACTTTTTCTTTTGACATTTTGATAATTGTATTACTTTTATTTGCATTTTCCTTAATATAGCCTCAAAACACAATTAATTGTGTCTGTGTTTCAGATGTGTATATGTCCTTAACTCCATGTAGTACTCACCCCACTCATTGGTGTTTCCAGCATTCATACGCTCATTTCAGTGGCTGTTCTTACTAGTGTTGGTGGACAAGGAGAGTGTTCTTGCACATGTCCGCTTGCTTCTGAGTGTTTCTCTTAGTTACGTGCCTGGGATAGAATCACTCTTTTATGTAGCATGTGCGTCTGAAAGTGTTTTGCTATTGATTTTTTACGAATGTACAATTCCTTCAACCTTCAAGTCTATGAAAGTCACTACTCCAAATCCTCAGTAAATGTGATTGTCCTCTTTCATCGTTTATGAAAACCAAGAGCGTATGAAAGTTGAAGTCTATATTAATAACCAGGGACTTTCTCTGTTTCTATAAAAGCAAACCCTACAGATATAAAGAGTGTAAAGACGTGCAGTAGATTAAGTGGTGGTCCTACTGAAGAGATGTCTGCTTGGATTTTATCCAGAAGAATCTCAAACTGAGATTTCGTGCATTAGTATGGGCATTAAATCCGATGCCACGTGATTTATATGACAAGGGAAGGGGACAGTGCCCACAGAAGTCCATCACAAGCAGAGACTGGAATTTGCAGCCTCAAGCCAAGAACATTTGGGCCTCCCTAGCGAGGAAGTATTCCCTGCAAGAGCTGGAAAGAGAATGCAGCCCAACCGGCACGTTCATTTTAGAATTCTGAGCTTCGGAACTACAAAAGACAAAAATCTCTGCTATTTTCAGCTGCCAAGACTGTAGTAATTTATCAGGGCAGACTTAGAAACTAATGCAGCTGGTTCATGTCTATGAAATGTGGCACATCTCAGGTTAGTGACCTTATTGTAGGCAATATAATTCCTTTCTCAGTTCTCCATTCCGGTGTCTGTGATTAAAATACCACAACAGACAACCGAGTTGCTATCCTATAAGATACAATGTACTCCAACACTCTGTTTACCAAAACATGTTTAATTAAGTTTAAGTGGAAAACAAGGTAGAGCAGCATCAAGTCGATTTTGTGTATTTGTGTGTGTGCGCGTGTGCATGTGCGCATGCGTGCGCAAGTGCGTCTGCATATGTGCATGTGAAGGCCAAAGGTCAACAGCAGGTTTCTTCCTGTACTGCTCTCCACCTTATGTTTTGAGACAAGATTTTTCATTGAACATTGAGCCCATTGTTTCTACTAGACTGTCGGCCAGCAAGCCCCTAGAATCCTTTTGCCCCTGTCTCAACCCAGCACGCAGGTAAAAAGAAAACATAGCTGTGTCTAGCTTTTACATGGGTGCTAGAATTCCCAAACCAAATTCCGAATTCTTGAGTAGCAAGCCCTGGATCCACTGAGAGGTCTCTTCAGCACCCAAAGATTTTCATTCTGGGTGCCTGTAGATGGAATAAAAAGGGTTTAAAGCAGGTGTTCGTTATAGAGATTAAGGGAACACTGTCAGTTTCCTATTGCCATGTTAGTGGGTTAAAGCTGCATAGACTTTACAGCTCAAGCAATAAGAAGTCTGAACTGAGTCTCACTGGCTAAAATTAAGAAGTCGGGATTGCTGAACTTCCCCTAACGTCTCCTAGGGAGGCTTTTGCCACGCCTTTCTTTCCAAGTGCCTGAAGCCGTTCGTGTTATTTGAACTGTGACTCCATCTTGGGATCTGACAGTGGCCGTTTGAGTTTTTCTCACATTGTGTCATTTTTACATTGACTCTGCTTCCCTTTTTGATATTAAGGGGTCCAAGCTTCCATACATTCTGACTGAATGATAACCTCTTTGTGTCAAGGATAAAAAATCAGCATAACGCCACTTACGACCTTAATTTTCCCTTGACTTGTATTTACCCAGACTAGAACGTGGAACTCTCTGGGGGAATCTTTTATTCTGACAAGGATGGAACTTTTATACTAGTGAACTCACTAGAACAAGTAAGCTCAAGACCACACACTCTAGCAGGAAGCACACACACCCATCCAAGATGACCTCAGCCCTCCTGATTCGTACTCCAGGCTCCCAGGAGACCTGTGGTGGCATGCACGAGTGTCACCTGTGTTGCCATGGTATCCCAGGCTCCCAGGAGACCTGTGGTGGCATGCACACGTGCCACCTGTGTTTGAAACAGCCATGGTTCCCATTAAATACTTCCACGAAACCGACATTGAAAGTGAATTAGAATCCCAGAATGCAATCACTTCATATTACTTTTTCAAAGTATGCAATTTATGCTCTCTTGTTTTAACTAATAAATGCGTTTCACTTAAAAATGGGCCCATGGTACTTTAATTTACCTTAATTCAGTTCTTCTCTTCAAAGAAATAGAAAACCAAGATATTCTGGATTTAATCATCACTGCTTATATTGTTTATTGCCTCTTAGGAAAGGAATAATTGGTGAACATTTTGACTAATTTTTCCTTTCAGATGTGAAACAAAAATTAAAGATTTTATTAGTGAGTTTATAAAATTAAGATAAAAACATCTGAAGATGAGAAAAACAAAATCATTTTAATTTCCTCCATTATTGAAATTTTACTGTTGTTTAAGGTAGAAAATGGCCTGACTTTGGCTCCTCCAAATTTTAGAAGCGCCAAAGACCTGATGCATGTGAGCACAGTGCTGGTCTTAAAAACTGATGGGATGTTTGCTCAGTGTAATCATTACACTTTGCTGAAACACAGCTGTGCTTCAAGGAATGATGGAACAGAAATGCATGACCTTTCCTCTCTCCCTGTGCTCCCGGAGAGGCCAAACAATAAATCAAAATGTCCTGCTCTACTCGAAACCAGCTTTAGGTGTTGAGGCATCCAGGGCACTGGACAGCTTACCTATTAAATTGAAGAGGCAAAAACTTGTGGTTGCTAGAAAACTATTTCCTCTAACCTGTCCCTGTCACTCCCTATGACCCCTTAACTATGAAAAGAGAAATACCTGAATTTCCCAGGGGGTTTGGATTGGAGCCAAAGTAACAGCAACAGACCTAAGACGCTCAATTATTGCTTTATGCTGTTAAACCAAGTCAGTGCACCAAGCACACAGCGGTAGCCAATCCCCATATCTAATCTGATATGCCTTTCAAATAATACTTTAAAATAGTTATTTACAGGCTTTTAGGATAATTTGTCCCGTTGCGGATATAGTGTTATTTTCTAATAAAGTTCATTTTGATATAGTAGACTATATATTGTTAAATGACCCACAAATTACTCTTTGTTTTATTGTTTAAAAAAACAGTTTTTAATGCAATAATTCACATGGCTAGGACTGAAATGCAGTTTTTAAGATGGCTTTCCTACACTGAGAACGGTGTGCTAGTTGATAAGTTTTCAGTGATCCTAGCTATGAGTGTTATTACTGCATTGATTAATATTTTTAATGAACAAACTATGATTAGTTTTGACTTACAGGAGATTGAGTGAATCAGAGTTCCCACATACCACCTTTCTCCCCACTTACAAGGACCCTGATCTTTAACAGTGAATCACATTTCTTGATATTAATGAACCAGGACTGACACTGAAGAATTCAATTAATATTATTATGGTCTACTCTTGTATAGCTCTCTGTATTTTTGAGAACTGTGTGAAATCTCACAGTCTTCATCACAGTGGCTTATGAACCAGTGTCATTGTCTTAAATGTCCCATGCATCTCACCTTATTCTCTTCCTCCCCCACCTAACTGCTGCCAATGATCTTTCTGGTCTATGGTTTTGCCTTTTTGTGAGGTTCACATAGTTGGAATCATGCAGTTTATAGCCTTTTCCTATTGGCTTCTTCCACTTGGCAAATGACAAGGTTTCTCCATATTTTAGTGTCTTGCTAGCACACAGGTTGTGGGGTAATATTTCTTTGCTTGAATGTACCACAAGTTGCTTATCCACAAATTTGTGGGGGAAGAGGTGAGTGCATGTCTGTGTATATGAGCACGTGTGTGGATGTGTGCAGACCAGAAGAAAATCCTGGTGTCATTCATCCTCAGGCACAATACACCTTGCTTGTTGAGACAGTCTTGTCATTGGCCTGGAGCTTGCTGGTCAAGCCAGACAGGTTGTCCAGGAAGCCAAGGGGCTCAGCTTAGTTCTACCTGTTTCTGCCTCACAACAACTGTAGGTTTCAAATGATTACCACCAAACACAAGGTTGTTTGATTTTTTATAAATGTATTTTTATTATTTAAATATTTCATACAATATATTTGATTGCATTTTTCTGCTCTCCGAACTTTTCCCAGATCGTCCCACCTCCAAACTCAGCTAACTTCATGTTCTCTTGCTCTCTTCAAAAAAAAAAAAAAATACCCAAAACAAAACTTGAAAAGAAAAATGCACAAACAGACAAAAGCCAACAAGGAAAAACAAAACAAAAAGCACACAAAAGACATTAAGTCTGTTTTACATTGGCCAACAACTCCTGGGCGTGGATCTGCTCTGGAGTGTGGCTGATAGACCTGGTGACACGCCTGGAGAAAACTGATTTTCCCTTTCCCAGCAGGTGTCAGTTGCAAACATCTCCTTGGGTAGAGGTGGGACTCTGCCTGCTCCTGAGTGCTGGCATAGTGTCTGGTTTGAAGTTATGAGGTCCTGTGCATGTTGTCATGGTCTCTGTGAGCTCGTATGTGCATCAGCCCTGTGTACCTGGATAATACTGCTTCCTTGTAGTCATCTGTCACCTCTGGCTCTTAAATGTTTTTCTTCTTCCACGTAGATCCTGAATCTTAGTGGGAGTTCTTTGATAAAGACATCCTATTTAGAGCTACATTCCAAAGTCTCTCACTCTTTGCACATTTTCCAGCTGTGGGCCACTGCGTAAATTACCATACACTTCAAGAAGTTTCATCGTTAGGCATTTGAATGGAGGTTAAGCCAATGTTGGCCAGCCAACAGAACTAAGGCAACTTTGGCAGAACAGTGCAGCTCTGTTGTATGCAGAATAGACTGGCTTACCCAGAACCATAGTCTAGGTGACCTGTATGCATATGTCCCTGATCCTTGGGGCTCTGATAAAGACATTCCATGCAGAATTATTCCTAATATGTACAGCTGACAGTTGCCTTAGATGAGGTAAAACAATATTTCCTTCTTTATCCTATTTTTTTTTTCTATCACACATACTCAAATTTGTTGGGAGTGTCTGCTGTGCACCATGGTTTGAGGAATGCAGTGAACCTGACCCTCTGTTCATATACAGTCGTGATTATGGGGGAAGTAGGGATAACAATCAGGATATAATCTGAATAAATTATAATAAATTTTTAAAAAGACTTCCTTTGGTCATATATAAAGCACTACTCCAAACCTCATGCCTGATAGATTTACCCGTGAGATACATTGCTAATAAAACATAAGAAGGAGCTTTGTATGTTGGAGGAATTAATTTTTAAAGGAGGAATTTGGAAGTGGAGGTAACTTTAAGTACTTAGAAAAGCTCTGAGGAAATGTCCCCTGAGTAGAGGAGAGCCTGTGAACACACAGGGAATGTGTCATTTGCCAGGCCTGGCATGTGGAGACTGGAGGAGGTGTCAATTAGAGAAGAGCATATATACTGTCTAGGCCTCGTTGTACACACTGTTCTGGGGGGACATTCCCTGTAGACACTGAGGTCACACTATCTGTTTTGGGGTGTTCAGGCATGATGCTTCAGAAAGATTTATGAAGATATTAGCGAGTCGTCTAAGACAGGATGGCCAAAGAGCCAAGAGCAGGCGCCAGCACAAAGCATGGGGGAGTTTATTTCTGGGAGGTATGAGCTCTGTATGCCCATCTTTCTGCGTCATGCATTGCAGATGACTTGCTTTTCAGGCGGGAGACATGAGTTATTTGCTACCTTATGAGGACAGAAGGTTCTCGTGGGAAAAGCAAAACACTGGCCCAGTGAATGCAGGCATCTCGATAACATGATTACAATCTAGTATATTGTTGGCTAGGCCCACCCAGTCGTATTAGGGAACAGGCTATCACTGATATATACAACGGAATTAGTATTCAACCTAAGAACCATGTGTTCCTTGATTATCAACTGTATAAACAGTAGATGCTCATCTGTTATTATTTTATTATGTGTATCTGAGTCTGTATATAGAGATCATTAGGAGAAAGATTCAATCTGGTGGGAGATATATCAAGCCAAACTGTAATTAGGAATTTGTTCATTCTAGTATGCTGACTGCAAAGCTTTCAAAAGGATGTTGGTTCCTGGTCCCTTAAAAGGCTGCCTTTTTCTTTCTTTCTTTCTTTCTTTCTTTCTTTCTTTCTTTCATTCTTTCTTTCTTTCTTTCATTCTTTCTTTCTTTCTTTTACCTTTTTTTATTTTTTACATATACATTTATATTATTACACATATATACAATAAACTGCCTATAGCAAGGAGAACCATGACACAATCAGGAATTATATAAATGTTACATTCTTAGGGTTTTGGCTATTTGTATTTGACAGCCTTGAAGAAAACATCTTTCCTATTTTGGTGTGTCTAAAATTCTGAACGTAAATCAATCTCCATCATATCTTGTCATTATCAAGGTAAAACATCTATATAGACCTAAAATACCTTAACCCATAAGCAAGTAAGTTTCATTGTAAAACTAAGATACCTGTTCTTCAATGCCATCAGAGACTTGAGAAGGAATAAACTTGATTACCTGAGTATGCCGGGAGTGCACGTTAGTAGCTTTCCAAATAAGATGACAGAGACAGTTTGCTACTTCAAGAGTCACCCAAAACTCCCTAGCTTGTTTAACCATTCCCAAATTTTATTTGAGCCCCTACTAGGTAGTATTTACCTCTAATCAGTCAGAAGAAACCTTAAGAGAACGATACCCATTTCCTTTAAGGGGAGTTGAGTAGGTTTTTGGTTGCTTTCTTGGGCTATAGAGGGTTATTATCAATGGGAGTTGGTTATGAGTTATTATTGGTATTATTTATAAAGAAAACAAGGTTGGAGTCAGTAATGTCTCACTTTTCCCTTATCTTACATTCTTAGGTTTGGAGATAGGGGTTGAAAGGAAAATAATGGGAATATATAGGGAAGATATAGGGAATATATAGGGAAGATTAATGAATCTACTCCTCAACTTAATGCCTCAATTGTCACTCACAATGTTATTTTTAATTCACTGGTATAGAATTTTGTATATAGATGCAAAATAAATTTAACTCTAGATACAGTAGTATAGAATTTAAATGTAAGTTTATTCTTCATCCACTTACATATTTCTACTCTAATATGAGGTATTGTACCCATATAACTCAATTAAAATACAAGGTTTATTTCCAATACTTTGAAAGTGCTATTGCAGGCTGCTTAGGATAAATAAGTTATACAAGTTGATTATTAGCTGATCAGTTCATAGTTATATCAATTGCTGGTCTACTGTTATCACAAGAATATACATCTTAGGTGCGGCAGATAGATATGATTCTATAGAAAGATAAGATAGGATAGTTATATAAGGTCTTCAAAAAACCTCAGAGACATGCAGAATATGGCATTTTAAAATGTTCTTATTATTTTAAAGATTCGCTAACAATAAGACAAGTTAATTTCCTTGCAACACCCAAGATACCTCAAAGAGGATGATGAGCATCAAAGAACCTCCTTATGGAGATGGCTTCAAATGTGACAAACAAGCTACTGGGGAAAATGTCCTCATTTCTACCACAGACAGAATTCTGCCTAAAACAAGGTTGGAGTCAGTAATGTTCCTAAAAAGGGGAAAGCTTGGATACAGGCAGAGTCAAAGGCCAAACTCTGCCATGACAGGGTAAGCAAGTCCTCAATAGTTCCTGCCTCACAAATATGTCTGTCAGATATATTGGGCCAGAAGGCTAAAGAAGATGATGCTCCAATGGTGCTTGCTTGATGAACACCTGTCTTCAGAGTATTGCTTTTCCTGAATTCCTAAAGAGCTTCAGTTCTTTTCTCTTAAGTGAAAAGAGAAAGCAGACTGTACTTTTATCTTCTTTATAGAATTAAGGTTAGGAGCATGAACTTTCATGTTATTTTGAAAAAAGGAAACTATGGGAGCTAGTTGTTTTTTATCATCTTTCTTCTCTGAATTAAAGAAACATATGTTAGAAGGACTTACTTAGTGATAGTGGAGAGCACAATTTGTGAAAATCCGTATTATTGTTTCCTAAAAAGTTTAGGTTTTCACCTGAATTTATACAAATAAAGCACTAGTTTTCAACCCTGTGTCCTGTGGCCAAGAATGAATTGACAGTGAGAGTAAGCTTTTTTGTCTTCCTGTTTTGTGATGGTGGTGGACACATTAGAAGAAACTCCAGTTTGAGGTAGGTTAGGAAATTATAGTCTTATAGAAAATATACCTATAAACTGGCAATACAAAAATAGACACACAAAAAAGTATTGTTTAGAAGAAAGTCATACAGAGACTTTTGAACTTTTGAGATTATTTAAAACACAACTTTACATTTCCAAATGTTTTTGTCATGACCCATCTTGTTCCATTATATACCTCTGTCTTATTGCTTTCGGCTGATTACACTTTTGATGTCTTAGCACCTTCAGTTTATAAAGGTCTTTCCAACCCACTCCCACAATATGTTTTCTTCCTTGGAGACTGTTCAGTTGCTCCTCCCAGGATGAGCAACGTAAATGTTGGTTCACTCTTAAGTTAGTTGCTTTTGGATCCAACAGTCACTTTTTTTTTTTTACTATATTCTATGGCAGAGACTGTGTCATAGTTATAGAAATATGGGTTAAAATTATATCAATGGGGGCTAGAGAGCTGGCTCAGTGCTTAAGATCACCAGCACCGAGAGGATCTGGGTTAGGTTCTGAGACCCACATGGCAGCTCAAAACCACCGGTAATTTCAATTCCAGGAGAATCTGATTCCTTATTCTGGCCTCTGAGAGACACTACACACACAGTACTGTGGCTTGCTTGCAGGCAAAACATCCATTCGGCTATAATACAAATAAAAATAAATCCTTAAAAAGTTTATACGAGATCCACCCCATGGAAAAGGGCCAACCCCTGACATTATTGATGATACTCTGCTATGCTTGCAGACAGGGGCCTAGCAGAGTTGTCCTCTGAGAGGCTTCACCCAGCAGCGGTTCAAAACAGATGTGGAGACTCATGGCCAAACTTTGGGCAAAGCACACGGAGTCTAGTGGGAAAGTAGGGGGAAGGATAAAAGCACCTAGAGGTGACAAGATTGCCATAAGAAGACTGACAGAGCCAACTGACCAGGGCCTAGAGGGGCTTGTGAAGACTGAAGCACCAACCAAGGACCATGCATGGACTGGACCTGGGCCCCCTACACAGATGTAGCTGATGGGCAGCTCAGGCTTCATGTGGGTCCTCTAGTAAGGGGAGCTGGGCTCTCTCTGACATGGAGTCTGATGCCTGTTTTTTTTTTTTTTTAATCACTTCCCTCTGGTGAGACTGCCTTGCCAGATCACTGGGAAAGAGGCTGAGCTCAGTCCTGACAGGAGCTGATGAGCTGGAGTGGGTGGGTAAGGCCTGAGGAATAAGAGGGAGGTGATGAGGGGAAAAGGGTAGGAGTGGGAGGAGAGGACGGAGGGGACTGATCTGGCTGTAAAGTGAATAAATAAATACCTTTTTAAGTTTATAGCAGTAAACAGTATTGATTTTTTTTTCCTTTAGAAAAAACAAGCTTAGAAGGAGTGATAACAGCCACACCTGAGACTTCTGTTCTGAGGCGAGCAGTGTAGGTCACTGATAGGGCACTCCTCTAAGCATTCGAGAAACTCCAGGTTTGATTCCTAGCACTGGCAAACAAACAGACAACCCACAATATGTTTCGCCTTAAATACCTTGGAAGTACTATTATGCGATATTGTGCATCATCTTATTAATATAAAATTTCCTATGTAGGCATTCAATTAATAATGATCATATGTAATATACACTACTAATTAACAGAGAATTCATTGGACTTTGTATATCTTTCTGGTGCAAGAGTTGAGGAAATTCAATATAATAAAATTATCAAAGGAAAGTATTAATCACATGGATAACTGAAATGTCTGCTCAGAGCTAGACCGTTTTCTCTCAGATCTTTTCTAGTATAAGTTGATTTCATTGCTCCCGCATGCTCAGGAGTTTGGTCTTGGGTTGGCAATCATTTCTATGGGGCTGTACTCCTTGGTATATGGCATTTGAGATAAGGCAGTGATGGCCCATATACCTTTTTCTGTTCTGCAGGAATTACGGTTCCTTCCTGTTAAGCATGGCACATTCAGAAGTGGCAGTGCTGCTGAAAAGTATATTACAATATATATCAAAGATACTCGGTGGTTTCTCACAGTATAATTGGAGAGTCACAAATGCGGGTTTCAGTTAAAGCTAAACAGAATAAAAGTAACAGGAGTGGGGTAAAAGATGGAGTCTTCAAGGCATTCTGCTGCAGGAGGAAATACACCCAGGGACGGATGGGGGTGGGGGAACCCTCAGTACAGAACATGACCTTGGAAACCAAGGGACTGTGAGTTTCAAGTTTTGATGCTCTGCAGCAACATGAGCCATGTAGGAGGCACAGAGAAGTGGACGGAAGGGATCAAATGTGAGCACAGTCATCTGGAGCAAGCCAGTGACTGGTGATTTGGGTGAGGGGGATTTTCTTACAGGTAATGATCAGACAGAAAGGCATGAGAAATAAGTAAGCACAGGGAAGGCTAGACTATGGAAGTATTTTGCTCGCCTTGATGCAATTCATGCAAGGAGATGCAAAGAGTGTGAGGGGAGAATTCTGAAGACAGTGATTTCTAGAGCAGGGTCTCAGACAGTGTGGGAGGGAATATTTGAGCACAGACAGAGAGAAGGGAACAGGGGCCTCAAGTACACTTGGCTGAATGTGGGTTGGAGAGTAAACTTTTTTAAAACTTTGTGTTGGTTCTTGGTTAATTCGCATTATCCGCCCTCAATCCCACTCATCTCCCCCTCCCCTCATGTCCACCCTCCACCCGTACAATCTCCTTCCCATCAGAGAAAAAAAGAACCTTGTTGTAGAAGCTATAGAGTGTCACATAGACCCTTATGTCCACACTGTTTGGCTTGCAAATGTTCATTGCAAGGACTGGTCGGTCTGGTATAAGGCCTTTGACTTCTCCAACTCGATTAATACTGGAGCCTCACTGGGACTCCTTTCAGAAATCCTGTTGTTGCCCTGTGTCATGGAGATCTTGAAGTCTGGGGTCTGTAGGGCCAGCCCATTCACACACTCCAGCAGTTCATCAATGGAGCAGATGTTGGGGTGGCTCAATTCAAAGCCTTTGATTTGGGCCTGAGAGGGATCTGAGTTGGTCAGTCCACTCTATCCTGCTGCCCAGGTGAAGTGCAGAGCCACTGTCCCGAGTGTTGAGGCTGATGAGGGACATATTCTCATGACCCTGAGGCCAGCTCTCCCTTCTGCCATAGATGGTGAAGGACAAGGGAGGGCAGGGAAGAGAGTGTCTCTCCTGCCTCTGCACCACCATCCAACAGGCAAGAGGCAGGGCTGGCTCTCCTATGCTCACCTGCAACCTCCATATCCAGGGCCAACTCTACTGTGCTGCCAGGTCAGGGGCGGGACCCAGAGAGCAAACATTTCTAACTCTGGCTTTTATGCCTGGTGTGTCAATAGTCCCTCATCAGTAGAAGGTGAATGGATGCAGAGTGCTTCCAAGGAAACTGTTTCTTGGGTTTACCTCAGGCAAATTTTGAGGGTAACATGTTTGTGTAAGGCGAAGTCTTGAAAGGCAATATCCATAATGCAAGTTAGCACTGAAGAGGGCACAGTGACATTAAAGAGAGCTAAGGCCATGATGCTGCTTCTGTTTTATATTTACTCTACAAATGATCTTTTCCACATTTGGAAATCTAGATGGCCTCTAATTTGATTAATCACCTCTCAAGAGCTGTGCCTGCTTCCTCCTAATAAGTATGTTTACTTAAGTGCTAGGCTGTTGCTTAGACTATTTTGTTTGTTTCTTCCGACTTCTTCTCATTGAACGCCCTTATCTTTTGTCACATTTGTTTCCTTGTGATAGGAGTGGGGCCGATTCCTCTTGGTCCTGTCACTGACTGGCTCCATTGCACTATCCCACTGAAGCGTCTTTTCAATGTGGAGGCGCATCAGCAAGTACAGGAGGAAGAAAGGGGCGTCAGGAAAAACGGTGCGCATGGATCCAGTCACTGGACTTTTCTACCTGTGATTTCCTCCCTGGGGCTCAGTGATAATATTTCTAGTAACAGTCATAACACTCTAATACACTTGCTTTTCCTCACAATATGTACTTCAGTGAAGAAATGGTTCAAGTTCTGCTATGAACTCAAGAAGTTAAGTGCAAGGAAAACAATTTTCTACTCAAGCTTTAGAATACACGAGGGCTTAAATTCAATGCCAGACAAATATTCATTTTAAAAATCAGACAAACAAAAAAAGTCATACAACAGACTGAGACTGTGGCTCAGATAGGGGAGTGTTTCCTATTATACATAAAGCTTCTCCAACTCTGCGCAATAGCAGGCATGGTGTCACACACTAAAATCTCAGGCCTTGGGAGGTGAAGGCAAGAGGATCAGAAACTCAGGGTCGTTCTCAGCTAAACAGTGAGTTCAAGAAGCCACACTGTATTTAAAAAAAAAAAAAAGAGCCTGTCTCAAAAGCAAAAATAAAAACAAACAAACAAAATTATACAAATATGACTTTATAATAACATAAGCATTATAAAAGAAAAAGAAAAGAGTCAAGTTGACGTCTGTGGTCCATGTTACCACCAAAAGCCACGCAAATGCCCAAGGTCTGTGCTGCCATCTGAAGCCATGTTGATGTCCATGGTCCAGGCTACCACTGGGGACTGTGTTAGTGTGGGTGGCCTGTACTGCCACTGGAGACGTGCTGATGCCTGAGGCCAGGTGAATATCCCTGGTCCAAGCTGGTGTAGACACCATGTGGAAGTCCATGGTCTGTCCTCCTGCTGACTGTAAAGGAAAAGGAAGCATCTACAGTGGTATTGATGACTGCAGACTAACAGTTAGAGAGACATAGAAGGTTTCTGTGAGAACCCCTACCCCTCCCCTCAACCCCAAAGTAACAACTTAGGCAGGGAGCCATCAAAGAGAACTCTTAAAAACTGTGCTGAGGATGCTCAAGTGTGTCTGGCAGGAGTGGAGTGGGGAAGGACTCAGTTCTCTTTAAGGGGCTGGCCACCGGGAGTTTGACCACGCTCCAGTAAGTATATGGACAACACAAAATGGAATAGTTTTTTTCTTTCTTTTAGTCTTTGGGGGTGGGGGGAGGGCACAAGAGTCGGGGAACAGACCTAAGAGGACTGGGAAGTAAAGGTTATTGGGGATCATTAGGTGAAATTCCCAAATAGTCAATGAAAAATTATGTTTTTATTATTTTATATCTTTTAGTTAACCCAGCTAGAGTCACTCCTGTATCCTCCCAAGAGCCCATCCATTGAGAGTCTCCAGTGTGTCCCAGAGACGTCCTCCATTGGTCTCCCTTCTCTCTCCCAGCTCCCTCACCTCCTGTCCCCCATCTGATTCCTACCCTTGTTCAAATTTTTTTTAAGATGCCACAGAATCTTCTGTTAGTGTCCATTCCAGAAAGATATATATTTATATAATAAATGTGTATATTTTTATATATCACAGATAAATTTGACAAGAAAAAGAAGAAGAAGAAAAGAGTAAATAAGTTTTTTTTTTTGTTTGGTTGGTTGGTTGGTTTGGGTGTTTTTTAGGTTGTTGTTGTTGGGGTTTTTTGTTTGTTTGTTTGTTTGTTTATTTGGCTTTTCAAGACAGGGTTTCTCTGTGTAGCCTTGACTGTCCTGGACTCACTTTGTAAACCAGGCTGGCCTCGAACTCACAGGGATCCACCTGCCTCTGCCTCCCAAGTGCTAAGATTAAAGGCAAGCACCACCACTGCCTGGCGATAAGTTTTTTAATTGTTCTTATTAAGCAAGAAAAACAGATTCATATGTTTGTTAGAGGAAATATAGGTAATGTTAAAACTAAAAGCAAATTTAAAATTATATTAAGCCTGATTTTTAAAATTGAACATTACAAGTGACATACAGAACAAGACAATATTTTTTTCTTTTCAGATATAAAGAATGTTTCAAGTAAAAGTATATAAGAGACCAAGAAGTAAATATGACCTTTAATAAGGGGGAAAAACAACATGAAACCTCAGGTGCACAGTACAGCATTTAAAGCCACATGTACTGTAAAGCAGTTGTCTATAAACCTTCCCTAGTTCATGGCTAGGACTCTAGACTGACCAAACAGCAGCTCCTAACCCTTTTACCTCAGACCTTGATGGCCAACATTTCCCTTTGCTCTGTGAATCTGAATACTCAGGAAGCCCTGTAACAGTGGAAGCATGCGTAGTCTGTGTGGCAGTCGACTCTCTGGGCCTCTAGCCCAGGAAAGCAGGTGCTCAGAGTGGCGGTAATCCACAAAGAGGCAACGACAAGACCCATCCGTCTACAATGGAATCCCCACCACTAACATTGTGGGAGCAGGACAGAAAAACTGAAGCAGCGAAGAGTTCTAGAAATCTTGGTGGAACCCAGTGTCTTCTGGATGTAACAGGTATAGTGCACCCATGAAATCTCAACAAGATATTTGGCTAACCAAGGCTTTAAAATGACTACACGATTTCATATGCCAACATGGGTGGGGAAATTTCATGAGGCCTTGTGACTACATGACAACTGCAAGCAGGCGATGGCTGCTGAGGGAGAGTGAATCGCTTCTCTCCAGGGTCAAGGCCACTGCTAGGTTACTCGATGCAGAGCAGTCGACTCTAAACAAATACACACAGGAGCAACACTAAATGTACACAGTAGGCAGCATATGGCAACAGTAATAATTACAGAAAGGGTCATGAAATTGAGCTGGGAGGATACAGAAAGAGTTAGGAGGAGGAGAGAGGCAGTGGAAATAAATGATGTAAATACAACTCACGTTTGAAATTCTGAAAAAAGGTTAAAAACCACAATAAGCAAAATAGTCGTTCCACTACAAATATGTATGTACAGCAGATGTCCCTTTCTACTTTCAAAATGAATATAACTAACATTTGTCATTAAATAATATTAATAAAATAGATTGATAGTTTCTCTTGAAAATAAAATAACACAAAGTAGAACATCGTAAGACTTGTGTCAAACATGACACTAGTTAAGTAGTCTCAAGTCATACCTTACACACACAACCTCTAGACCTCCAAGGGAATGCATATTTTAATGTTCCCAATTGGAAGAACAGGGACTTATGTTTGGATTTTTGTTAGCACCATGGCAATTGGATCAGGTAGAGTAGAACTATTTGCCTATCACTTTTATTGCTTGAGAACCTCATACCCACATATAATGTGTTTCAATCATGTTCCTTCTCCACTTCCTCATCTTCAATTTCAGCTCTTCCACTTTCCCCGACACTTTTCTCTCCCAAAGCCATGTTCTTCCAAGAACCAAAATGCTTTTGAGGTTCTTATCCTTCAAGAAGCCAAGTGGTGTCGTTCAGCCGTCCTCTAAAACACCATTCGGTGTGGACACCACATCTTGTTGAGCTGCCTTACTAGTCCACAATTAGTTGTGTTTTCTACTTTTCACAACTTACATAACCACTTGAATTTGGCTTTATTTACCATTTTTTCAACTAAACCCAACTTTTGGATGTTTAAAGTGCTTTCCTTTTCCATTTTTACCCTCTTAGGATGCTTAGCTTTGGGATATCAGCGTGAAGTATTTGCTGGTTTAGACTAAGTCTTGATATGCCCGACTCCTTCTCTGAAGATCTGTTCATCCCTAACATCATCTTCCTGAGTGAGGAGAGCCAGAAGAATAATAGTGAACCTGGCCTATGTAGACCGTTTCTGAGTGAGGGGATTCCAGTGAATGAGAAAGAAAGGATCAACACAGAAATAAATTTAGGATGATATACTTCAAAGCAATAACCTTGGCATATAATCACTGGTAGGAATAGAACATTTTCTATCATTCCTCCCAAACTTTACCATTCTAAAATAAATAGCAAAGGTTAAAAAAAGTTAAAATTAAAAATAAAAAAATAATTAAAAAAGTTAAAATTAAAAATTAAAAAAAGCATCACAGGTTATTGTTTTTCAAAATAAAATTCCTTTTCTTTGGACAAAATAAGATTCCACAGTAAATAACATCCTATACTATCTTCTTCCATACCATCTTTCTATGTTCAACTCAATAAAATTTCACACAGATATCTGGGTGGTCTGAATCTTTTTTTTTTTTTTTTTTTGCAACAGTTTCAAACTGACCTACTTTCATAGGAATGGGTGTGACCATTTAAACACACCCAAATTTGACTCATCCCGTCCTCTTTCTAATGTCTCCCACTTTTTCCCAAAATATCAATTAACTGAGTTCACAGATAAAACTTCCATATTATATAAATTTAGAAAAGTATGGCCATAATGTAATTAGAAATGTAGCATCTAAACCTCATTTCTGTTGTTTTAACATAAAATGACAGAGCCAGAGCCCAGGAAATGGGTTATATGTCTTCTTGTTTTGTCCGATAAAGAGCAGGTTACAGGGCAGACGTATTTAGGGTGAACAAGATACACACTTAATATAAAGAACAAAAGTAACATTTTTTTGTTTATGGGATCCAGCAGTAAGTACACGCTGTCTGAAGGCCATGTCTTGTAGATTTCAAGCAAATTTAAAGAGTTTTCTTTATAAAACTTGAAACCTAGTATAAGCTCAAGATTTCATGGCACTTTCTCGAGATAACTCAAACCTTGGGATGAAGAGAAATAAATTAGAAGAAACATTGCCTCCTTTAAAAAAAACAAACAATTTCTCATTGTCATTGTGGAAGGATGGTATGTATTGCCTTATATGAGTGTGGTGTGTTTACCTGCATATGTATGCATAAGTGTAGGGGCCAGAGGTTGACAGTAAGTTTCTTCCTTTTCGACATAGGGTCTCTCTCTCTCTCTCTCTCTCTCTCTCTCTCTCTCTCTCTCTCTCTCTCTCTCTCTCTCTCTCCCTGAGCATAGAACTTACCATTTTGGCTAGACTGCTTGACCAACAAGCCCCACCTCCCACTCCCAGCACTAGGGTTATAGATGTGCACTGCTGCAGTGGACTTTTCGTCTGACTTTGGTCTGCCTGGAGTTTGAAGGTACATTTCTCTCCCACCAGCTATCCTTCCTCCTCCTCCCTCCAGTCCCACGTAGAGGTGCCTCCAGAGAAAAACACCATTCCCTTGGTCATATCTAAAGACAAAAAGAAAGCGCGTGATCATGTAAAGAAAACCTATATTGAAGCAACCAACAACCTAGACTCTATCAACTAACTAATGGGCTACATTTTGGTCTATTAGAGAAAATTCTATGGAATTACCCTTACTTTGTAGGCTTAGTCTCCTGCCCCTCTTGCATACCCACTTACAAACATTGGGGCCATGTGACCCCCATAATTTACTCTTCAATCATGCGAGCGTGTGGTATATGATTGCTTAGAGATTGCAACAAAAACTAGTTCATTTCAACTCTAACTGCGGTGTCTGGAGGCTCTGAGAGCAAAAGCAGATAGTTAAGAGTGTGAGGCTTTCGGGGATGCGTACAGCTTTCCCAGCATCAGTGGGAGTCCAGGCCAGAGGTTTTGCTGAGAGTCGCTAATTTGCTTATAAATGGAGAGTGTTGATAGTCCCCTGAGAGAAGCAGGGGGAAATCACAGATCTTCCGCAGCTCAGCTCTTACTTGGAAACAGCTTCTTCATTCCTGGATGAAAGCTCACCCGCCCCCACTGCTTTGCTTTCCTGGTATAGCTTACACCACTGGGGTGCACTGGCGGATCGAAAGCTTGGTGTCTGGAAACAGGGAACCTTCACATAGACGGCCACCTTGGATTTGTGATCTTTCCTAATTGGATTGAGATGCAGCAACTGGCTCCATCCCTAGAGGAAAGCTGGAGACTGATAACCATAGTGATGCTGTGGAAAAGCAATCATTCAAGTTACTTCCTGTTGTTACCTGGTATGAAATGCCTTGTGAAACAAACAAGCATCTGTTGCATTTAATCACAGATGATTAGAACATGGTAAGTAGAAAGTTAGAGTGACTGCTTTGACATCATGGACCACATTATTAAATAAAACATCTAAGCAAGTACATTACCTTATTCCAATGACTGTCAGACAGGGCTTCTAGAATTGCCATAAAGTTGTTTTCTCTAGTAGCCTCATGTATACAAATAAAACTTGGTGCTGGAGATGAAAAGAACCACAAAAACTTGGTTCTTATTTTTATAAATATTGGAGATATTTGTGAGAAATTTCTAAGGACCAAAAAAGACAAAGCACAGTGCTTGCATCAAATTTAACAAAAATAATTCAGATAATTTCAGAATTATGTGTGTGTATATATATATATATATATATATATATATATATATATATATATATATACATATATATATGTAATTTTATATGGTATTTGTATACACATAAAGGAGAGTATCTAAAGGCTTATAGTGGGAAGGACAGGATGAATATGTGTTTTTGGAAATACATTGAAAACTCTTGAAGATTGTTACATAAATTTCTTTATAGAATTTAATGATACAAGCTCTGGTTTAAAAATGATGGCTGTTGGTGGAGGTGGTGGAGAGACTGGAGACTAAGTGGTAGTGGGCAAGGTAGTCCTTAAGTACTTCATACTGGTAGAAACAGATGAGAACAGCTACTACAAACACAGAAAAACTTCTGTGGCCACTAATTTTTCCCAGAGCACTGGCTAAGTATTCACTCTCTGGTATTAAGATGCATGGTTGGTGAACTAAAGTATTATTGATTTTTTTAAAATCTCATATGAAGACAGGATATGAGTTGAGTCGTTAACATAGATGTAGTCCCTTACTCAACTTTAAGAACATAACCATTTTGTATTCATGTGTCCCTACAGGGATGCAGAAACCCTTGGATGCAGATTAGGCTGGTCATCTTGAGATGGGCCCTGCATAAGTAAGTTCTATTAATAGTGTATGACCTTTTCTCAAAGAAAACAGTGGTGAGATTTCAGAATTACTTAGACCAGTGGTTCTCAACCTGTGTGTCATGACCCCGTCGGAGGCAGAATGACCTTTCACAGGAATCACCTAAGACCATCAGAAAACACACATAATTACATTATGATTCATATGATTATGTTATGATTCATAACAGTATAAAAATTACAGTTATGAAGTAGCAAAGAAAATAATTTTATGACTGGGGTTCACCACAACATGAGGGACAGTACTAAGGGGTGGTAGCATTAGAGAGACTGAGAACCACTGACTTAGTTAGACCTTCAGGGGATTAACAGAATAATGGCCCCTGGGATTCACTGTTGGGGATCTAAACCATCATGGAGCTCAGCTTAGAGAGAGTGCTGGCTGATGACATGAGGTAAGAGTGCGGGTCATATTATCCGTCGCACAGTTGAGCCAGTTGGTATATAGGTACAACTTGTTGCTCCTTCCCTTTGGTAACTAGTTGTCAGAAGACACATCACATAGCATCTGACACAATACCACATGACTTCCCGATCACTGGATGGATGCTTACTATAGATTAAATTTAAAAACAAACAGCAAAGTGATCGTCCTTGTGAAGAGTAAAGCAAAGCTTTCACTTTCTCTGATAGCAATGCAGAAATCGTAACCATCACAAAGAACTTGAAAGATTGATAAAAGACTAAATGTTTCATCTTCGCTCAGCTTCGCTTGCGGAAAAGGTAGGGGGAGTCTTGAATTATTTATCGCAAGTATAATGAAGTTGCACATGATATTGTATATATAGTGTCATTACTGGAGCAAATCCAGTCTTGTATGCACAATTCTTCTTATTCCCATGATTCTGTCTCCTACATTCCTGAATATCAGTAGGAAAAACTTTAGTTTGAGTTAAGACATCTCTTTACAGTCTAGCCAACACTAGCCTGTTTCTCTGCTTTTCAGCATAAATTATTGTTGACTTCCTCACATTTAAATATTTAACATTTACAATGTGTTTCCTCATGTGGTTATTCTTTAAAACTTATTTTGATGTAGACATTTTCACATATGCATACACACATATGTATATAAAATTTTATTTTTGAACTATGTACTATATTCATATAATCCTCAGTGGACTATATGTAACTCTTGGTTGTTTTTCCATTTAACAACTTTCCCAGGGATAAAATTTAACAGACAGCGAGATTTTATGCTGTATTTTCTTGAGTAAATCCCAGGCCTTGTGTGTGTTCACTGAGGAGAGGTCAAGAGGCAAGTGGGAGTGCACTAATGCACGTACACTGTTTTCAACAGAAATCATCTCTCTGTGGAATTGTGAACTATGAAGAACCAGATGACTCAATGACTCAACCAACTCCTTTTATAGACAAATGAGCTGTTATAAGCAGCCCAAAAACCATTACAAGATTACAGTGTAGGGAAAATGATATAGTTAATAAAATGCTTCCTATGGTTTGGTTGGTATATGATTTCCCCTACTATAACTTTAGTGCTTTTAAATGATGTGTCATCTGAAGTGCGGTTCCCTACCCTTCAGTCATTATCCCTACTTATATTATATTGGATGGTAAAAGCATGTGAGTGACACAAAAATAAGACAAATCCAAGTAATTATTGTAGCTCAGTATATCCAATTGTTGATGACAATTCAAGCCCCTTCTCTGTATATTATCAAGTGTAAGGATTAAAGGCAAAAATATGATTTCAGTGTCGTATGAAGTTCAGATAGCTGGTGTTTGTTAGCAATACTCACTGGTCGTATTAAAGTGAGCATGGAGCTCTGAGTAGACAAATTTCTTCTTTCCAGATGGCTTCTACAGTTTAGCCAGCATTAAAGACCAATGATGGAAAATGAGTGTGTGCATTGAAAGATGAGCTTGCCAAAGATTTTAGCAAACAGGAAGATGTTCCATATCTCCCTGGGCCTCTTATGTCCTTCATCTTTACTATACTCTGGGAAAACATCATCATTAGCTCATAAATACCTATCTCCTGTATAATCCTGTCTGTGGGGTATTGGCAAGTAATTCAAATATTTAGAACTATATATGCAAATCCATAGAAATAAAGCATATGAACATATACCCAGGATTAGACCACAGCTATGCAATTACATGGCAAACGGTTACTCTAAAACTTCTGCTTGACAAATACTGTATGTATGTATCCACTAGGTCCATACCATAGAGGAGCATTTTCTGAACCTTTCAAATCTATAATGACAACTTCTTGCTTCCAGAAATAATAGAATCACTGGCTGACTAGACAAACCAGTGCCCATAACAAAAATCTGGAAAATATACATAAAAACATTTTTGAGAGTTTTTTCAACAACAACAACAACAAAATTATTAAAAACTAAAATAAGTGAATGGTCTATAGTGCAGGACTGTTTTCTCCTAGTGGTGCCTCCACACACAATCCTGAAGACGGAGCCCAAGAACAGTGTGGCTATCTTAATGTTACATTGCTGCGGTGATACAATGTGTCCAAGGCACCACTTACAAGAAAGCATTTAGTTGGGGGCTTGCTCACTGTTTCAGAGGGTCAGCCCATGGTCATCACGGCAGGAGGCAGGTGACAGGCATGGCACTGTAGCTGACTGTAGCGGTAGCTGAGCGCATGACACACTAATCTGCAGGCAGCAAGCAAAAAGAGAGAGAGAGACACTGGGCCTGACGTGGGCTTTTTGAAACTCAAAACCCACTCCTGGTGACACACCCCCTCCAGCAAACCCAACCTCCAAATCCATCTCAAACAGTCCACCAGCTGTGATGAAACGTTCAAATACATGAACCTGTAGGCTGTTCTCACTCAAACCATGTCAGTAGCTGTCCTTCTGAGTGGAGGATGAATATATTAGCCATTCGTGGTTATGAAAGTGACTGGACTTGGTAGGATACCAGAGAGGGAAAAATGTAGAAAAACAGCAGGAGTCCTAGAAATAGGAAGTCATTATACTGTCATTGTTGTCACTATTTCCAAGTGCATAGAAAAAATTGATTTGAACATTTTTCCCTATGTAGGCATCATTACGATATTTCCAAAAGGAGGGCTGGAAAATAGTTCAGGAGTTCGGAGCCCTTCCTTCTTCCTCAGAGTTCATGGTTCCGTGCCTAGCGTCTCCATCAGGAGCTTCCCAGCCACCCTTAGCTCCAGTCCAGAAGAATCTAATACCATCTCCGGCCTCTGCAGGAAGCTGACACATGTGGTGTACATACATATGATTAGCAACACACACATAAATGTTTAAAAGTAAACCTTAAAGATATTTCAGAAAAAAATATAATCTTCCAGATTTAGAGCACATCAGGATCACTTTCCTCGTTCTTATCTTTTCTTTAGGGGGAAAAACTACAAAGCGTTGTTCTAAAAAACAGATGCCCAGAATGAAAATAATCCTGGAATAATTCTGAGCCCAAAGATGATGAGATAGATACACAAAACCACAACTCAGATGTTTTTTGGAAACATACCTAAAACATAGATTAAATAGCATATATTTGAGCAGCTGTGGAACATTTGTTAAGGAATACTGTAAGAATGCGTGGGATTACAACACCCGTTACCAAACTTCTGCAGAATGTTTTCTCAAATCAAGACTAATTTCCAAAGTTCCTATACAAAAACCTTTTTTGGTCATTTTTTAGCTTGCCTGACATTTACATTCTGATTTTCCTGGTTTTGTGTTTAAAAAAAAAAAAACTGTTTCAAGGGCACAGAAAGATAAAGGAAAAGCTGAAATGAATTAAATGATGTAATGATTAAGAACAAGACCTTGGGGACAAGACCACATGCGTGGCTTCCAAACCAGTTTGACTATTAGCTGTCGTTTGAGGCAGTCAGTCGGCTTTGGCTGTGTAACCTAGCTTACACTCCAAGTTACGGTCTCAGCTTCTAGAACGCTAGGCTTTGGCTCATGTCCCTCGGTGCCTAGAGCACTTGCTTTTCTGCCAGCGTTTGATAGAAAAGCAGAAAGAATAATTTGCTGTTTTCATCAACAATAACAGGGTGATGGAAAAATATTTAAATG
The DNA here is from genome assembly GCF_964271855.1 of Acomys minous. NCBI lineage: Eukaryota > Metazoa > Chordata > Mammalia > Rodentia > Muridae > Acomys > Acomys minous. The sequence goes on from NC_140491.1 coordinate 118,149,220, forward strand.
TTGTACGGAATGTCCGTGACTGCAGGTTATAGGTTTTGGTGTACAATATTTAGTGTTTTCAGATCTCTATGCTTGACTCTATTTACTTTCAGATTTGTGTCTCATTTCTAAATATTAAAAAAAAAAATTATCTCTCCTGTTTTATTTTCTTTGTCCATTCCCATAGGTGATAAAGCAGTTCTGGATTTTCATTATTCCCATGACTACTTTGATTCTTATATACCCATGAACATAATTAGTGTATACGATTATTAAATTTTCCATATTTATTGCTTATGTTTAATTAAATAGAATTCAAAGTCTTCAAACTATGTGTCAGTTATTTGCTGTGAAGTACTGGATGAGCCCAGACCTTCATGAAGAGTAGGTTAATGCTGTGCCACAAAGATGCAGTGTAATCCCTCAAACTATCTATTATTTAAGTTTCTTTTATCACAAAAGAAATCCACAACTGCATTGGTTAGATTTTTGTAAATCTGGCACCAACTAGAGTTATTTGAGAAGAGGGAGCCTCAGCGAGAAAATGCCCCCTCAGACTGGCCTGTAGGAAAGCCTGCGGGGTATTTTCTCAATTGACAACTGCTGTGGAAGCTGCAGCCTGCCCACTGCAGGCAGTGCCACACCTGGGATGAAGTGCTGGGGTACAAGGGAAAGCGGGCTGAGCGGGCTGAAGGGGCCTGGAGAAGCAAGTCGGTAAGCAGCATTTCTCCATGGCTTCTGCATTACTTCCTGCTTCTAGGCTCAAGCTCCAACTGACTTCCCTTCCCGACAGACAAAAATGTAAGCTGAAAAGAACCCTTTCCTCCCCAAGTTGTTTTTCCGACATGGTTTTTATCACAGCAATAGAAGCCTAAGGCACTGATCGTGCTGAGCAAAACTTAAGAGTTGGGTGTAACATAAAGATCAAATAAATAGGGCTGGGCGAGCTAGCTCAGTTAAAGTCATGCAAAGCAGGCTCTCACTCCCCACGCACACAAAGAGTAAATAGCCGTTTTTTTAATTTTTCAGGAGATGTTGTATCTTTTATCTGTTTAAATGAGTACCGTAGTTGTAAAAACTATAAACAAAAAGATACTTTTTATTCTGGATCTGAGCACTGAACCCCACCCCCACCCCCACCTTGAGCTTATTAGGCAAGTGTTCCCTCTCTGAACTAAATCCCCAACCCAAACAAAAGGATACTGTGTAACTAACTGTTCCAGGACTTAAAACTATCAAACATTTTCAAAATCCTTAAAGTCCTGGTGCTTTTGTAACCGTTTTTGCACCAATACACTCTCTTTCCAAATGCTGCTGAAAAGGGGTCTTGGTTTTAAATAAGTGTGTAAGGAATGTTAAAAAACAAAACAACGCCAGAGAACCACTACCCAAAACAATAAAAGAGACACACCCTTAAACACCAGGGGAGAGAGAGGAAAGGCCATGTCTACACACTTCAGGAGGACCATGCCACAGCACACTGAGCTTCCTCTGTCCCTTCTGCTGATCAAGGATGCAGGAGAGAGCATGACAGGAGTAAGCAAAGCATCTCCAGGATGGCACATCAGCTGGGCCTGATGGACCCTGAGAGCTCTCTCATTCCCCTGCAAGAATGTGCTTCTGTGCTCACTCACCAAAGGAGGCGGAAGCACCACCGTCTCCAGTGGAGCTCTCATTGAGCGGGTTATGAATAGTTGTTTTCATAAGGCACACATGATCCGATGCCTCTGCTTGCTTCCAAGGTGGTCTTACATAACTCGCTTGAATTTCATTCACTCTACTAGGGCAGCCAAGATGAAATATGCATTCACATGTGCCGTGAAATAGTTAGCTAACGAGATCTTAGGAACCCAACAGCAATGCTTCCCCAGACCCAGCCTGCCAATAAAGACGCATCTCTCTTAATTCAACCTGACCTAAGTTACTTTACAAAACTATTTAGAATTACAAAGTAACTTTGCCTCCTTCCATTTCTCTCTCTTAAGAGTTCTCATTTTGTTGTTGTTGAAAACTATTTTTTCACAGGACCATGCTGGGAAGTTCAAGAAGAACTTTTTTTATTAAAAATACAAAAAAAAAAAAAAAGCAACAAAACCAGCAGGTCCTCTGACCCATGTCTTTATAATTTAGTCTAAAGAGAGAGAGGGCTTGGAAAAGAAGAAAATGAATTATATATGCTGCTTACAGGAAGCAACAGAGCATATACAGGCATATCAAAAGAATTAATAAAAGCTAAAGTAGCTCACAAAATTCCGCTAATGGAAATTGAAGGTGATTAATGAGAATATCTAATTATTTTGAGGGGGATTCAAACCACATGGGTGATGTCAGGATCAAGGGGGTGGGGTGGGGGGGTGCGGGGATGGGACCAGAGGGAAGGCCAGACTCCTTAAAACTGAGTCTCAGCAGGTGAAGGAGATGGTGGGGATTTTGAACTGAGACACTTGACTGTTACATTGTGTGGGTTTATATTTTCTTTTGAAATTTCTTGTATTTGAAAGAGTTTTTATTTAAATTTTTTTGATTGTGTGTTTCTTGGGAATATGGAAAATGTGCATGTGTCTGAATGTGGAATATTTCCAAGAGATTTAAGTTTTTACATAGTTTTCTTATGTTGTAGTCAAAATGTAGTCTTTCTTTCTCGTCTTTATGTCATTTTAACATTTTTTCTGTTATTATGATTTAAAGCGCCTTTTAAGTATCTCAGTTATTTTCCCTTTTTCACTGCTCTTCCGGTTGCCATTGGCATATCCCTGCTCCTGCCCATCAGTCAACAGTCCTTAGAGGGTTAAATGAAAAGTGCACTTCTGAGCATAGGGTAACACCATTGAAAATGATGTATTGACTGCTCAGCACAGAATTGCTTGTAAGTTTGCATACAAGGCTATTACCCAGAATCCCAATCCCTTCATGATTTGCTGTACACTTTTTAACTCGCTCTCCACCCTTGTCATCTTTTTCTCTGTGCAATAATCATGAAATAATTGTTTCTATATTATCCTCATGTTTTTTCAGTTTACCTCTATCTCATTTAAATGCTTGCTTCTGTCTGTTTTCTTTCCCTTTATTCCTGTAGTCCACTCTTCTTTGCTGATGTGTAGCAATACTCAAGAAGTTTTTCTTGTTCTGCCTTTCGACGGTGCATCCTCAAAAATGCTGCCACACACTCTTCTGTCACTGAGTTTTAAAGTGCATGTACTTGAGGGTACATTGTCTCTGCTCCACCAAACCATAATGTCGACGAGTCAGTGCCTGCCCTTAGCCCAGTTAGAGACAGTCATCCACAAACATAAGTGAATATGAATTCTCTGTTTGACTACTTATTAGAAGGTACTAACACACTAAACAAATACTTGTTGAATTAATGAATATATATATAAGATATACCGTATTTTTTACTTTTGTAAGCACATCAAAGTATGAGTAGTTTTTACAGTTAGTATAACCATTTTAAACTTTTATTTTGGATCTCCATGTCACTTAGTTATAGATTGTTTCTGATGATTTAAAATAATATGATCATATACATAAGTTAACTTATTGCCACTGTTAACTGAAATGTACACTAGAGTGTTTAATTTTAATGACTATATATGCTATAGATGGTATATATAATGACTATCTAACTCTACTTTCTTTTTATTGAAAATATGTTTTTCATACAATATATTCTAGCCATGGCTTCCCCTCCCCCACAACATCTGAGATATTCCCCCCCTCTCCTCCCATCAGAATTCACATCCTCTCTGTTTCTGGCATTTAAAATAATAATAAAATATGATCAAACAATTAGAATAGGACAAAACAATCAGAAGAAAAAAAATCCAAAGAAAAAGCATGAGATAAAAATGTAGACAGACGGACACAAATGTAGATGCAGACACACACACACACACATGGAGGGGGGTGGGGGGGGGAATCCCCCAAAACACAAAACTGGAAGCCATAATACATATACAAACATATACAAAGGACCTATAAGATAAATGGGGGAAATGCCCTGTCAGAACCTTAAGACCAAAACAAAAAAAACACAAAAACTTTGAAAGATACCACTGAGTTCACTTTGTGTTGGCCATCTGCTGCTGGCCATGGGGCCTACCCATGCAAGTAGTTGGTTGTATCCCCAGTGAGACTCTGTTGGCAAGATCTGATTTTTCATTTGTAAGTGGTTGTCAATTGGACATAGCTTTGGGGTTAGGGATGAGTCTTGTGTCCACTTCTCTCAGCACTGGGACCCACGCAGGTTGCATGCATGCTATCACAGTCTCTCTGAGTGCATATGTGCACTGGTCCAGCTGTGTTTAGAAGGCCCTGTTTCCTCGTGTCCTCCATCCCTTCCGGCTCTTACACTCTTTCTGCCTCCTCTTGCACAGGGTTGCTCATCCGCTGAGGGGAGGGGTTTGATGGAGACATCCCGTTCCAGACTGAGCGTCCCAAGCCCTTTCACTCTCTGTACATTGTCCAGCTGCGGTCTCTGTAGTTGCTCTCATCTACTGGAGGAGGAAACTTCTCTGGTGATGACTGAGGAAAAACTGACCTATGAGTATAGCAGAATGTCCTTAGAAGTCATCTCATGGCTATGCTCCCTCAGCAGAACCCTAGTATTTTATTTTCCCCTAGGTCTCTGGTTTCCAGTTCTTAGTCACCAGCGCAGTGTCAGGCATGTGTTCTGTCTCAAGAAGCCAGACCTAAGTCCAACCAGATATTGGTTGGTTACTCCCACAAGCTTTGCACCACTATTGCGGTAGCACCTCTTTTAGTTAGGTCATCATTATAGATCAAAGAGTTTGCAGCTGGATTGATGTTTACCATCCTCCTGTGGTAGCACACAGAGGACCTTCCGGCAACCTGAACACTAGTCAACAGAAGTAAAGGCTTTATCCAGATAGGCACCCTCTCAACGTCTCCATGTTCAATAGAACCCCTACCTTCTTAAACATCACAAAAATAACAATTATTACTTGTGGGCAGAAATAGGAAGCACAGACATAATATATTCCTGAGAAAAGTTAATTCCACAGAGATCCTGAAAAATGCATTGGTTTCTGCCAGATTAAAGCTATAACGAAAAAAAAAATGTTACCATTTTTTAAAGGGCCATCTCTGTGGCTCTGCTGGTAAAAGTGCTTGCTGCCAAATCTGACAACCGGAGTTCAGTCCTTGGGATTCACATGGAACGAGGAGAGAAGCAAAGCCCACCCGCTGTTCTCTGACTCCCATACATCACGCTGTGGCATCCATTCAAGCACACACATGCACAAACACACTTATAAATATAATGAAACAAAGCAAAGGGTAATAGCTGTGGGTCAGAAGAGGGCAGCAAAGGGTTGCTCAGGCCAGAGAACTGGACTTAAGATGGCCTGTGAGGAGAGCCCCTGACAGACAGAGCTCTGCAGGGTGGGCGCCACACTTAGTAACAGAGACATGTAGGTTTGCAAGATGCTCATCTTTTGCCTTTGTCCGAGTGACAATAGCCAATATGTCGAATACAGAGAGTATACAGGGGATAACGTGTTCTCATTGTCATGTAGCTAGATTCCACCCGAGGGGAATATTATCTACTAGAAGGAAAAAAAAAAAACAGCTAAAATTTCTCTTAGATAACCTGGCCAAGGAAAACACAGGGAACTCAAATTGATAAGAGGCCAAGCCACAAAGACAGCCTCCTAGAAAACAAAGGCCAAGGCCAAGGCCAGGCTAAGAGGGGAGCAGTGGAGGGCCAGAATCAGATGGCAGATTGACTCTAAACGCACCCCAACTTTTGGAAAGAACTGTGAGATTAATTCTGACACATCCATGGCCTTCCTCCTGCTTAAAGGTGGCTGCGTTCACCTGAGTGTGAAATCTCCGGTTGGGAAACAGCTTTTAACATCTCTTTACTGCTCAAGGGCGTAAGTTTTTAAAGTTGAGAGTAATCTCAGAGTTCTGTGCTCCCTGGGTCTTCTCCCCACTGCTGCTGTCACAGGTTAAAATATATCCCTCTTTGTCTCTTTAAAAGCCGGGCGTGGTGGTGCACGCCTTTAATCCCAGCACTTGGGAGGCAGAGGCAGCACTTGGGAGGTTCGAGGCCAGCCTGGTCTACTAAGGGAGTCTAGGACAGCCAAGGCTACACAGAGAAACCTTGTCTTGAAAAAAAAAAAAGTGCTCCCGTTATCCCTTAATATCCCTGAACTGCCTACGTGAAGGGTTAGGACAGAAGGGAAAGCAACAGAATTGTTTTTGCTGAAGGCATCGTAAGTTCTCACCCCACGCAGATGCAGCGTGTGTAAGTTCTGCCACGAATCGCAGCTCTGCTGTCTGGCTGTGCTTCTGTCACCTATAACCCAGGTGGCCGGGACAGACAAATTAACCCAAAGCGCTTCTTTTGAAGTGGTAGGAATGTGTTCTGAGGCAGGATCTTATTCTTAGAGGAAGTAGGTGCAGAGAGGTTCCCCTTACCCTCTGGCCTGTCAAAACACTGGTGGCAGCAGCGAGGAGAACCAAGCATTTCTGCCACGCTTGTAAAAACCACAGCTAAAAATAGCATTTCAAGTATTTCCCTCCTTTCCCCTTTTGTTGTTGATGTCCTAAACATAGAATTCTACCAAATGAAAATCTTTTCTTTTTCACTTATAAGAATGTTTTCCTCCTTAACCCACAAACCAATTATGTATTTCCTGGAGCCTACAAACAAATTAGATATTCACTTTATTAATTATCTGAGTCACAATCTATGTTTTCCAATTGTTACTAATGTGTTTGTATTTTCCTGCCTTAAATTTAATTACTATATGTTATACTATTTTTTAAAAAAAGAAGCATGTCAACACTTATTGGTACAAAGACAGAAAGCTAATATTGCTCATTTAGGACGGCTAATTACTGAAGGTAGGCGGCACACAATCTGTGGTTTGTTTGATTTGCTGTAATAGAATCCATATGCCATGTCATGGTTGAAAGTCTTGAGAAACACTGTGTTAACTAGTTACTACCTAATGGAGGCTTTCAGAATCAAGTGTTTAGTTTCAGATCCTTATTTCAAAAACACATCTTAAAATAGGATGATGCATCAAGTGCCTGTGGAAATTCTGTCTTATTTTATTTTGCCCTTTTCTTTCTATAAGTTCTGAGATTATTTTTTAAAAAAAAGTGCTATGTATCAAAATTTGTTTCTGATATTCTCATTTTAACCAAATTACTAGTACATTTAGAAATTAACTGTGTACTTAAAGTTTTCAAATCAAAACCAAAAAAAAAATCTTTTATTTCAAGTTTAATGGCAATTTACTTTTAAATTCCACAATTTAATTAGTAAATTAAGGATATATATATATGTATGTGTGCATGCACCTATGTGTATATATGCATGCATGTTGTTTGCAGTTTCTACTTCTAGTAGCTAAATATTGAAAAAAAATTCTAATTATAGTGAAAATATTTTAAACTTAATTCCTATGTTTTTCTATAGTAAAATAATTTAAAATTCAAAACAGGTTTTTCATTTCAAAATACATTTTATTTATCTACTTACCTATGGGGTTTTGTTTGTTTGTTTGTTTTTGAGACTGAGTTTCTCCGTGTAGCCTTGGCTGTCCTAGACTCACTTTGTAGACCAGGCTGGCCTGCCTCTGCCTCCTGAGTGCTGGCGTTACAAGTGCGCACCCATGTGCCCTGCTTTCAAAACACATTTAAATGGAACTAAACACATTAGTCCTGAGAAATGTAAAACACTCTTGCCTTAAACAATGTGAGCAGTCATTTTTTTTATTGCTTTTGTTAGCAATAGAGAGAAAATCCTACAGACATTTAAAACAGGTAAGTCATAAACTATAATCAGTATCACTTCTGGGGCTTTGATTTGGCAGGACTTCTGTCTTTTTTTTTTTTTTAAGGCAATCCTTTAGAATATGCATGTGGACATCACCACCCCGCTTAGAGAAAACACAAACAGAGGAGGCTTGCTCTGTGCGCTCACTCCTGTGGCCAGAGTCCAGAAGCAACAGGACTCTCCATCTGTTTGCAAGCTGCAAGCTGCCCTGCACTGTGCAATTCACAAAGCTGTGTTCCCTTGGCACACGTAGCTAACTCTTGAAGAGCAGTTTCCATGGTGATCAGAAGGAATAATAAGAATGCTACAGTAAGTGTACTAATTCTTAAATTGTTAATATAAGACTGAATTTTTAAAACATATATATAAGCATAAATGTTATTTATTGATCAAAGAACCCAGAAAAAGCAAATAAAAGTAATTTATAAAAGTTTGAAATTACTTAAAAACTTAATTTAAAACAAAAGCAGAATATTCATGTGATAAAACAAATTTAGAAAACTCACTTGTTAAGAGCTTTGTAGACCAATATTGAGTAAACACACACACACATACACACACACACACACACACACACACACACACACACACACACACACTTCCTGTTCACAGTGGAAATATCACCCTTGTATTGAGTATCCAGTTTTATCCCATTGTTTTTGAAGACCAGGATGTGATTCACTGTAAAAATAGCTTTCTCCAATATAAAGTGTCTGAACAAAAATAGTCTGTTGTTGTAGTATTCAGGAAAGTCTAAAGTGTATGTGTGTGTGTGTGTGTGTGTGTGTGTGTGTGTGTGTGTGTGTGTAATCAGCAGCTCCATAGTGTCTCTAAACAACCAGTGTATAACTGTACTTTGCACTAGGAAAAGCATACTGTATAAATGTTAAGAATATAAAAGAAAATATTGATTCTTGAATATGATGGCTTTCCAAATTAAACAGCAAATCTTTTCTCTTGATAACTAAACACATTTTTCTCATGCATAGAATTCCTTTTGTTTTTTAATTTTCCATTTTTTGGTTTTTCGGTTTTTTCGAGACAGGGTCTCTCTGTGTAGCCTTTGAAGTCCTGGACTCACTTTGTAGACCAGCCTGGCCTTGAACTCACAGAGATCCACCTGCCTCTGCTTCCCAAAGTGCTGGGATTACTGGTGTGCACTACCTTTTCGCACACTCAGGGATCCCTTGAAAGCACTAAGACTGGAAGCCATAATACATATGCAAAGGACAGCCTTTCTGCCTCTCCTCCCATTCCCTGAGCCCTGAGAAGAGGATTTGATGGCAACAGCCACTCAGAGCTGAACGTTCCAAGGTCTAGAGAGAACTTTAAAAAAAACAAAAACAAAAGACAAAGAAACAAAATGCTTGTGAGCACCTGCTTTTAGGTGGTTCTTTTACTTATTTACTTTGCTTTATGTGACATTGTGATTTAGTTTGACGTGACAGGGACCGTTTTTATTGAAATTTTTTCTTTTTTTTTTTTTTCCTGAATTCAACAGAGGCAGCAGAAAGTCCTTTTGGTGTTAGGTAAAATGTGCATGCAACAGGGGAGGCGTCTTTAAAATAAATCTTTCCATCGAATACTAGCAGCCTTAAGTCACCAGAAGCAGATCCTCAGCACAGCCAGTAGGACCATCCCTCGAATCCTACAAGAAGATCATTATGACGGATCTGGGCCCAGGGGTCCTGCTCAAGCTATGGCACCAGCCAAGGACAATATGTGCAGTAAACTTTGAACCCCTACCCAGATCTAGCCGATGGACAGGACATTCTTCACAGTTGAGTGGAGAGTGGGGACTGACTTTCACAAGTACTCCATCTTCTACAACAGTAAAATCAGGCAAGGTGAGCATACACAGAGGGTGGAGGTCCCCCTCAGTCACAGTCATAGGGGAGGGGAGTAAGGGGGAAATGGGAGGGAGGGAGGAATGGGAGGATACAAGGGATGGGGTAACAATTGAGATGTAATATGAATAAATTAATAAAATATATTTTTAAAAAGACCATCCCAAGAATTAGGTCTCTAACAGCCTAGCATCTTCCTGCACCACCCTCTGAAGTGGCATACACAGCAGCAGTCTGAAAGCACAGGGCTGTTCTCTGAGTTACACGAGATTTAGGACACCAGGAAGAGTAAAGTTTTTAGGTTTAATACTTCTTAAGTCAGATCGGTTCAGGCCTTTCCAATCCTGGTCAGTTCCTCCCCTCCGCAGGGAATTTCTCTTCCATTGGTTCCCTATCAATGGTTAAAAACAGGAAGCAGCTAGGAGTAGTGGCACAGACACTGCTATTTATTAGAACTGAGGGTTTTCCTTGCCATCCTATCTTTTCAAATGGTGATGAATATTCATTAAGCTAGAAAATAACTGGCCAGCTGCAAATCTTTGCAAGGAAGGTATCTTAGTTCTACAAACCCAAAGGACACAGAATCAATCCCCTGTTTATGGGCATCATAAAGAATGAGAGGGGAGCCAGCAAATGCATTCCCAGGGAGAAAACAAATGCTCTACTTCACAAGTCTTAAAGGAACATGTGCATTTAAAACTACCCTTGGTTTTCGGCAGGGTTGTTTGGTTGGTTTTGGGTTTTTTTTTTTTTTTTTTTTTTTTTTTGGTTATTACAAAAAAATACCTTAGAGTGTTGAAAAAGAAGAAATGTCTAAATATTATACTAGTCTTTAATTTGATCTTCCTTTAGTTGTAAACAGGAATCTCGATAAAAGATGGGATGAAACGAGGGTGCTTGGAGGAATGCCCTGAAGCATGGCGTGTTCCAGCTTATGCTGAGTTAGTCAGCAAATTGTATGAAAGCTTCCCGGGAGGAAAGCTGCTGTACCTGGGAACCTAGTCCTCCCTCAGTCCCTCTCTCTGCCTCTCCATTTCCTGCAGCCCTGGCGAGCTCTCCGACTCTGGGCTTTCTACTTCTGTTGTCACATATGCAACAGCAAACAAAACAAAGCAAAGGCAATGTTTATTTTTTCCAAATTCTGTTGGCTTAACAAAGACTGAGAAATCATATAAAATATCTCATAAATCTTTAAGTCTCCCACCACATGCACTTTTATGCACATTTAGAAACTCCTGAGTTTCAATTTGTCTAATGTTGCCTTAGCGGGGGGTGGGGGGGGTGGTATCTAACGGTTGCACTAGCCTTAATTTCGTTTGCCTTCTGCTGCTGTACAGCTCAAGGTAAAGGAGGAAATTGAGTTGACATTTGTTCATGGTCACGGAAATTTAGTCAATGAAAGTAATTGCCTATAGAAAAATCTTAGACTTTCCCCCCCAAGAAAAGTCTATGTTAAAGAAAATTATTAACTGATTAAAAGGTATGTTTTAATAAATCATCAATTTATCCCACCGATTATGATTTTCTTTCAACATAGGATCTTGTAGCTATAAACCATAAATTTGCCAAAATGAAACAAAAAGTACACACACAAAAAAAAAACATGGAATCCATCTTGTGTTGACCAACTACTCTTGAGAAAGCCCTGAAGTCTGGTTGACGTGCCCGGTGACATCCCATTGGAGAAAACTGACCACTTGACATTTTCATTTTATTAAAAAAAAAACCATAATATCTTTATTTATTATTTGGAAATTTCACATAATTCACCCCGATTACCCATACTTCCCAGTCTTTCCAGATCCATCCCCTAGCCTTGTGGCCTCCCCATCACCCACCAAATAGAAAAATATAATTAAAACGTCCATTTTGTGTTGTTCATAGAGTCAAGTGGAGCATGGTCAAACTCCAGGTGGCCAGCCCCTTAAAGAAAAGTGACTCTTTCCCCACCCCCACCCCCACCCCTGACAGAAGCCATCTGTTATGGAGAACACACTTTAGCATCCTGATTGCAGTTTGTAAAAGTTGTCTTTGATGGTTTCTTGTATGGGTTGTTACTTTGGGGGGTTGTGCAGTGGTGGGGGGTGGGGGGAGGTGTCACAGAAGCCTTCCATGTCTCTCTTTCTCGATTGTAAGTCTGAAGTCATCAGTGCCACTGCAGAAGAAGCTTCCCTGTCCTTCACAGTCAGCATGGACTTCCACATGGAACCTGGCTTCAGCATGGACCGTGAACATCCCTCTGGCCTCCAGCACCTGTGCATGGTCTTTGGTGGTAACATAGACCATGAACATCAACATGGCCCCCAGCTGCCCCAGGACCACTGGCCCAGACACAGCCCCCAAGAGCAGCATTGGCAACAGACATTGTCATGGCCTCAGGCAGCAGTACAGACCGTGCACAGCAACATGGCCCCCAGCAGCACCTTTGGACATTGGCATAGTTCAGACTCTCACCGTTCCTTCACCTTCCCCACCCCTCCACTGAAAATTCACCTGTCGCAGAGGCATTGAAAATTACAGTGAATCATCACACACACACACACACACACACACACACACACACACACACCACAGAGTTCAGCATGCAAATGCTCACTGCCAGGAGTCATTGGTCTGGCTCAAGGCTTCTGGTCTCTGAAGCTTCATAATTACTGGATGCTCCAGATTTTCATCTTTGGTGGGTAGGGAGGTGGAGAGGATCTGGGAAGAGTAGGGAGAAGGAAACACATGATCAAAAAATAGTTCATGAAAAAAATGTAAATATTATCATCCATAGAGAAATACTTTCCTTAAGTGCCAACAGCTAAAATAAGGATACTGTACCTTCTGTAATTTATTGATCATGTGCCAAAGCTAGAAAATAAGGTTTTAAAATACTATGTAAATTTTTATGTGTATGGGTATTTTTGCCTGCATGTCTGTCTGTGCATCACCTGTATTCCTGGTACCTGCAGATCCAGAAGACATCATCAGACACTCTAGAACTGAAGTTCCAGATGGTTATGAGCCACCCTGTGGTGCTGGGAACGGAATTTAGGTTCTCTGCAACAGCAGCCAGTACTCCTAACGACTGAGCCATCTCTTCTGCCTTGGCAGTATACCTTAGTGCATCGTACTAACTGAAAAGATGGGAGAGCTTCAGTCTTGAGCCTGTGCAGTAATGATAGGAGTAGACCGTGCCAGTGACGCAGAACTCAGGAAAGTTGGATGGATTTTGGTGTGGTGGTTTTTTTTTTCCTAGTTCTTATTTGTACTCTGAGAACTATGGACAAAAAAATCCAAATGCTGTTTGTCATAACCTTATTCACCAGTATGTATTTATACAAGCAGCTTTGTAAGAATTGTAAAACTTCTCAATGTTGTTACCTATGCATCCATAAAATGGTAGATTCAAAAATGTATATAATTATTATAAGGAATGAACATCATGGTGTCATTGTGATTATAGGCAGAGTGTAAACATGGCTAAAAATTCTATGAAAATTTATTATAATGAAGCATAAACCATACCTTATCGCTTTTAGAATATCTTTTTAAAATCAAGAACAATTCATTTTATTTCAGTTTTCAAGAATTAGAGCTCTTGACAGGACTACAGGGAAGTGAATCTTCCCTTCCTTTTGTATTTTCGGTAACTCATATTTAGGTTGGGTCACACTCCAAGTGTCTTAAGGTAGGCATGCTCTCAGTCGCTGGAGGTTTCAGTGTAGACACGGCCACAGCGCAGACTGTGGTAGCATGTGCCACACTTCTACCTCGCTAAGAGCTCAGAGACTGGAGCATCTGTGAGCCTAGAGTTCTTCTAGAACAGCCTACGCCACATGGCAGGCTGTCTCAGAGGGGAAAAATAAGTAAACAAAACAAAACAAGTCAAATCAACCTAAAACTGCAGAAAATATTATATTCTGTGTTTTTATATAACTGCTCTTTGTTTTCATGTTTTCAAATTCTCTTATTTTCCTTATATCCTCAAAATACATAAAATATAAATATAAGACAAAGACACATTTCATATAAGTATGCAGATACATGTCAAATTTTCAAAGTCCAACTGGAAATCATTGTGATTGTAGATCGAGTGAAAACATGCAAAGCCCTTACAACAGTCCTGATGCAGCACTCACGACAGCAGCTGTGGTGGTGACCACTGCTGCATCTGAAGGGAAAATAGTATATAGAACTTGTATCTAACTCCAAATTCTGAAATTCTAGCTTAATATAAAAACAAAGCCTATAATGAATATATCCTCAGGGGAGCCGTGATCAAATTGTTTGGGAAAGCAGCTGGTAGATGAGGGTATTAAATAAATATTTACATAAAACATTATCATTTTATTTATAGACTTAACTAATTAAATTTATTCATAAATAGTAATAGATTTTATTTTCATTTTAACAAAGCATAGTGCTAAGATATGAGTTGTCAGGAAAGTCCAGCGCTGAGAATACAGTTATGACTTTTGCTGACCTAATAAGGAGGTGGTAATAAGTTCTCTTCAGTGATCCATGGCCGCATTAGCCCCAGGTAGCTGTCTAGGTTTCTAGAGCCTAGCATCATCACTGCTGAGTGGGCCTTACGCACAGTTAGACATCATTCGGGTACCACCAATACGAGTGCCGCCATTGCATGTTTACGGATATCTTGCCTCACTGATCATTGTTGTGGCTCATAGGCATCACAACTTGGTAAATCTATTGATTGTTTTCCTCCTTCAGCAGCTTGACAGCGTCTTTCAGTACTGGGAAAGCTAGACTAAGGAAGGAGGCTTTCGTGGTAGATACAACTTGAATCTCCTGGGTCTTACAGCCTAAGCGTTCAGGGTCTTACACAACAGGAACTCACCTTCAACCTCTGAGAGGCGGTCAAAGGCATCAGCAATTAACTATACAGTGTGGGGAACCACTTGGTCTATTCTAACCAACAATTTGAATACTTTTCATGCCAAGTACTGGGTTTTGTCTTTGGTTTTGGTTTTGTTTTGTTTTTAGATAGTTTATGGCTCTTTTAGGGAGCATTGTCAGCTTAGACACCATACACACACACTCATACACACACGCATACACACGTGTGCGCGTGTGTGAGAATTAAATCAAAGAAAAAGAGGCCATCAATGTGAGAGAAAGTGGAAGTACAGGAGAGGAGTTGGAAGGAGGAGGCACAGGAGGAGGGGTTAGCGGGGGAAAATGCAGGAGAAATGATGGGAGAAGACTCTAATTAAGATTATTTTTTTAACTATGAATAAAAAAGTAAGTCTGACTTCGCTATGAGAGCAGAACAGTCCCTCAGCCTTTACTGAAGTAGAACATCTTACTAACTCCGCCGGGTCGCGGCTGAGACAAATGCTAGCTCTGCTTTTTCTTAGAGTCACAAACTTGGGCAAGTTACAAGAATCCTGTGAGAGTCTCGGTTCTCTAATTTGCAAGATGAAAGTGTTATACTTACCTACAAATGTGTTATTGAAGATTTTTAAAATACAAGTTTAGGAAACTTTATAGTGTGTCTGTAAGGAACTCTACATGAGAAGCATTAAGATGGTCCGTGCATCTTAACTGTTAAGTAGTGGGTTGGGTTTTTTTCCATCTTATTGCACCAGTGTCCCCTGCCCTTTCTTCGCTCTGACCTCTTCTCCTGTTTCCGTCTTCTGACTCTTCTATACATTGTTTGACCTCAGTTTTTCTTCTTGCTCTTAAATGATCGCTCCTCTCCCACGTCAGGGTGAATGTAGACACATGTTTGTGGAAACACGGCTGACATAGGTACACTGTAAATATATGTACATATATATGTCTGATTTTTAAAGGAGCATTAGTAAGTCCTCTTTTGTGACTGTTATCGGTGCTCAAACCTCAGCCATCTGTTTTCCTTTAAATGTCCTCTGACTGTCCCTTTCCTCTATGACTTCAGCAGTCTTCTGTCCAGGCCCTTGGGCACGAAACTCTATTCTTTCCCATTGCCTCCCTTTCTCAGTCTTTTCATAATCAAAATCTTGCAAAACAGCCTCTTGAAAGAGAATTGATTTCATTTGTCTTCTCTTATCTGTCCTATTGTAGACGAATCCCTGGTGAGAGCATTAGTCACATTATCCAAGTTTTTTTTTCCACCCATCCCTTGAAACAGAAAGCCCTTCCTCTCCATCTCCAGATTCCCTTGTATTTGAAATTTGGGAGTCCTTGTTGAGCTCCTCAAATTTCTCAGCTTCTTCCTCTTCTTTTTCAACATCACTGTGCATTCTGGTTTTGGTGGCAGTCTTTATAAATTCAATAATCTTAGGAATTATCTCGGTTATTAGCCACTTACATCAGTAATATCATTTGGTTTAATTTATATCCTTGAATTAATATTTTTAAATAAAGTGATATAAAAATCAATTTTATTTCTCAAAAATTCTAATTCAAAGCACATAATCATTGTCACACACTTAAGCGTGCCTCAGACACTGCTAACGGGCTTGTGTACATAGCCTTATAGTGCTCACACACAAAACATCACACCATTTTAATACACAAAACACCACATATATATGAGGAAAGATATTTTCTAGCTGCAGATGTGTTTGTTTAACTTGCTGGACAAACAGTGGCTGGGAAAATGCAATTCACTCTGTGATTTCTTTAAAGTTGGGAAGAATTCCAATTTGATGAAACAAGAAACTGAGGGAGGGGAGGGGTTGGAAAATGTGTTTGCTCTTGGCTCCATCTTCAATGCTGATCTTAATTTTTACTCTAACAAAACTACAAACTTGTGACGTTCAAAGTTGGACTGAGTTCACACACTTAGTAGAAGGTAATTATAACTATTGTCACCAAGCCAAAGTAACAACATGCCAATTGTGATTAGCCAAGGAGCCTGGAAGTCAAAACCTGCCTTATATTTATTTATTCTTCCATGTTGGCTGTTTATCAGGAAGTGACTTCAATAAAAAAGGAGCTGCAATTAATTTATTAAATAAACTCACAAAACCCTGGTACATGGGTTCCACTTAAAAAAATACACCTTCAAAATATTTGTATGTAAGTGTTCATTATGTTTAATTTGACTACCCCTGTTTCTAATGATTTGTGAAAAATAAAATCATGGTGACAAGAGTGAATTTGATAAATAATTTTTTCATGTTTTTGAAACATGATGCTTCTGTCTGTACAGTATCTTACAGGGAGGAATGTATATGTGAATGTGTGTGTGTATGTGTGTGCTTGTGATTGTGTGTGTATGTGTGTGTGCTTGTGACTGTGTGTGTATGTGTGTTTGTTATTGTGTATGGTGTGTGTGCTCATGATTGTGTGTGTGTGTACATATTATATAATTTTAAACTTAATTTTCTCTCAATAGTAAATGCAACAAATAAGCAAAATACAAATTAAAGATTTGGGCCATGAAAAACTCGGTAAAAAAAAAAGCATGTGGATAAAAATTAGCCAATTCTGATTGAGATATTTGGTCAACGGGTCCAAGGTTGGAGTTAGCAAGGGGAATGAGGGCTGGTATTTTTCTATCTCACAGTAAGCAAAAAATGCATTGTGCACACCAACATAGTTAGAAGGAAAATTTACAATGTTCTCTCCACAAAGAAGTAGGTCAAGGTTAAGCTAATACTACACAAATTAGCCTGACTTGATCGTCACCCAAATTGTATGTCTGCATCAGAACATCACTTTGTATTGCTATATAGCAATCAGAAACTAATTCTGTTTTGATCAGTTGTGGTTTTCTACAGTGGTCTCCACCTATTGCAATGAGAAGCTTCTTGATGATGGGGTGAGGACTACACTTATCTGTGGGTCTTTAAAAAACATGTTTACATTGTTGATAGGGGTTATGCTGGCTTAGAGTCCACCAATGTCGAATGAACACAAAATCATGTCTCCTTATGCCATGCTTAACTTCCAGATGAAAGCAATGACCAGGTCAAATTACACCCGACATGATATAACTCTCCCGTGTGTAATCCATACTCATGATATGTTTAGAAGAGATGGCAGTGTCCCCTAAGGGATATTCTTTTAGTATCTCAAATTTAAACATGATAACCACTGAGAGTCTCTTAATTGCTGCTACATTCCACGATAATGAAATTGAGTAAACAAAACATAAATATCTATTCAAAAACATTCTCTTAACAAAATATGATGGAAACATCCGAGTTAGTTACAATCCTTGTTTCTGTAACTGGCCATGGCCTCAGCTGGTATTGACCACTACCTCCTTCCTCTCCCTATTCTCTGTTTCCTCTACCTTCAGCAAGACCCTGCACAGGACTTGACTCTCTTCCTGGAGGAGTGACCCATACCTTCATTCCCAACGGTTCTGTGCCCTTTGTCCGTCTGCCTGCCTGGATTACGTCGCTGTAGTTTCCCATTGACCTTAATCACCAGACGTGGTAGCACCAAGAGACACCCTAGAGGATCTCCTGCACTCCAGACACAATCTTTCTTACCTCCACTGTGGAGAAGCGACTCGATATCCCCTTGGATGTCGGGATCAATCGCCCCTCCTAACACTGTTACTCCTTTTTTAGCCTGTTGGTTTAGGAGCATCAGAAGCACAAAGTGGCCCGGAGGAAGTCTGAGCGTCCAGTTCAGTGGAACATTTATCGTGTCTCCTGACAGGAGCACCCTTCCTAACCCCCACCCCCAACTTCTGGAACCAAACTTCTAGGCCAGCAGTAGTTAAGGTCATGGAAACAGGAAACAAAATTTCCCTAGTGGGTGACTGGGGGGGACGGTGGGGGACAGTGAGTAGAACAATTCCTTCTTCTACCTCTTGCTTCCTGGACCCATGGATGCTGCCCATGGGAGAAACCAACCTACCGACCAGCTGATTCAAAGCACATACTGTGTTCTAAACAACCCTGCCCCAGCCCTCCAAGTGGCTGCCAACTAACTGCTGCTCGAACCGTGTCTTCCTAGCAAGCCACTTTCTTCAGGAAGGTGGGAGACATAGTTAAGACCAGAAGATTCCATGGTAATAAGCTCACTGTTGCTCTTCTCTGGCTGTGAAGCGAGTTCCTTGGTCAAAAGTCATGTTGAGTGTGATATCATGATGAGGGATAAGGCATTCTGAGTCCACATATGATGGTTTGGTCAGGATCATTAGGTGCAGGAAAGGCAAATCTATAACCTGGAGTAAGAGTCTACCCCAATAAGAACAAAACGGTGTCCTTTCTACAAGGGAAGTGACCCAGTGTAGTGAACCTGCCCCCAGGTTGCTGGCTGGTCACCTCAAGGGATGGTACCCTATCTGAGGCTCAGTGTTGGTCTCTACTGTTGGCAGATCTGGCCCTCAGCAGCAGCAGTAGCCAGGTCATCCTTGGTGGGCTGAAATCCATGCTGTTGAGCCCAAGAATAATTCCCGTCTTTACTGCCATGGCCACCTTGTTCATGGGCCCACTGGGTGATGACAGGGATGGCTGGGGACGAGGTCGAATGTCCACAGAACAGAGAATCCTACGTACTTGATTACTGACTCCTCTTCAGCTGAAATCGCCTTCTGATGAGCATTTGCATGGGACACAAGTATCTTCACATCCTTTGCCCATTTAGAGAGATCTAGCCACGTACTTTCTCCCCAGATGTCTTTCTCACAAGCTTTCCAATTATGTTCTTTCCAAGCCGCTGATCATCCAGCCAATCCATTAGCTACAACCCATCAATCAGGGAACAATTATATACATGGCCGTTTCTCCTTCCAAAAAAAAAAGTATAATAATGTGTACTGCCTGAAGTTCTGCCCACTGTGAAGAGGTCTCTTCACCAGTGTCTTCCAAGATTTTCCCAGAAAAGAACTGTAATGCGGCATCTGTCCACTTCTGGGTGGTGCCTGCATAATGTTCAGAGCCATCAGTAAATCAGGCCCTAATCTTCTCTTCCTCAGTCAACCAATCATAAGATATGCCCCATGAGGCTATATGTACATGGCAAGAGACAACATCGTAGTGAGAGTTGAAGCTATAGGTATTTGGGCAAACTTCTCATGTAACTTGCTTGTGCCCTCAGGACCTGCCCAGGCCTGATTATATATACTACTTCCATTAGATAACAGATTGCTGCTTTGCATATCCTACTTTAGGACGTGATGACTCAGGGTTAGGGTTAGCTCATGATGGGCAGCTCATATCACAAGGTAAGTTGGTGGTGCATTTTCAAACATTCACTTTTCACTAAAAACCCAATAGCAGGCTAAGAGCTATACTTCAAAAGGAGAGTAGTTGTCCATGAGTTTAACAATATTTCTTGTGATCTCCAAGAATCACTGTCTATTCAGAACCATTCAATAGACTCTGAAAATTCTGAGTGTTTCCTTTCCCCCAGAATACAGTTGCCCTTGTAAAAGGCCATAGATCCCTCTGGGGAAGGACTGGAGAAAAGCAAGCCATAGAAACTTCAGGTATTTTATCAAGGTTCCTCCTCAGGGGAACCTGGCCATCCCTTCATTCAGTAGTTCTGGGTCAGTAAACTGGCTCAAGTATGGAAACTGGTTCACAGGCTGAGGTTCCCTTTTGACCCAATCCAATGTAGCCTTGCTTTTACTTGAGTTTTTGTTGTAATTCAGCCTATCTTATAATGAGGACTTTGGTTTGGTTTTCCTCAACACTTTAGCTCTGTGACTGCTAAAGAGAAGATTCTCTTCCAAGGAACACTTCGACATCTTTAGACTGTACATCTGGAGCCAATCAGTTTTATTGCTGAGTTTATTCTTTTCCTTTTTCAATTTATCCAGAGATGCTAGGAGCAACCAACCAGCCCATCGTTTTCTTTGTTTTTCTACAAACTGTCAAAAGTCTTATGTACAGAGTCACCAATTCCATTGCCCCTCACCACTGATGAATCAAGATAGCCAAATGCATTTGTCCCGTTAAGCACATAAAATAGCTCATACCAGGGGTTCTCAGTGCTCCCTGAGCTTCCGGGAGAGGCTTCAGTATCCTTAGGTGTGGAAAGTTGAGAAACTCATTCCAGATACTTTTAAAAAATGTATCTTATCCTTGTTGCTCTAGAAGCACTTCTGCTTCTGGTACCAAAAATCTGTATTAGTCAGGGTTCTTTTCTAAAGGCTCTGATCCAGCTAGTCCCACAATGGCGGTCTACCAATGGAAGGTCGTAGAATGCAGTAGTTGGTCAGTCCACCAGGCTGGATATCTCAACTGGTCTCCAGTACGTGCTGGAATCCTGAAGAAGTTAGGTTCTAATGCCAGTGAAGGAATGGACTTGCTAGGGAAAGCAAGAGCAAGCAGGCAAAGAGAGAGTAAGCTTCCTGTCCCGTGTCCTTCCTGTGGGCTGCCAGCAGAAAGTGCGATCCAGATTAAAGGTCAATCTTGCTATCTCAAAAGATCTGGATTTATGTTTACCTTCCACCTCAAAGATCCTGATTAGAAGCAGATCTTCCCACTTCACAGTAGGTAAAGGAAACCCAAGAAGCCCACCAGCTGCCAATCTGCGCAGGCGGGTGCAAGACACCCCGGGGCACACCTCCACTGACGTCACTTCAATGAGCAAGTATACGGTAGAGATATGGGAGAGAGAGAGAGTGGTCTGTGCACTGCGAGGAGAGGCAGAGCTGGAGATGTGAGGAGGCGTTAGGAACAGCCTGATGTGAGGAGCCTGCCGTGCCACCTGATGCCATGCATACAGGAGCAAATGATGAAAAAGAGCTCATGAATTTGAGCTAGAGCATTGAGGAGTATATCGGGATGGTTTGGGTATGGGAAGGGAAGGGAAGGGGAGAGATGTTGTAGTTACATTATAATATTAAATTTTTTAAAAGAAATGAACACAATTATAAGAGCAAACAGTGCTCCACTAAATAAAAATGTATTATTAAGAAATAAACAGAATACCTATGGAAGCAATATTTTTGAGAAAAACATAAGAAATAAATCTTCATAAATAGCGCCAGAAATGTGTAAGTTATGCCTATGTATAGATTTAATATGAAAAATATTGGAAAATTAAAAGACTGCAAACAAATTTTGATTGTGAAATTTTCTACCTTAGCCAGTTTGATTAGAAGGTTGAACTTCTCTCTCTCTCTCTCTCTCTTTTTTTTAATTTCATCACTTCATAGCCTGATAGCTGCCCCCTCCCCTCTCTATTTCTTTTCAGAGAAAGGGCGGCCCTAAGAAATACCAACCCACCCCAGAACCTCAAGTCATAGCAGGACTAAATGCATCCTCTCCCCCTGGGGCCAGGCAAGGCAGCCCAGCTAGGGAAAAGGGATCCAAAGTCAGGCAGCAGACTTAGAGATAGTCCCTACTCCCATTGTTAGGGAACCCACCTAATGACCAAGCTGCACATCTGTTACATATTTGTAGGCTAAGTCCAGCCCAAGCAAGCTCTCTGGTTAGTGGTTCAGTCTCTGTGAACCCCCATAGGGCCAGGTTAGTTGACTCTGTAGGACTTCTTGTGGTGTCCTTGACCCCTCTGGCTCCCTTAAACGTTCCTTGCACTCTTCCACAAAACTCCCTAAGCCTGGCCCATTGTCCAGCTGTGAGTCTCTGCATCTGTTTCCATCAGCTGCCGGATGAAGCCTCTCAGAAGACAGTTATAATAGGCTCCTGTCGGCAAGCATAGCAGAGTGTCATTAATAGCATCAGGGGGGTGGCTCTCTCCTTGAGGGGGGTGAGTCTCAAGTTGGGACAGTCATTGGTTTGCCATTCCCTCAATCTCTACTCCATCTTTATCCCTACAGTTCTTGTAGGCAGGACAAAGTTTGGGTCAAAGGTTTTGTGGGTGGGTTGGTGTCCCCCTCCCTCCACTGGAAGTCCCACCTGGCTACAGGAAGTGGAGACTTCAGGCTCCATATACCCCAGGAGCTAGGAGTATCACTTAGGGTCACTTCCATAGACTCCTGGGAGCCTCCGCTGTCCCAGAGATGTCCTCCCACCTATTCCTGTTTTCTCTCCTGGTCCTCCCCTCCCTTCTACCCTCACTCCCCCACCCTGTTCTCCTCCCCTCTCCCTCTCTCACACAGCTCCCGCCCTCCCTCCACTTCATGTTTATTTTATTTCCTCTTTTGAGTGGCATTCTGGAATCTCCCTTGGACCTCCTTGGCTTCTTTAGATATGTGGATTGTTAACCTGTACATTATGGCTAATGCCCACTTATAAGTGAGGACATATCATGTGTGTCTTTCTGAGTCTGGGTTACCTCACTCAGGATGGTCTTTTCTAATTGAATCCATTCTCCTGAAAATTGCATGATGTCTTTGCAATAGCTGAGTACTATTCCACTGTGTAAATGTATTTTTTTTTCCTATGCATTTTTCTGTCAAGGGACATTTAGGTTATTTCCAGTTTCTGGCTGTTACAAATAAAACTGCTATGAAAATAGTTGAGTAAATGTCATTACTGTATGGTGGACCATCTTTCAGGTATATTCACAGGAGCTGGGTCTTGAGGTAGAACTATTCCCAATTTTCTGAGAAAGTGCCAGATTGATTTCTCAAATTGTTGTACAAATTTGCACTACCACAGCTATGGAGGAGTGTTCCCCTTTCTCCACATCCTAGCCAGCATGTGCTGTCACTCTTTTTATCTTATCTTTTTATCTTAATTTGTTAATTTGGATTCTCTCTCTCTCTCTCTCTCTCTCTCTCTCTCTCTCTCTCTCTCTCCTTTTAATTAGTTTGGCTAAGGGTTTGTCTATCTTGTTGATTTTCTCATAGAGCCAACTCTTGATTTTGTTGATTGTTTGTTCCCTTTGTTTCTACTCCTCTTGGGTGTGTCTGCTTCTTTTTTTTTTTTTTTTTCTAGAGCTTTCAGGTGTGTTGCCAAGTGCTAGTATAGGATCTCTCCAATATGAACTTTCCTTTTCACACTGCCTTTGTTGTGTCCCATACGCTTGGGTCTGTTGTCCCTTCATTTTCATTGAATTTTACAAAGTCTTGAGTAGAAAGTTGTTCAGTTTTCCTGAGGTGCAGCCTAATCCGTGGTGTTCTGATAAAATACAAGGTATTATTTCAATATTCTTATATCGGTTGAGGCTTGCTTTGTGACTGACTGTACGGTCAATTTTAGAGAAGGTTCTGAGAGATGCTGATAAGAAGGCATATTCTTTTATATTTGGACAGAATGCTCTTTAGATATGTTATAGCCAATTGACTAGTAATATCGGCTAGTGTTATTATTTCTTTGTTTAGTTTCTGTCTTGATACTTGTCCATTGGTGAAAGGGGGGCATTGAAGTCTCCTACTATTAATGTGTGGGGTTCAGTGTGTGATTTAAACTTTAGCAACATTTCTTTTACAAATGTGGGTTTGTGTTGAATTCGAAGTGTAGGTGTTCAGAATTGAGACATTGGCTTGGTGAATTTTTTTCCTTTGATGCATATGAATGTATCCTTCCCTTTCTTTTTTTAAATTAATTTTGGTTGAAAGTCTATTTTATTAAGTATTATAATTGCTGCTCCAGCTTGCTTCTTTATGTCCATTTGCTTGTAAACTCTTTTTCAAGCCCTTTACTCTGAGGTAATCTCTATCTTTGTTGCTGAGGTGTGTTCCTGTATGCAGCAGAATGATGGGTCCTGTTTTCATATCCATTCTGTCAGCCTGTGTCTTTTTATTGGGAAATTAAATCATCTGGTGTTGAGAGACATTAATGGCTACTGAGGCTACTGATTGTTAATTCCTTTTATGTTGATGCTAGTGGTATTAGTACATGCATGTTTGTGTGTGCTTACCTTCTTTTGTGTTTACTGGTGTGGAATTATTTATTTCCTGTGTTTTATTGAATGTAGTTACCTTCCTTAGGATGAAGTTTTCCTTCTAGTGTTTTCTATAGGGCTGGGTTTGTGCATATATATTGTTTAAGTTTGGTTTTGTCTGGGAGTATCTTGTTTTCTCCATCTATGGTGATTTAGAATTTTGTTGGATAAAAAAGTCTAGGCTGACATCTGTTGTCTCTTAGGGTTTGCAAGACATCAGCCCAGGCCCTTCTGGCTTTTAGCATCTCTGTTGAGAAATTCTGATAGGTCAGCCATTTTATGTTATTTGGACTTTTTCCCTTGCAAGTTTTAAGATTTCTTTTTTGTTCTGTAGATTTGGTGCTTTGATTAGTATGTCGCAGGAGGATTTTCTAATTGGTATTCTGTAGATTCTTATGTGTTTTTAGTCATCTGCTTCTTTAAGTTGGGAAGATTTTCTTCCATTATTTTGTTAAAAAATATTTTTTGGTCCTTGGAGCTGGAAATCTTCACCTTCTTATATTCCTATTATTCATTGGCTAGGTCTTTTCATAGTCTCTCAGATTTCCTGGAAGTTTTGTGTCAGGAGTTTTTTAGATTTAACATTTTCTTTGATGTGTCAATTTCTTCTATTGTGTCTTTTATGCGCAAGACTCTCTCTTCCGTCTCTTGAATTCAGTTAGTATTGCTTGCACCTGTTGTTCCTGTTCTCTTCTTCAGGCTTTCACTCTCCACGATTCCCTCAGATTGTACTTTCTTCATTGCTTCTACTTCCAATTTCAGGTCTTGGACAGTTTGATTCATTTCCTTCACCTGTTTAATTGTCTTTTCCTATATTTCTTTAAAGGATTAATTCTTTTCCTCTTTAAAGGCCTCTATCATCTTCATGAGACTTGATGTAAGGTCATTTTCTTGTTCCTCAGTTCTGTTGAGGTAGCCTGGGCTTGTTCCTCAGTTCTGTTGAGGTAGCCTGGGCTTGTTCCTCAGGTCTGTTGAGGTAGCCTGGGCTTGTTCCTCAGCTCTGTTGAGGTAGCCTGGGCTTGTTCCTCAGCTCTGTTGAGGTAGCCTGGGCTTGTTCCTCAGCTCTGTTGAGGTAGCCTGGGCTTGCTGTGTGTAGTATGAGAAGTGTGTTCTGAGGTTGCCATATTGGCCAGGCTCCTGTCATTTACGTTCACACTGGCCTTTAGCCAGCTGATCGTCTCTGGTATTATCAGGCCTCAGATAATGCAGGTTGAGCTGTGAGTCAGAAACTGGACCATTGAGGGGAAATTATGGCTTACCTCTGCTGGAAGTGTTTTAGGGGGACCAGCTAGCCATGGGAGGGGTGAGTTTTACCTGGTAGTCTCTGGGGGCCCCTGGCCTTCAGGAATACGCATAGGCATGAGGTCCAATAGATGAATCATGCAGGGGTCAGGGTGGCTGCTACAGCCTCGGGGAATGAAGACTCTGGACTGGGAGTGGAGCATGCAGCAAAAGGTTGAGTTTCAGTTCATTTTTTCCCATCATTTAGTCAGTGGTAATAATTTATTAAGGATTCTTCTGCTTTTTGTCACTGGATCTTACAATAGTTACCAGGATATTCTGAGTCTTGAACATGGCAGTATGAACCATCACACCAAGATTTTGGGTTAAATTAATCTAGGTATTTAAAGTGTGAAGCAGAGAATTAAAAAATAAATGCTGTTACCAAGAAGAGCATATACAGGGGGAGGAAATCCCCCTCAGGAACAGTCATAGGGGAGCAGAATAAGGGGAAAATGGGAGGGAGGGAAGAATGAGAGGAGACAAGGGATGGGATAACCATTGAGATGTAACAAGAACAAATTAATAAAATAATATATATCTTGGAAAAAATAAAAAAATAAATGCTATTTCTGTGAACGTTGTCTTGATTTTAGGTCTATTAATAACAAATTAATATTATCAAAATTGTATATACCAATATATTTCTTAGCTACTTATTACATATGAACTCATAACTCTGCAAGGAAGGTATTGTAATTTCATTTTACTTATTTGCAATTTAAAAGAAATTAGGTTGGATGTATGAAGGTTTTATGGCTTTAATTGGGAAAAATAATATATTGCAGCTACCTGGATTTTTATACTGATTGTAATTGGATATGTAATTTATTTTTTAATGACTGCTAGTTAAAATACATAGTGAATGTTTGTGTTTCTAATTTGAAAGTTTTAATGATCATTTATTCAATTCCTATTCTATCCAAAAGTTTTAAGTAATAATGTCTAGCTGTTGATATGGTATGTGATTGTGGAAAACAAACCAGAGATGCTTGGGGGACTTTCTTGATGAAGTTCATTTCAAATATAAATGTTCAGTAACTGTTTTGATAGAGAACTAATTGGTGCATGTCTTTATTCATTACATAAGATTGTGAGGCAGAAAGTGATAGATGCTAAATAATGAAATGCATGCTTGATAGACAAACTGCAGTGTAAGACATTAATACCGCCAGCAAATTCTACACATAATGAAGTATTTGCTGGTATAATTATCAAATAGATGTGGCCTTCTTTCAGTGTGACATACATGATGGTATGCATCACCATCTTTGTGCTGTAAGCAAAGAACACAGCAAATTACATCTTTTGTAAAACTTATGAGTAAATAAATGGATAGACTCATTAGCATCCTCAGGCTTGCAAAATCTAACAACTGGATTTTAAATTCTTATGCACTTTCTTCTTCAGAGATCATTATCTTCTGTCAGCTTTTCTGAGCTTTTACTTTTAATGGTCCTCAAATTCGAGTTATTTACCACATGACCATTACCACCTTCTCAAAGCCTTCAAATATTATTCCCCATATTTCCTGTCTCCAAATAGTCTAGTCGGTCTCACAATATAATGGCTTTATCTCCCGTATTTTCATTCAATAAGCAAAGAGTAGTAAGATTGGTAGGTAAGAAAGAGAAAGAACAAAAGGAAGGAGAAAGGAAAGAATGGGAAAGACAGAGAGGACGAGACAAAGACACACAGAGAAGTTTGGATGACTGAACTCATATCCCAAGATTATCTCTTGTAAACACGTGTAAATAGAACTGTCACTCTTTCCAAATGGTACCGTACTGTCCCTCTCCGTTCAGTATTTAGTTAGGCACACCATTTTCTGCAGTAAGGAAAGGGGGTAAATAAAGGATTCCTAAAATCTGGCCTTAAATTAAGTTCTGCCCTCAACTCATGTCTGTTCTAACTGTCCTCCCTTCCCACTGCCTTAGTTCAGTTCTGCCCAACCCATCCTTTGGATCACTGTTTCTCCTTGTCCATGGGACTGTGGCTGTGCTGATGAACTCAGAATCCTGGCCAACTGAGCACTGGATGACACAGCCTGCATCTTCTGAAAACATCCTACACCTCCTTTGCATTTTGCATTTCCCATTGCTACCAGGCACCCTGATAACAAATGGTTCTCACAAGCTCCTTCCGTATCTGCTTGCTACTAGACCCAGTTGCTTAGGAAGAGGTCTGTATGACACAAACCTGTACTTCCTCCAGGGCTATCAGTGATTTTTATTGGCTTTGTTAAAACTTGGTAGATATCTACCGCTTCAGTGAGTGGATGAAATCTTTTTCCATTGCTCACAGAGACATTGAGATTTCTTTTATTCCAAATTGAACACAGTCACTCCAAAAAGTGAGTCACAAGGACAGGAAGGTGGGAGGAAATATGTGATATCTAAACAAGGCGCTAGTCAGATTGATTTCAGAGCTGCACTATCCTTTTCTTTTATGAGAAATAGAACAATACCAAAGGAATGGAGTGATTATGTGCTATCATCTACCATTAATCCCTGAGACCCTCCCACGGACTCATGGAAAGGGGGGGATGACGAGTCCCCACCAATAGCGTCCAGGTGCTTTTTTTTCCCTGAACTAGAATAAATATTGGAATGCCTTAGCGTGTTTAGATCTTAATTTCTTTTTTTTAAAGCTTTTAATTATTTTGACCCAGGGAAAGCTAAAACATTTTCTTTTCACAGTTTAGCATCAGGCTGAACTGTACTTCAGTCTTTCTCTGCTCCTGTTTTTGTTGCTTAAGAAATGCATGAGTGACTGGGATATATTCCTTCCCTGGATGGGTTTCAGAAAGCTGAAGGCTTAAACATGTATTTGTCTTGTGGTGACAAAAAAAAGAAAAAGAAAGAAAGAAAGAAAGAAAGAAAGAAAGAAAGAAAGAAAAGAAAGAAAGAAATGCACGAGCAAATAAAAATAACTGGTTTAACAATGAGATGGTTTTGGCATTATCACTTGAGAAATCAAAGTGGCTTTGTATTAAATATTAAACATTCTAAATGGCTGTAGTCAAATTTGGCTAGACCCACCTAAATTTTCTAAACCTATTTTGATTGTTGATTTTCCTTTTCTTTAAATTTATTATAATTTATTCAGATTACATCTTGAATGTTATCCTCTCCCTTGTATCTTCCTGTTCCCACCCTCCCTCCCTCTTTCACCCTATTCCCCTCCCCTAGGTCTGTGACAGAAGGGGACCTCCTTCCCCACCATATGGCCACAGCTTGTCAGGTCTCATCCTGATAGCCTGCTGCCCTTTCTATCCTGGATCAAAGTAAAATATGACTATTCTTGATAAAGCTGCTGCTATTTCCATTTATTTCTATTGTTATCATCATGAAAAGATACCCAACTTTCAAGGCAGCAGCCTTTCTACAAGTATCTCAGCCTCTTTGGAAAATGCATACAATTTTAGCATGTTTGTGTGCGCACAATCTCCAGATGTTACTCCCTTAGCCCTTGTTAACATAGCAACAATAATTGAACAGCTCCAGGCCTTAGTAGGAACAGCTGCTTATTCTTTTGAGCAATGCTGTTACAATCACATTCAAAATGCTGTACCTGGATCAGGAACACTGGTGCCATCTTGGGATTTTCTATCTCTAGTTCTCAGGTTCACCTTGACTGGCAGAAACACTAGTCTGTTTCCTGTAGGCTTTGAACTTTTTCAAACCTACTTTATCTGAGGTTCTTTAATGCTTACGCCTCCCTTCCAACCCACCTACCCTAGACAGGAGAGAAAAGAGGTTAATGGGAACAGGAGAAGCAGACCTTTTTAGACTCAGTTCCTTGGAGCCATTCCACTGATGTAGTCAACAGGATTCCAGCAGACCTGTTAAACAGCAAACCAGCAATTCAGCAACAGCAGCAGCGGGAACCCAGAACAGCAGCTGAAACCTCAAAGCATTCACTGGAACAGTTCTTTTCAGGAGCATCTTAAAGTGGAGCGATGAATAGCTAAACAATAGGAAATGATGCCAAGACCAAAAAGACCAACTTCTTTTGGGGGGCTCATACATGTGTGAGCCCCATATATATATATTATATTATTATATATTATATATATATTATATATATATATATATATATATATATATATATGGGCAAACACCGTGTGTCCACTCACAGTCTGTTTCCAGTGGAAAAACACTGCACACCCTCACACAAGTCTGTTTCACATCCCACTTGGGATCAAATGAAAACATATTTATTTATATCGGCTACTGTTCCCTACCACGCCACCCAGCGGAGTCTGGGGTATTGCTCTCCTGAACTGAGGTTCTTCGTTAATTTTGTTGTCTTTATCCCTTCTCTCTGGCAGTATGGTGAAGCCCAGATGCTTTTGTCAGGCTCACAGTTTTATATGGCCCAAAATAAAAAACAATAAGTTATATTGAAATATTTTAAGAACAAATTTGTGCTACAACACCATCCCCGCTCCTTTGTAACAGTTAGTATCTGGGCCAGTCTAACTTCCGCCATTGTTTTGAAATGCTGATGGACAAAAGTTTGCCTAGATGGACATCTGTGGTCCTTCTGCGGTGGCACCACATCTGTGGTTTGTACAAACGATAAAATAACTATTACTCACACAACCGTAGTTTATTAGCTTATGCCTAGACTCACAATGGGAAGGAATCTTACATTTTAGCCAGTTAAGGGGGAGAGCAGTGTGAGTTTTCTTTGCATCCAACTTTCTGATTTCTGCCCATTAGTTACAAGGAGGTGGGGGACCATCTCAAGAAACATAATTTTTCAGCCCATGTAAAAGAAGCTTCTCTTGCAATCTGATAAGAGAAACAGGATGTGAATCAAGTGTTTTCTGGAAGATACAGAATAAACTCGCAGGGCGCCTACAGCAGTTTTTGGCATAGCTGACAAAGCACTTCACTGGAAATCACTATCAGTCCTAAGAGTTTCCTGCCTCAGCATTCAAAGTCTTATTCACTATAGCTTTAAATCTCTTTCTACGTGCCTCGCAGATCTTCGCTTGTTGACGTATGCATTCATTGACACCTCTGTACCTCTCGGAAGCAGCATTATTTCAGGACGTTCTTTCTTGTTGTTACAACCAACCCCCATTTGCGGAAATGAAGATCACAAAAACAAGTGAAGGTCAGAGTGCAGTCGCGGCCGTCGCTTCCACTCTGTCCCATACTCTGGTTCCCTTGGCGCTGGCCTTGCTGGCTATAGCTCCAACGAGGCAAGGAGCCAAGCCGACCTGACTGCCCTGTGTGATAGCTGAATGGGGGCATCAGATGAATGAATGAATGAGACAGAAAGAAATTTTCTTTCAATCTCAGTTACTGTGGACAGACTCTCCGAACAGGAAATAACACAGTAGAAAGAGGTGAATTACTTTCAATACAAAAACAAAGAGACAATAGCCTGTGAGGAAAGGGGCATGCCTATACTTTGTAGCTTTGTACAGCAACAGTGTATTTGTTTGTCACACACACACACATACACACACACACACACACACACACACACACACACACACACACACACACACACCTTTTCTCAGTTACTTCTTCCAGAAGCTATTTTAAAACTACCACTTTTTGTTTGTTTGTTTTCCGGGTACTTCCTTCAAACTCTGGTTAAGGGGGCTGTAAGAAGCCCTTTGGAGAGCTTTATTATATTTTTTTCCTATTTTGTCTCTTGTCTGTATCAATTAGAACTGAAATGGGCACTTCAAATTATTGATTTCAGCTTAATAATTTGGTAACAGTGTAGGTTGAACTAAAACTCTCGAAAGCTCACTATTAGTTATCACTGGAGAATGCCTTGCCTCTACAGCTTCAGATGCAGCTTTGCTAGATGAGAAAAACTGAAACAGCTGCTTATTGAGTACCTACTATATGTGACACTTTCATCAAGCAGGCAGCATAAGCCAAGGATGATGGTAGCATCGGGGACTGGATAGGTGAGGGTACAGGACCGGACACAGCTGTCAGGGTGAGGTGAACAGGAGCCGCACTGTGCTACAGGGAGACTCCGTGGGTACCTTTTGAGAGTCTGCAAAACCAGTTCTAGCAAGGATCAACTCATTTGCTTACGTTGCATAGTATGCTGAGAGCTTCCTGTCTGTTTTTGCCGCAGGAGGCAGATATGTAAACAGCTGGACAGTTTAAGAAAGATGGACGTATCACTATAGCAGGCAAGAATCTAAATGTAAGCCTACATATTTAACAGACATCAAGTATTTAAATAAAGCTACAAGACAGATCAGTAAGTTCATATTTTCCCTTTTTCAAATGATTTTTAACACCTTAGAAAATTAGTTTTCAAATTTAGAAAAAAAAATTTTTTTAGAAAGCTCAGAATCTTGGAGACTCGTACATAAGTATGCTAGCTTGGAATAAACTATCTCTAGCCTTTGGAAAGTCCCTTTGTTCATTTTCATGTCATTCCTGAAAACTAAGGGTGGTCACAGAGGACGGACAGCCCGCTACCAGGAAGGAAAATTCAGCCAAAACCTTGCATCCTACCCCTATGACCAGAGGCCACTGGGTTGGAATACTTAGAGTCCCAGCGGTCTGGGAGATGCTGCTCTAGAAAGACCGAAGCTCTAGAAAGACTTGCTTCCTGGATTCTGATGATGTCACCACAGGAAGAAGGCAAGCCAGAGCAAGCCCAAAGTTGAGAAAACTTAAGCGCAGAAACAAAAAGCAAGCCCTCCCTCCATTTTTTTCCCCATGCATCTAATGCTAGAACTGAAAAATCCAAACAAGAACTGACATCAGGGCTGAAAACACATCTAGGATCAGGAAAACACATCTAAATTCTTAAACAAACTAGAATTTATCGTTAGCCTGAATTTATGGAGCATTTGTTAATTGAAGAACACAAATAAACTGCCATCTACAAAATTGCTCTGGGCGTATAGACATGGGTCATCAAGCACTGTATTTTGTAACAAAAATAAAATTTGTAATAATAATAGTGGTACTAATAATAGTAATGATAATAATAAATAAACAAAAATCCATTAAAAAACCAAAAATGAAGGAAAACAAAGAGAAAGAAGGGGACTCTCTGTGTTCTTGGGCTGCAGTGAACCCTTTCTTCTCCCTGTTTATTTTCCTTTGTATCATGGATGTGCAGCCAGGAGCGTGCAGCTCACAAAGATCTTGGCGCTCAGCTCATGACCACACATGTACAAGTGGTGCACATGCCCCACATGGGACACAGTGAGACAGAAGTGACTATGCCTTTGCTGTCTGTTCTGTTTTCATCCTTTGCTCCTCCAAGCTGTAAGCTGAGGTAAATGTTTACAAAACTTTTGGAGACCAGCATGCTAATTTTGATCCAAGGGAGGGGTTGTTTCTGAGTCAACTGGGGGATTTTGAAATGGTCTCCAGTTGGAACCCAAACCATTTCATTTTGTAATTAAGAGAGATGAAGCCGGATATAATTCAACGACTCTTTGAATAACTGCATCTGTTTTTATAAACTATGTTGTAAATTTGTGTAGCTTCAATTGTAGTTTTCAAAAATTCAAAACAAAGCAGCATTGTGCAAAGATTTTAGTGCTTACTAGAAACTCTTACACGGTGTCATAGTGCAGCACTGTGAAAATCAGTATGGAGTACTCTCAAAATAATAAACATAGAGTGTCCGTGTGACCCAGCTCTAGTGCTCCTGATAAACAGCCAAAGGGCTATTTCTTGTCACAGAGGTAATCACGCTTCCGTGTTTCTTTCTTTTTCTGTGTGAAGTCCTGGCTGTCCTGGAACTCACTTTGTAGACCAGGCTGGCCTCGAACTCACAAAGATCTACCTGCCTCTGCCTCCCAAACGCTAGGATTAAACGTGTGCGCCACCATGCCCATTTGCCTCCATGTTTCTTAAGGCAGCTTTTATAATAGCAAGGAAATGGAACCAGCCTAGAAGTCCTCTGATAGATAGGTGGATAAAGGAATATATATATATATGCACAACTCAATTTTATTCTGTTATAATAAAAAATGAAATAATGAAATATGATTGATGGGCCAGGAAATAATTGAAAGGAAATTGGTGGGCATGGAAAGTAGTATACTGAGTAGGTAACCAAAATACAGAGACCAAAACCCACGTATCCTCTTTGTTACACAAGTCTTGGCTTATAAAGTTTGCAGATGTGTGTGTAAGCAGCAGTAAGTGCGGTGCAGACTAAGAAGCTAATAAGGACATCAAGAGAGGAAAAAAATAAAGCGTTCAGAATGTCATAAAACAATTATGACATTAAAGCAGGAAGGTGGCCATGGAGGGCAGAGGGTGCAGGGGGTGGGTCTGGCAGGAACGTGCATAAAAATACGGGGAAGGAGAATCAACAAAAACAGCTTCTATCTGAAAACTAAACCTTATCACTGTGTATGACAGTTAAATGTTTAATTAAAAAGGAAGTTGACTCAGTCACAGTCATAGGGGAGGGGAGTAAGGGGAAAATGGGAGGGAGGGAGGAGTGGGAGGATACAAGGGATGGGATAACAATCAAGATGTAATATGAATAAATTAATAAAATATTTTTTAAAAAAGAAAAAAAAAGTAAGTTGAAAGATATTAGGTGGTCAGATACCATATAAATTGGTAAAAACTTGCCTGAAGAAGTTTCATTTCACAGTATAGTACTCCCAGTGTGTTTCTGGAATAGTACATGCTTGGAACAATTGGCAGACTTAGGTTTATTTTATGGTGTAACAACACAATCTCAGAGCTACAGCGATGCTAACTTCATTCTGTGTATGTCTTGGCATTTGTTATTAGGCATCCCACTCCACATTTTGTTTTGTTTTTCTTACAAATGACTAACTTCAGAGTTAGCAGTTTCAAAATGCATTGAACAGAATATGATGCACTTGGTTAGCTCTATTGTATTTTAAACTTTTACCACTGAACAGCTCAAAATACTGTTGGGGATATTTTTGTTTTTGCATTTTTGCTAAAAGTAAGCATTTTTCTCTTATGTAAGCCTGATGTTATTTTTAAATCTATATCAATATTAGCATATTATTTTAATGTCATACTGTCTCTTCTGAGTGCATAGTCTAACTGTATTTACTGTTTTGCCTAATTTTATTAGTAAGTATATTTGATTACCATTATTTTGTTTTGTTTTTGTTTTTAAAACAGGGTCTCTCTGTGTAGCCCTGGCTGTCCTGAAACTCAATTTGTACACCAGGATGGCCTTAACTCACAGAAATCTACTGCCTCTGCCTCTGAGTGCTGGGATTAAAGGTGTGTACCATCACACCCAACTTTTGATTACAATTCTTACATAATTTTTTGTATATTCATCTCAGTATTTTTATATTATCAAGAATATGTGGTACTTTAAATTCTCCTTTGAAAAATTATGACACATTTATATCCTTACTTAAACAAAATCTTTGATACATTCAAGTTTTTATTTGAGTGAGGTTATGACCATGTTTTCTTTTTTTAAAAAACTCTTGTGTAGGTGTTTTCATTCTTTTTATTTCTAGTATTTAACACAAACCCACTCCTTGGACTATAGTGCAGAAAGGAGGAAAATTCCCTTAAAAAGTCCCTATTTGAGAGAATCTTTCATTTTCTTACAGAAAGAGTTTATACACATTATGGAAAACAAATTCACATCTTTTTAAATTAATTTATTAAACTCACTAGTTTATTGAAGTCTTTAAGAGAGAATAAAAACATCATCATTTATTTTGTGAAGTATTTCATTAATTGCTGCAGGAATTTTGTGAGGAATTCAATTACTCCAGGGAGGACAAGTGAAGACCGGTGTTAACTTGTGACTTTAATGTTTTCATAAAATCTAAATGGAGACTTTAAGTAGACACAATATGAGTTCTTTTAAGTGGAGGAACATCTTGAATATGTTTTACAGATAATGTTTTATGAGCAAATTAAAACACAAAGGAAATTAAAATAGATTCACATTAAAATATCTAAACAGTGAGCATAACACTGAGACTACAACTAAACTCTATATTTGAACGAACACTAACCTCCATGATGGATGATTTATCAATAAAAATATATACAAAGTCACTTCTAAAATGACAGACCTGACTTTAACAAATAATTATAGAAAATGATAAATCTAACTTTTAAAAAGCTAGAAATCCCCAAAAATTAGTTTTTAGGCACCAGATAAGTTTTCTTTTTAAAATGTCAGATTTTGTTTTCTACCAGCAATACAAAAATATTTTAATTGGCATTTGAGCATTAGAGAAGTCTAGGTTCAAAAATATTATTACAAAACTAATACTGGCTAGTCTTAGGCTGGTATCGCCGTGGGTTATACCACAGTAGATGTTGACAGTAAAGAAAGCTCAGGCAAGTTCAACATAATAAAAGAATAATAAAGAAAATTATGATATCTTTCCATTGTGTTCTCTGGTAATTCGGCATTCTGTACTGTCATTTACGATTAATGCTTGACAGTTTGGAAGGATGCAGAACTACATGAACACTGTCAGCAAAAATATGAATCTATGCCTTTGAATAATAAATAGCTAAAATTTGAGTGTATTAGAAGGAGGTTTTCTACAGTTTAGGCAGCTGAAAGCTCAGAATGGCCTGCATTCCTTTTTAGCGATGGCTTGCATGAAATCCACAAAATTGAAACTAACTTAGTAACTTAGCCTTTGCCTGTATAGATGAACTATAAATACACCTATCAGATCACCTAATATGTCAGCTCTTAATAACTTGAATTGTTTTCCCTGACAATGTCAGGCTTCTGAATTCACTATCCATTGCAATTTAAGACACAGTTAGAAATGACTGAATCCATTGCACGTGACTGACACATGTCAAAAACCACATACGTATGTGACTTTCCCCAAAGTGATTTTTACTAACTGAAGTCAATCTTGTGCCTCAAAAAGTCCAAAAGAAAGCAATATTAGAAAAGCTTCTTCTGCCTTAATTTAATTATTACCTAAATATCTGACAGTTCCCCCTCAATGATAAGGTCAAGTCTTCCCCTGGCTTGTAGTATCACCCACAGTAGTCTACTGAAATGCTAAACGGGTGTATATTAATTATATAGAGAAAATTCCTCTGTGGTTCAATTTTTAAAAAAAAAATAACCTATGTCCTTTTCAAGATCAGATATATTCATTTAGTAAAAGTCAGTAAAGCTATATTTTAGTAAATTAAAGTCCATACGTGTAGCACACTGGCATTTCTTACTATAGTTGTTCAAATTTTCTGGATTTGAATGAGTTGTCATCAAAACGGAAGAAGCAATATGTCAGCACACCAAACATAATGCGCTCGTAAAATTATGGCTTTGCATTTTAAAATAAATAAATATTTCCTATCTCATTGTTGATATTTCCAGGGTTTGTTTTAGTTCTCAAACTTCTGATGCTGGTATCTGGTTGTCCTTAAAATAGTTACCAAATATAGAATTCAGGACTCCATCTTACTACAAAATCAGCACAGACACAGTATCAGATACTAAGTTGCATATGATGTTGACTTATCTATCTGCTTTAAAATAGTTACCTAGGTTGTGTTTTGAATTGAAACAATAAAATAAAATGGCAGAGTATTTACAAGTTCCTTTGTACAACTCTCTCTCTCTCTCTCTCTCTCTCTCTCTCTCTCTCTCTCTCTCTCTCTCTCTCTCTCTCTCTCTCTTCCCAAGATAAAAAGAAATCCTTCATTGATTCCCTTCATTTAAAATGATTGCTCACTTGTCTACACAGTAGAAACAGAAAGGCCAAAGTTTCTATTTACAGATTCAGGAAAACTGATTTCCTCCTACGCCCTACAGTAAGATTCTAATAGTAGCTGACAAAGTGTTTGTAGCTTCTACCAATACGTCTCCCTAGTGAGTCAGGAAAGGATTGTAAATTGTAGATTTTTTTTTTCTCACCAGGTGTCAAAATGAATATGCCACAGAATACAAGCTTATGTAGCAGCAACTGAGCAGCCCATGTAGGAATTCTGCTCTGTGGCTCCTCTTAAAGAGAAAAACATGAGACGGCAGAGGTAACGAACTCTTTGTCTAGTTCACTGGAGACGTTCTAGAGAGGGTCGGAGTCTTTCTGGGCAGAGCATTCACTACAATCAAGTGACAATAGGGTAAAGAATTTTTACAACAAACAAAAAGCAAGCTTTCCTCTCACGTCTGTAAGATGGAGTGAGGGCTGCTCCTCGGGTGAGAAGAGCAGAATACTGTTCAGCGTGGGTGCGAGCGTGCACAGCCACCCATTGGTGAGTGCATGCCGTGCTGCGTGGGTTCCGAGGTGCGTCAACTCCCACGAGTCAATTGAGCTTATCTGCTCTTCAACTCCACATTCAGCGACGTCAGGTTGGTAACTGGAAATCAGCTACAGTGGGAGCCTATACTGGCCAACATTATAAATTGAGGCTTTCTCCCCCACTGATAGAGAGGGGGCTGTTAAACATTTATCAACACAATTCTCATGTCATTTGAGGCTTTTCTTTAAGGTACTCAAGGAATCCGCTCGCTACTAAATGTTCTGGCTGTAAAGCCATAGGTCCGAGTGGCACAAATCAGGTAAGATCTCTCCGTATTTTCACATAACTAGATCATACATTTTTTCTGGCTTTAAGGCAACATTTTCAATTTCCTGGATGCTTTTCCCGTTTAAGTGTTCCGTGGGGCAGTCGTGGCTGTACCCTGGAACGTCGCTGATTGTTGACACTGTGTAGGACGCACTGCGCAGAGCATCAGAGGGGAAAAAGCCGTTTCCAAACTGGATTTTATACTGGTTCCAATTTCTTCTCAGAATTGCTTGAACCTATCAATCAACAAGAAATACCAAGAGAACCCATTAGTTGAGGTGAACACATTCTATTTGAAGCACAGAAAAATGTTCTGTAGAAAAGGGTTTTGTTGTCGTTGTTGTTGTTTGTTTGTTTGTTTGTTTGTTTGTTTTTTAAGTAAGAAGACCATGTGGTCCTGGTCTATAATTTTAGCTACTCGTGAGACTGAGGCAGGAACACTCCATGGTCAAAGCCTGCTTGCATGCTAGTATTAAATATGCTCAGGCCCACCTGGATATCTTACTGATAATGTGTGTCAAGACAAAAAACAGAGAGAGGGAGAAATATTTAGCTCGTTGATAGGTTGCTTGCTTAGTGTGTACGATACCCTAAATCCAGTCCCAGTACCACGCATATGCACCAATTTTAAGTAAAATACTTTCACATTAGGGAACATAGTACAATTAATCAGTACTTTTGATTTAAGTAATATTTTTTACCCCATGTCTTGTCTTTAAAGCAATGACCTAAGCGACGTATGTATATTCTTGTCAAACACAACTCATCTAGACCTTTGACATCCAACATAACACGAATATCTGGTTTTATATCAACACCTTAATAAAATGAGAGTGTAAGTATTGAGAGCATATAGGAATTGGGGAAATATGTAAATAAAAACAATATAGAGACACAGGAAAATTATGTAGGATTTACTGAATGATTTGTGTACACTAAAAATTATGCTACTTTCTGAAATAGCAGGGATTTGTCCTCACAAACCTTACTTCCTAAAACAATGCAATGCATTAGATTGGACAAAAGTTACTGTGGAAAAAAGTTCAGGAATGTTACTTTTCTACCTCTGCATACTTTATCTTTCTTTTCTTATTTAATG
Organism: Acomys minous; assembly: GCF_964271855.1. Lineage (NCBI taxonomy): Eukaryota > Metazoa > Chordata > Mammalia > Rodentia > Muridae > Acomys > Acomys minous. Next base: position 118,188,469 of record NC_140491.1, read on the forward strand.
TTTCCAAGAATTTATTATTTTTATTTTATGTGTATAAATTCTTTTGTCAGAATGTTTGTAAGTGTATCATGGGTGTGCATGCATGGCACTCTGTGAGGCCAGAAGAATGTGTCAGGTGGCCAGAACTGTAGTGCAGATGTCTCCGCGCCATCCTGTGGGGGGTGGGAACTGAACCTGCTTCTCTGCATGAGCAGCACGGGCTCTATTTCCTGCTCCACCTCTCATTCCTCTGTAGCTTTCTTCCTTAAAGCAAATGTGAAGGTGAATGCCTTTTTCCTTGACTGAAATTAAGAGATTGTGCCTAGTTGTGTCAAATAGGATGACTAATTTTGGTTGAACTTAGGACATTAGAAAGACTTCTTTCATGTTGAGTCCTTAAACACAAATGAGAAGCACAGCAGCCTGACCAGAGGATGAGCAGCCTGACCAGAGGATGAGCAGCCTGACCAGAGGATGAGCAGCCTGACCAGAGGATGAGCAGCCTGACCAGAGGATGAGCAGCCTGACCAGAGGCTCAGCAGCCTGACCAGAGGATGAGCAGCCTGACCAGAGGATGAGCAGCCTGACCAGAGGCTCAGCAGCCTGACCAGAGACTCAGCAGCCTGACCAGAGGATGAGCAGCCTGACCAGAGGCTCAGCAGCCTGACCAGAGGATGAGCAGCCTGACCAGAGGATGAGCAGCCTGACCAGAGGATGAGCAGCCTGACCAGAGGCTCAGCAGCCTGACCAGAGGATGAGCAGCCTGACCAGAGGATGAGCAGCCTGACCAGAGGCTCAGCAGCCTGACCAGAGACTCAGCAGCCTGACCAGAGGATGAGCAGCCTGACCAGAGGCTCAGCAGCCTGACCAGAGGCTCAGCAGCCTGACCAGAGGATGAGCAGCCTGACCAGAGGATGAGCAGCCTGACCAGAGGCTCAGCAGCCTGACCAGAGGCTCAGCAGCCTGACCAGAGGATGAGCAGCCTGACCAGAGGCTCAGCAGCCTGACCAGAGGCTCAGCAGCCTGACCAGAGGATGAGTAGCCTGACCAGAGGCTCAGCAGCCTGACCAGAGGCTCAGCAGCCTGACCAGAGGATGAGCAGCCTGACCAGAGGATGAGCAGCCTGACCAGAGGCTCAGCAGCATGATCAGAGGATGAGTAGCCTGACCAGAGGATGAGCAGCCTGACCAGAGGCTCAGCAGCCTGACCAGAGGATGAGCAGCCTGACCAGAGGCTCAGCAGCCTGACCAGAGGATGAGCAGCCTGACCAGAGGCTCAGCAGCCTGACCAGAGGATGAGCAGCCTGACCAGAGGATGAGCAGCCTGACCAGAGGATGAGCAGCCTGACCAGAGGCTCAGCAGCCTGACCAGAGGATGAGCAGCCTGACCAGAGGATGAGCAGCCTGACCAGAGGCTCAGCAGCCTGACCAGAGACTCAGCAGCCTGACCAGAGGATGAGCAGCCTGACCAGAGGCTCAGCAGCCTGACCAGAGGATGAGCAGCCTGACCAGAGGATGAGCAGCCTGACCAGAGGCTCAGCAGCCTGACCAGAGGATGAGCAGCCTGACCAGAGGATGAGCAGCCTGACCAGAGGCTCAGCAGCCTGACCAGAGACTCAGCAGCCTGACCAGAGGATGAGCAGCCTGACCAGAGGCTCAGCAGCCTGACCAGAGGATGAGCAGCCTGACCAGAGGATGAGCAGCCTGACCAGAGGCTCAGCAGCCTGACCAGAGACTCAGCAGCCTGACCAGAGGATGAGCAGCCTGACCAGAGGCTCAGCAGCCTGACCAGAGGCTCAGCAGCCTGACCAGAGGATGAGCAGCCTGACCAGAGGATGAGCAGCCTGACCAGAGGCTCAGCAGCCTGACCAGAGGCTCAGCAGCCTGACCAGAGGATGAGCAGCCTGACCAGAGGCTCAGCAGCCTGACCAGAGGCTCAGCAGCCTGACCAGAGGATGAGTAGCCTGACCAGAGGCTCAGCAGCCTGACCAGAGGCTCAGCAGCCTGACCAGAGGATGAGCAGCCTGACCAGAGGATGAGCAGCCTGACCAGAGGCTCAGCAGCATGATCAGAGGATGAGTAGCCTGACCAGAGGATGAGCAGCCTGACCAGAGGCTCAGCAGCCTGACCAGAGGATGAGCAGCCTGACCAGAGGCTCAGCAGCCTGACCAGAGGATGAGCAGCCTGACCAGAGGCTCAGCAGCCTGACCAGAGGATGAGCAGCCTGACCAGAGGATGAGCAGCCTGACCAGAGGATGAGCAGCCTGACCAGAGGATGAGCAGCCTGACCAGAGGATGAGCAGCCTGACCAGAGGATTAGCAGCCTGACCAGAGGCTCAGCAGCCTGACCAGAGGATGAGCAGCCTGACCAGAGGATGAGCAGCCTGACCAGAGACTCAGCAGCCTGACCAGAGACTCAGCAGCCTGACCAGAGGATGAGCAGCCTGACCAGAGGCTGGTACTTTCGATCATAAAACATTTGTCCCACCCCTGTAGTGTAGTATATGTTCGCCTAAGTGTTTGTTGCTTGAATAGTTTTTCCCAAGCTGCCATCTGATTTTTGGCCAGTTCTTCTGCTCTCACTACCACCAAAAGAAATCTAAGGATCTAAGCAAACAAACAAAAGTCCCAGCAATTCATTTACTCTTAAATATAATTAACTTTCTGTTCAAAATATTCATGTAAAATCTATATTTAAATATTTTATAAAGTTTGTCTTCTTTCTTTTCTTGTTCCTTCTCCAAACACCAAACATTCTACAACCAATAGTGGTTTGTAGGAGACTACAGCTCTGGGGGTACGTTCAAGTCTCTTATACTCTGCCACTTAAGAAAAAAAAAACAAAGTTTTCTTGTCTTATTTCATGTTTTAGTTTTAAAGAAGAAGGAATGGTCAAAAAGTGGAGTCATCCATTTCTTAAATATAATTCAGAATTAATTACTGAAATTTCCACTTAATTTTGCTGTAGTTTAAACACTATATAAGTGGTACACTATAAACTCAGTTATACAATATATTATTAAGATATTCAGCAACTCTTCAACCATCCCTTTGTATTTGGTACCAAAAGCTAATGTATATTCATGTACATATTATGGAAATACAAGACTTATAGGATAATGTATGTATTTATCTTACACAAAATCACTGCTTCTCTCATAGCTTATTATTTCAAAATGAACAAATAAGATATTTAAAGTAACTTACTAAGATTTATGTATGTATTGTCTTCAAAGATGCAAGCCAATGAAAACTGCAATGGCAGCCGGGCGTGGTGGCGCACGCCTTTAATCCCAGCACTCGGGAGGCAGAGGCAGGCAGATCGCTATGAGTTCAAGGCCAGCCTGGTCTAGGTCAGCCAAGGCTACACAGAGAAACTCTGTCTTGAAAAAAAAAAAGAAAACTGCAATGGCTTTAAAGGGTATGCTTTAAGTAAATATTCAGAGTTTTTTTAACAAGAAATACTTTTGAACAATTATGTAACTATACTCGGTAGTAAATCTTTTATTCTGATGCGTATACATATTTTCTCATTTCTTATGGATGCTAGACTGCTTAGAGACTGGAAGCAGGATGTACCTCCCCATAAAATATTCCAGACTAGTGTTGAAAGAACGCCTACAAGAAGGTGCCCATCCTAAAGTCCTTGGACTGACAGCTCTAAAAGAAAAGCTAACCAAGTCACAGAAGTCAAAGTGCGGATGAACTGGTAGGTGTTTGTTCTTGAAGAATTTATGAGTATGGTCACCATTTTATTTCTTCTGAGTGAATAAATCATCATAAAATAATGAAAATACAATATCCTGAAGTGTGGGTTATTATTTACCAAAGTTTTTAAAAGGTATCTAATTAGAGACCCACGGTCTTTGCAAACATGTGTGATGAAAAAAATGTTACATTTTTAACTTCTTTCTCTAATACAATATCATGCTTGCTTAAGAAGAGTATCAAATTAGACATTCAATAATTTTAAATGGGAGAAATGAAAGATATATGGCTGGGTACTATTAAAGATATGAATATGGTTTTGCTGGTTTATGTAAGCGCTTTATGCAGGCAGCCGAATCAGGTGCTTAGAACAGTACGTGCTCTTTAATACATAATAAGGGCCAATGATAATTCTCCTTAATCTGAATCAGTTTTTAAGGATATGATAGATAGTTATTAAAAAATACCCATTTTTCTTTACAGAATATGAGGTAAGCCTTCTCAACATTTTTTGGTTTGGTTGATTAAAATAATAATAATACATATGCCCTTCTAATGACCATAGCTCCTAGTTTGTGTTGCTGCCTGCTTTTATTTGAGTGGAACGGGGATGAGATGGAAGTGGCCTGGCTACTTGTCAAACTACAGTTAAGTAGCAAGAAACGCTCAGAGGAAAAATAGACGTTTGCTGAAAATCCACAGAGAGTCTAATGTAATGCAAGTGCAGATATTAGGCGCAAGCCCACCACTTGACCTAACGTGAAGGGCAAGTAGAAAACCCAGACCAAGCAAATCATTTTAACAAAAACATGACATAGTTGGAACCACACAAACTGAATCTGGCATCTACTCCTTCATGTTACAAGACTGGGGAAAACTAGGAGGCAGAGGGACAAAAAGGGAGGGACTACAGCATCTCTTAAGATGAGTGGTGAGTCACGCGCCAGCAGGGGCTGCGGCTCCCAAGCAGAAGGCCAGCGCACAGATATTAAAGATGTTGCGCTGAGCTGAGGATGTGGCAACAACCTAGTTCAAAGGTTTTCTCGTTATTAAAATTTTCCAGTGCCAAGATTTTCTCAACCTAAGCCAGGAGAACAAGGCACTGACTGCGTCTGCTTTGTTTACACAGATGAAGGACAGCAGGCACATAAGGCGCCCACTTCAATATTCCCTGGATGCTGTTTCTGAGGGGAATTTAGATCGCAGTGTGATTAGTGCTCCCACTTCTCCGTACAGAGCAGTGGAGCTACACTATACTAAAGATGGGGTAAGGCTGGAGCACATTATGAAAACTTCACAGTCACCCTTTCAACAGCAGTATAACTTGCTTTTATTTTCCTTTTATAGGGACAAATACACTTTCCTTTGTCCCAAGTCTTTCCTAAAATATAACCACTAGGAAGAAAGAAGCATCTCCAGAGTTTAAAGTTGCCCCATGTTCATTTTCCATCATTTCCTACCATATTCCACCTAAAGTTGCCACCATGTTCATTTCCATCACCTCCTACCATATTCCACCTAAAGTTGCCACCATGTTCATTTCCATCACCTCCTACCATATTCCACCTAAAGTTGCCACCATGTTCCTTTTCTATCACCTCCTACCATATTCCACCCCATTGCAACACTTGATTTACGGGAGACCACAGATTAAATATATAATAACCCTAATAGTCACATGTTCCATATTTCATGCATGCTTTTGATGTGTGTTCATATCATTCTCACAATATTAGCAGCATATAGGACTGCCTAAGTCAGTCAGCACATGTACACATAATAAAGGCTGTACAGGTTTCCCAGCCAAAACAAATCTGTCCTTATCTGTCCTTCCTCATTGCATTCTTTGTCTGCAAGTGTCGTTGACCAAAGGAAACCCGCCATTCTCGTGTGTGATGGAGAATCACAGAAATACCACCTCAATTAGAACCCAGTAGCTACGTTTGACAGTACACTGTTCTGTCCCACTGCCGTAGACAGTGTTATAATAATAACATATAATGTGATAGCCATAGGGATCAATTATATATACTTTTCATTTTTACTTTAAACAATTTGTTTGATTATTTCCAAAGAGGAAAAAAAATATAAGTTTGCTTAGACCAGGGGAAAGCACTTTATAGTTTCTTGTGAGATACATGTAATTGCCAATCCTTTATTTTATAGGAAATATCCATATAAATTATGCCAGCTGGTCCACGCGTTCCCCGTGTGAGGTGCCCTGATGAGTTTCACAGGTGCCCTATGCTGTCCTGATGAGTTTCACAGGTGCCCATTTCTCACTGAGTTGCTGTCTAGATTTCTGTGCTGTGCTCAGTTGTGCTAGCACTCTCCAGATAAAAACTGGCCAAGTAGATCAGGAACAAATAAAAAGTAAAGTCAATGATGCTCAAACAGCTGAGCAGTAATAATATCAATATAACTAGACACATCCACCCAGTTAGGTTCCCGAAGCCTCTCAAGTAGAAAGTCCTCAGGCAAAAGCCTACATTCATCCTCTCAACAATAGTATAAATAACTTGTTACCGCATTCTATTCAAATTTCCTGCGTTACTGCTTTACTTTAATTTGTTTTAATCTTTTTGTATCTACAATAAAACCTTTCAACCAATTTCATAGTTGAGCCTGTTGAAAAGAGAAAGGGGGAAATGAATAAATTGTTTCCTGTGGCAGTATATTTTCTATGATATTAAAGATTGCCCAGCCCTGTTGCCAGAGCAACACCCAGACTTAATACTTTTTTTTTTTTTGAGACAGGGTTTCCCTGTGTAGCCTTGGCTGTCCTGAACTTGCTTTGTAGACCAGGCTGCCTCTGCCTCCTGAGTGCTGGGGTTAAAAGTGTGACCCACCACTGCCCCGCTGACTTAGTACTCTCTAATGGCCGATCAGAGGACTAGCTGAGTAGAAACTTCTCACTGGAATATCTGGAAGTAAGACTAACATTTCCCTCCCTATCAACTCTAATATTACCTGCAATTTTTTGAGATTAATATTTGTGCCTAAAAAGGTAATTATATGTTATCTTTTCTGTGGTAAAATTGGTATTTGAAACAGTTGTTTGGTGGGGGAGTTTATAATCTCATCTTGTTTTTAAAGGAAATTGTATAAATTATAAAAGTAAATAAAATCAACAAGCATACCTCTCCATTGAAGAAGCAGAAAATTGTAGACACCAAAAGACCCTGTTTAAAAAAAAAATAGAATTATCTGGATCTTTTTCATTATACTCTTTATTATTTAAAACAATTTTTTTAATTTAAAATATTTTGGTCATATTCTTTCCCTACCCCAAGTCTTTCCATATGCTTTCCCTCTCCCTACCCATCCAACTTTAAGTTCTTTCAAAACAAAAAACAAAAAACAAACAAACAAAACTGCAATATAACAATACCCTCCAAAACCAAGAAAACAAAATAAAACCACATCCAAAAAGAAAAAAAGAGCAAACTGTAACCAAATAAAAGTACAAATGCCCGTGTGCGTGCACGAGCGCTCGCGCGCGCACATACACACACACACACACGCACGCACACGCACACACGCACACGCACACACACACACGCACACACGCACGCACGCGTGCGCACACACACACACACACACACACGCTGTGGAGTCCATTATATGTTTATCCTGTCCTGGAGTGGTTGACAAACCCTGTGTCACTCCACTGCAGAAAACTGACCTTTCTACTCCCAGCAGGTGTCAGTGAGAGCTCAGTTGTAACCTTTTCTCTAGTGTCTAGATTTTCATTCATTCAATCCTTCACTCAAAATATAACAAATATAAAATATAATAAGATAAAACAAAAAATGATCGTATCGAACTTGGGCAAGACAACCAACAGAAGGAAAGGAGCCCAAGAGAAGGTACGAGAAATTTTTACAACACTTTGCGTGTTTATAATCCACTGTTCCGTAAGCATTCAGAGCTCCGCGGAAACTCAGCACGAAACTTGCTGAGCTGCACCGCTGAGGGCCCAGCGCCTTACCTGGTAGTGCATCAGGATGTGCATGACGTAATCGTACACCTCCTCGGCAACCTTCCCTTCCGGCCGCCACGGGAAAAGCACAAACTCGATGCCGAGCAGCGGCACCAGGATGAGAGTAGCTCTTACAGCTTTCATGTAGAGGTTAGATTCTGCCTGGTGTGTAACTTTCAACTTGGTGATAAGGACACGTACAATATTTAATAGGAAAAAAAGATTTACCTGAAAAGAAAATAAAAAGAGCATCAGAAAGTCAGTTCACGCTTAGCATTAAGAAGCCTATGAGGACTCCAGTTTTGCAAAACTTGGACTATTTCATGTACAAGAAACAAAGGCATATTTCTGTAAGATACTAATTACTGTATTTCTAGAGTAATGCTATTCAGTTTACAGGAACATTACTTTTAGTGAAATTAACTCTTAGAAAAATACAATTATGTTAGAATTATTGTGGAACACAGTCAGGAAATATCTGAGTCATTTTAAACTCATTTTCTATATGACATTTAATATTTCTCTGTTATTCCAGATCAAGGTCATAAGTGCTTTCAGCAAAAAGGAATTATTCTTAAGACATGTTAATTTTTAAATATTTGTTTTTATTACTCTGTGTGTGTGTACACACATGGAGGCCAGAGGAAAATGTCAGATCCATGGGGCTAGAATTACAAGCAGTTGTAATCTGCCTAACATGCAGGCTGGGAACTGAACTCTGGGCCTCTAGAAGAGCAGAAGAAAGTGTTTCTAACTGCTGAGCCACATCTTTGGCCTCAACAAATGTTAATTTTAAAAGAATCACCTTTTTAATCAGTGCCCTATTATGTACTCTAAGCATATATTGTGCCACAGTAACTATTTTTTATATATTTCTTTTGTCTTTCTTTTTGTAATACCCCTTATAACATCTTTCTATATGAACCTTCTCATATCTGAACTAGTACTGTAATTTTCCTTATGCTTAGGAAGAGATGGCCATGCAACTGAGCTATCTAATATTCAGCCTAGACTATGCTAGAGATAAAATCTTTGGCTTACCATAACAACTTCTATAAATAACTTTCTATAAATACAATTTACTATTTATTGTGCTGTAGCAACTTTCCCCAAGAGATAAATAACATTGTGTCTTTCTCAGCAATTAAGAATCTATCTTATTCCTGTAGAGAAAAGAGAAACTGTGGGAGGTGGCATCTCTGTGACAAGCTAGAGACCTAAATCAGGGTATGCTCCTGGGAGGGTAGGAGGGGCACTCTAGCAGAGACACGTTGTAGCAGGGGCCGTAGAGACTGAAGAGGACGCCCTCTAAATAGACAAGTCTGCTAGTAGAGGGAGGAGAACACCAACCCACGCACGAAAACTTTGACCCAAAACTCACCCTGCCTACAAGATGTGCATGGATAAATATAGAGCAGGGGTTTAGAGAACGTCCAACCAATGCCTGGCTCAACCCAAGGCCACCCCATGGGAGCGAGCCGATGCCTGATGCTATTAACTAGGCTATGCTTGCAGGCAGGAGACTAGCCCAGCTGCCTTCTGAGGGGCTCTACCCAGCAGTGCTTCGAGACTCACAGCCAAATATTGGTTTATTCGTAGGGAGTCTTGTGAAAAAGTGGATAGAAGGACAAAAGGACCTGGAGGTGACAGGAACTGTACAAGAAGACCAACAGAGCCAACTAAGCAGGGCCTAGAGGGGCTTGCTGAGACTGAAGCACCGACCAAGGACCATGCGTGGACTGCACCTAGGCCCCCTACACAGATGTAGCTGATGGGCAGCTCAGGCTATGTGTGGACCCTCTAGTAATGGGCGTGGGAGGCTGTCTCTAACATGGACTCTGTGCCAGCTTTTGGATCACTTCCCCCTGGCAGGACTGCCTCTCGCCAGGCCGCAGGGGAAGAGGACGCGCTCAGCCCTGATGCAGCTGGATGAGCTGGAATGGGCTGGGAGTGGGGCTCCCCTTTTCTGAGGAATAGGGGAGGAGGTGAGGGAGAGGGAGAGGGTGGGACTGGGAGATGAGAGTGGATGAGGCCATGACCAAGATGGAAAGTGAATTAATTAATTAATTAATAAAAAACAGCAAGGACTCTGCCTCACGAGCGTATTAATTTCAAGTGTCTATACTCTCCCAGCCCTTCGTCCCTTTCATCAACTTTCTCTTTTTCCAAACTTTACTTTCTCTCCTTTTATAACTGAGTACTTTAGGTTTTTTTTTTTTCCTATTCCTGTGATAACATACTCTGACAAAGTAACATAAGAGTTTATTTTTGGCACACAGGTCAAGGGACAGTCTGTTAGAAAGGGGGGGTGGTCACGGTAGCAGGAATCTGAAGCAGTTGGTCACTTTCTATACTCAGCTGAGGATCAGCAGCAAGGAATGCTTGCTAGTGCTCAGCTCCCCCCTCCACTGTCTGCTGTCCAGGATTCCCTGGCTATGCAATGGGTAAAATGCATGAATGATTAAATTGTATCTTTCTGTATCAGTTAAAGGAGATAAGAGAATCGCCTACAAGCATGCCTAGAGGCCTTTAGGTGATCAGAGATCCTAACCAGCTCACAACCAACACTGACCACTATAGCGACCTAAACACAAACTAATATTGTCCCAGTTCCTGTTGACAATTCCTCACTACACCCAGAAGCGCCATATTGGACAAACTGCTGGTTTCTTTATGCTTTCTCTGACTTTGACTTCTTTAGAATCTGTCCTTTGTTTAGTAACCTCACCATGAACTTTCAAACAACAAACATCTATACAATTTAATAAATTCAGATAATGGAAGCCCATCTCTCATCAAGGCCAAAAATGAATAAATAGCACATGCCTATCCATTTTCAGCAAGTGTCATGAAAATTATTAAGCATAAAGTTATTCCACGACTAAGAGAATTCAATGTAAATGACTACAGCTAACCAGACCCGTGACAAGAGCGCATCAGTGGAAAGGGCACATGTGCAGACACTGGAGCGCAATGAAGGCAAACACAGAGAAAGCCGTTTGACAGGTGGGGTATGAAAGATGATACAAGCCAGCATGGCAGCTGTACTTCTGACCCTTCTAAATAGCTTCCCCCTTTATATATGTATAGAGGGTGTTTTTTAATTTAAAAAAAAAATCAAACCACTTCCTGGGGAAAGTTGGACAATGACTTTTTATCCATTTATGAGTGATCTTTTATGCATTTGTAAGTTTTAGAGATACATATATTACAATGTATTTTAAAATCCTAATTTAGAAGAAACACTAGTTAACAAATGGTAAAAATGTGGCAGCTTAGATCTTTCCTCCATGAAAAACAGTTAAATATAAAGTGATTCTTTAAAGCTGTCTTTCTGATTTAAAACATGAAACTAGGACTGGAGAGGAAGCTAGTGTTTATGTAGGTGTCTCTCTATATATAGCTGGGGCAGGGTAACTGGGTTCTATGCTTTATGCAATTTCCCACATTAATATTATTTAATATAAAAGTAGAAGGAGAGCTTTAAATTTCAGATGAACCCTATCTGAATTTCATCTAACTTAAAACAGACCTGATTAAAAGATTCCTGGGTTTTTTGTTTTGTTTCTTTTGTTTTGTTTTTGCTTATGTTTTTAAGAATTGTGTACATGATTACGTCACTCACACCATTCCCCTCCTCCTCCCTCAGCTTTTCTCCGGTAAGCACCCATCCCCACATCTTCCCAAATCCATGGCCTCTTCTTCCTTAACTATTATTGCTATATGTGTGTGTGTGTATTTAGACATACGTATAAATATCTAAATACACCTGCTTAGTCCACTTAGTGTTGCTTGTGCACGTATAGACATATATAGGGATGAGCACTTGTTAGGAAGCTATTGTTGGTGTTCAGCCCTGGGGAAGATAAAGAGGTACAGATGATCACTGCTTCCTGAGAAAACTGTTTTTGACTATGACACCCATGATGTGCAATAGCTGCTAGGTACCACAAGATACACTCACATCACCATAGTGCCCAGGGTCATAGAAGGAAGCAGAGTGAGTCGGTACAGCGGCTACAGGGACACTATTGGAAGACTGTCACACAAGACGGCCAGTAATTTACCTAAGCCCTAAAGTGAGATCTCCAAGATCTCCAATTAAATACATCTTCTCTCAGCAGTATCTTTTGTTTTGTTTTGTTGTTTTGATTTGTTTTGTTTTTCAAGGCAGGGTTTCTCTGTTTAACAGCCCTAGCTGTCCTGTACTTGCGTTGTAGACCAGGCTGGCCTCTAACTCAAAGAAATCCCCCTGCCTCTGCCACCCGAGTGCTGGGATTACAGGCTTGTGCTACCACACCGGGCTCTCAGTGTCTTAAGGTGCTGTAGCTGCAGCAGTGCCTACTTGGGGATGCGGGGTGAAGGAGGAAGTCTGAATGGGAAAGGGTGGATTTCATTATGAAGTAACATAACGAAAGCACTAAATATAACTTGTGTTGCCCTCCAACTGAAAAGGACAGGAAGCAAACTTGGCCCGGCAGCTCAGGGGCAAGGACCCCAAAACGCATGATTCCGTTTTCGTGCGTGGCCGGAAGCAGGGCATGTTCTTGGATTACTGGCTAGGAATGCCAGAAAGGAACTCTGGTTTCCTAACTCTCCCTAAATGAACACCCTACCTCAAGACGGGTAACCATAAGACCCAAAATCCAATCCAGACCCTCATCTCTGCGGATGAACAGCTTCGGAACCGCATCTCTAGATTTTCAGTGTGAAAACGGAATGTATCTATGCCTCAGCCTCAGCCCATTTCCTAAGTGATTTTAGAGCCTCTTCACCTAGGAATGTTGTAGTCTCGGCGGTCACTGAGGATGGGGTTTAGGACTCTCTTAAGGCTTAATAGGGTGAGCTATTTCCCCCCAGGACGGAAGAATTGTCCCTGCAAGGAGACAAGACATGCCTTACCAGTCTCGCTGGGCATCATCCCACCCCTCAGGAAAACAGATTCATCTTAAGGCGATGGGAAAAAGAATTACCCCCATAATGAGACAATCTGGTCCTTCTTTCCACAAACCCTCCCCTTGCGCCGATGCTTGCAGAGCTTCCTGAGGAGACCGTGGAGAACGCCTGCTTTTCTGAGTTACTCAGAGGAGTCTCAATTCTTCTTTTTGTGTTTCTTTTTCCTCAAAACTTAACATGCTTTTCATGATGCCCTAGGTTTCCTCACTCTTTCTCTGAAGCTCCCACCCTTCTTCTGCCACGTGGCTGCTTGCAAACGGCACGTCTTTCTCTTTCCTCTCTCTTCCTCCAACTGGGAAGGTTACAGCTTGTCTGTCCTACAGTTTTTCCCTTAAACTGTAATAACATTGTCCTTCATTTCTTTTTCTTTTCTTTTTTTTCTCTCGCTCTCTTTTACTGTTTTCCCTAAATTTTCATAGAGATTAAGAACCCAAAAGAGAAATTGAGGCTCTACAAATTTTCTGTTAATACAACCCCATTCAAATATGTCCAATTGCTACCCTCATATTAAGTGATGAGTGTTATAATTACAGAAAGACATTAAGCAATATTCTTTCCCAAACAAAGTTGTCTCTTCACTGGCCCGTTATGCTTGCACAGGTGTGTGGTGACCTCTTATTAAAGGAATCCTGTGTTCTGCTGCTTCCCTGGAAGGCAGCACTCTCAGGACCATCACTCAGGCTCTCCGACGCTCTGACATTTACTGCATTTGGCTAGCAAGAGGAACTAAGAAATCAGAGACAGGAAGGAAGAAACGTCTTGAGTATTTGTTTCTGCTTCTTCTTCTTCTGCCCTGCCTGGCTGTGGTTTGAGCACCAGCTGTTTTCCAGCAGCCAGAGCCAGAGAACTTGCTGCATTACTCTCAGCGTTTGCCTAATTCCCTTAAGAACTGCTTTGACCTCGCTTCAAGTTCATCTGCAGAAGCAGATTCCCACACTTGGTTCTTCCCAATGCTCCTTCATTGCTTGCAAGTTAGCAACTCACCATTCCGACTTGCAACTTGCATTACAAATAAAACACCTTCACTGGGCTGCACTCACTTATGCAGCGCATCAGCTCTGACTAAGAAGTTCGGAGAGGAGATTCAAGAACTGTGAGCGGCGGTGAGGACCAGAGGATTTCAGTTACATACCAGTAAAGCAGCACAAATCGGACCGTGGATAATGTACAGGAGATGAGTATCTGAGCTGATCCAGCAACTAGGGGATAAAGTGAAGGTGTTATTAAAAAAAGATGTTCACTCCACTTAGTTATAGTAGAAGTCACAAAGGGAAGACATCTTACTTGTCGTTGTAATACAAGCTTCTGGCGATGGCGTGGATGCAGGCAGGAAGCAGAGGAAATCCTATAAATAAAGGAAAAACAAATGAATGGATAGCGTCCCATAGAGATGAGGTTTCTCTAAGAAGTCATGAATGTAAACTTCAGGGACACCTTAGTGCCAAAATCACCAGCCATCCGGGTTTACTGTGTGATTGCGTATGCATAGCCAAGTGGTAAGTGTGGCAAACGATCAAGTTTGAATGTCACAAATCATCTTGAATCGGTTACGATTCCATAGATTAAAAACATTATAAATCATAACCCTTAGGATAATTTCTGTAGTCATATCATTTCTGCGGGATGAAACTGGCCAATATTTAATATCAAATGTTGAGACCGATAATTATCTCTATTGTAAAAGACAGACTCACAGTAAGCTATTTTCTGAAGCAAAGGAGACAAATATGTTTCTTATACCAAGATTTATGCATGTTCTCCGGCTTTTAAACAACATCTTGAGAAAACAGACGTGAGGAGATGTATAGAGAAAATCAAAATGTACCAACAATTGAGTATGTGTACACACAAACCTCTCGAGTACTTCTCAGCATCCACATCTTCATTTGGTAGATAATAAAGAAATCAAATGTCTCTTTGATCCTTGGAAATTATTCCTCTTAAATCCACTTCTATGTATTATATACTCACACACTATTTCAGTGACCTTAGGAAACACAGCAGTATGTCTCGTGCCTTGTTTTGTGAGTAGCACAATGCCAGGAGATTATGTAAAGGAAGTAGATATTTTGCATACTTGTATTCAATTGTTGATGCCCAAAGTTTTAGCTATAAAATGACAGTTTAAGAAGATCTCAACAGGGCTGCATGTGGTGGGACACATCTTTAATCCCAGTACTCAGGAGGCAGAAGTAAGTGAATCTCTGTGAGTTCAAACCCTTCCTGATCTCCATAGCAAGTTCTAAGCCAAAATGATGATCCTGTCTCAAGAGCAAAGGAGGGAGGGAGAGAGAGAGAGAGAGAGAGAGAGAGAGACAGAGACAGAGACAGAGACAGAGACAGAGACAGAGACAGAGACAGAGACAGAGAGACAGAGAGACAGAGACAGAGAGAGACAGAGAGAGAGGGAGGAATCTTAGGCTTTTTGGTGGAACTTCAAAGATACTTTAGCACCAATGTCCTCATTTTACAGATGAAAAAAGAGAAAATTCAGATGAATGCAGAAATTATAACCTTAATCCATAATTTTAATTCTATTTTAATCACTATACATTCAGCTAGAATGAGCTTATCATTGGGATATCAAATATCTAAAGGGTATTATATTGTTCATCAGAATGAAGCTAGCTTTACATATTTCAGTGTATTGCAGTGAGCGAAGTCTCAATTTACATGCTAAGAATGATTGGTCGCCTGGCCTAAAGGCTAAGAGCCCTCTTAATCAGATGATTCAGCAGGCATTGGCAGTGACACCTACCCCAGCCAAGGAAATAATACCACATCAAGTGCTGCTTCTCTGCGAACACAGCCACCACAATGAGTGTGTGCAGGTAAATCCCTTCACACAGCATCCAAAAGTAGTTACAGCCCATCAGGTAATGATGAATGAACTGAGACACTTTGCAGCTCACCTGTGAGGGGGGAAAAGAGTGTTGTCTTAGCTTATGAAATCCACGTGTGAAGCAATCATCCAGTTTACTTCAGAAACCATGGGAAAAATTCTGTCCTGCACCCAAAACTGTGCACACTAGGGTGTCTGGTTTGCAGAATACTCTTTCGAACACTCATCCCATGATGGCTCTGAAGTTATTAACCACGTGCTCTATAAGTTTATGAGTCATGTGACATTCAAAACAATTAAAAACAAAAACAAAAAAAAAAACACCTCCCTCTTCTTAGTGGCTGACTGCCTTCCTAATGTGTTCTGGTTATCACATCATTATAAGTATAAACAGTCCACACATGCATCACTGTGTATCTATTTTGATTTTGGTTGTTGTTTTCTGTTAGAAAAACTTTGATAGCCTTATCAGCACTTAATTAAACATGTGTAAGTACTTGGTAAGTTTTGTAACTTTCACCCCAAAAGCATAAATAAAACTCACTAAGTAATCCTCTAATGAGCCTACGCACTGTCTAAATATAAAAATATGCGGTATTTTTATATCATAATAAAGATAAGGAACTGTAGTTTTGCTTCCTCTTTTCCTTGGCTTCCCACTTTCTCTTCTCTTGTAAAGGGACAAAGAAAGAAATCCAGTTGTCAGATAAAGAAAGCACAAAGGAGCTGAAAAGTATAGTAGGTCTTCCATTATCAAAGTAAGTAAACATGTTGCAATATGTGGAAATAATTAACTTCCAGTCTGAAATTTAATACCTATGCAGTGGTTATAATTTTTTGGAATAAATATTATGTTAGAAACCTAAAACTCCAGAAAACAAGTTTAGCCTTATTGCGAACTAGGAGGACTAGTATTTGCACACATGCAATCCTAGAGTGTTTGTGCTATTATCATTTATACATATCTTATCAAATTCTGGAATATTTCTGTGAGGCGTGCACTGTAAATGACCACACATCATATAGAGTTTTAAAAACTAGTACTAAAAAAGTGAAATTATTTGCAAATATTCATATAATATTAATCAGAGTTGTGCCCCTAAACAAAAGTTTGATTCTATTTTTATTTTATATGTAATAACACCTTCCTAAAGGATATTTATAACACCATTTTTTCATTTAATATGTGTGAAGAATTCATTTCTTAAATTGTAAAAAATGTAGTATCATATGTTTTATAAGATAATATTCAAGTCTCTTAAAGATAAAATAATTTTAACTACATATATTTGACTATATTTATAATGGATTTAACCTTCTACATATATTAATTAAATTTCTTATCTAATTCAATTTATTCTCATATTACTTTAAAGTTAATATAAACTATTATGAGGAAAAGCATTTAGGACATACTTCAAAAAATAATTCTGTGGAGGGTACTGATAACATTATCAGAAAATACTTTTTTCCTAATAATAAATTCACTGTACTTTAACATACTTTGTCTATTAGATATATATCTTCATGCATAAATACAAGAGTTTGAAACTCCTGCTGTGTTACAACATAAAATGGCAGAATGTCAGCCAGTGTTTTATTCTGCTAATTATATCCTGGTCTGTTTCCTGCCCTGGTGGCTTTAGAGAGGAACACAGCAAGATCAAACAACCCAGAAGCACATGTGCAAACAGTGGGAGAAACATCAGAACTTTGCAAATTACCTGAAGAAACACATAAGACACATACAAGAGTGTTATTTATTGACCCAATTGGTGGAAATGCCTTCCCTTCTATGATTTCAATAACTAGATAACATAATCCAGCAAACACAACTTGATGTGCTCAAAAGCACACACATACACATACACACACCACACCACACATACAAACACATGCCACACACACCACACCACACATACAAACACATACCACACACACCACACCACACATACAAACACATGCCACACACACCACACCACACATACAAACACATGCCACACACACCACACCACACATACAAACACATGCCACACACACCACACCACACATACAAACACATGCCACACACACCACACCACACATACAAACACATACCACACACACCACACCACACATACACACACACATATACACACACCACACCACACACATACACAGTATGCACACACACGTTAATATCCAAAGTTAGAGTTTTTGCCTCAGTGTCAAAATAGGTGACTCTAAAAGTGTGAATATTTCTGCTACATGTACACATATTTGAATCCAAGTATAGTTTACAATATCATGTATATATATCATGAATAATGTATATACATATAAGTTTTAGCATATATTTTAAAAATATGGCTTATAGGAAGAAGAATTCATTGGTGCTTATTGAGACAATGATTAGTAGCACATTCCAACATTTTACTTTAATGGAGTTTAACATCACTGTACATACAACACATGGAAATTCGTACCATCCTGCTTCTATTAATTTTTAATGTAAGCCTGATACCAAAACATAATTTAAACTCCCATTACATTTATTGCTGTCTTTCCTATATGTACTCAGTTGCACTGATTGCTCTTTAAATTGGACTGGGCAAACATTGTGCAGTCACAGTCTTATCGGCCACCAGCGTCAGAAGCTCACAGCCATGGCATGACCTGAAACTGTGGAAATACTAAAGGAAATTACCTTCCTGGTCCGCAGCATAGCTAAGATAGTTTCTGTGTGTTAAACCCAAGGTTCACACACACATTTATCTAATGATACACGTATTCCAGACCAGAGACCACCCACAACCCATGTCTCTTGCACCAAGCTACCACCATGTTTTTACTTACAGGATTTGTGGCCACCAAGGCCTGGTTGTTGGCCACTGCCGTGAGGTGAATGATTGTTACAATCGAGTTACAAACAAATGAAAAAAAGAGGTTTTTGTGCAAGGTGATCCGTTGGCAACTTAGGCTCCTATAAGGCAAAAGAAATGCAGCGTGTTGGTATCATAAAATGTTTCTGCATTTTGAATTAAATGTAATTCAAATGAGGTACACTTTCAATTCATAGAGGTTGCTCTAAGTTTGGAATAATTATTTTGTTTATCTATAACTTTTACTCAATAAAAAATTTAATTAGAGAAAAGTGCAGATGGAAATGAATTGCTTTCATAGTGATGTGGGAATGTAAGGATGGGAACTTGCCTGTGCAAAACCCCTGCATTAATTTATCTATTTAATTCAGAATACAATTAGTTATTTTAATTCAACCTGCAAAAAGCAGACGTTGAGATCCAATGAAGTTACACAATCAAGAACACACTAGTAGTGACCTTTGAATACTTCTGTTTACC
This sequence comes from Acomys minous, assembly GCF_964271855.1. Lineage (NCBI taxonomy): Eukaryota > Metazoa > Chordata > Mammalia > Rodentia > Muridae > Acomys > Acomys minous. Next base: position 118,207,276 of record NC_140491.1, read on the forward strand.
CAAGACTGTCACACAGATAAAATGCCTCTCATTACACTGCACAGTCTGCTTTCCCTAAACAGTCAAGTGTCGTTCCTTGAGCTGATAATGACTATACTTACACTGACCAGTCAGGGGAAACATGTAATTGTATTTGGACTAACTGCATTGATGAAAATTAGAAATCACTGAGGATTGTTAGGGTCTCTTGATTGTTTTTCTGACTAGTGAAGATGTCCTCTGGATGTAAAAAGAAGTTGCCCCTTTACCATCTGTACAAAACAAAGAGAAACTGGCCTCATGAACGTCACACAGAGTAGGTTTCAGGAAAGGAGTCATTACAGTTGAGTGGCACAGCGTTTCTGATTTAACCCCTGGCCAATAGTCAATCAGAGACTTTTTTTAAAAAAACAGGGCTACCTTACCCACATTCAAAAGAAAATTCCAGCACACATTCCTTCATGAAGCAATTGAACACGGGTTAATTTAGGATTCCAAGTGGAAAAAATAATAAAAGGAAACCTGCATTAAGCTAACTGCTGACTGGCAAGGTTGAACACATGTGTAGAAACCCACGGGACATCATTTCATTGCAGAAAATGAAACCTCGTGTGCAGCTTACTAAAACTAATTCAGATAGTCATTCTAGAGAAACCACCTACACAATTCCAAGATTTCTACTTTGAAAAATGAAAGAATCCATATAATTTTGTCACTTCCCTGTACCTTAAAAAAACAGGATGTGAGCCGGGCGTGGTGTCACACGCCTTTAATCCCAGCTCTCAGGAGGCAGAGGCAGGCGGATCTCTGTGAGTTCGAGGCCAGCCTGGTCTACAAAGTGAGTCCAGGACAGCCAAGATTACACAGAGAAACCATGTCTCAAAAGATAAACAAAAACAAAACAAAACAAACAAAAAACCAGATTGTGTAGAAATTTAGAATTAGAATTCAGAATGCTTTCTATGTTTAAAAATACCATGTTTAGACTATTTTCCTTCTGAAATGTCTACAGCTCCGTGATTCTGTATTTAGCTGTACGGTTTTAAAGAAGGAGGAAGTCGCTGTAACCCAAACTACTGTGTACAGCTTGCCAATACGTGCTCGATGCTATTAGTGAACATTTATAAAGGTTTAATGGGTGAGATAGTTCTTAAAATAGCCACTGAGTGTAGCTGAGACAGTCATTTAATGGCAGGTGTTTGCAGCCATCTGCAATCCATCAAAGTAGAAAGAGCTACAATTTCTGGCTTCGTGCGACACTCGGTGAACTTGGCTTGACTTCTCAGTTCGTAGAAACAGTGAGGGAAGGAAGTCTCGGGTAACGTTTGACATGCAGAGTATTGAAGATTTTCCACAGAGCACAGGAACTGGAGAGAATTGTCGAGAGTAGCATAGTTCTCGCAATATAAAGAAATTTAACATTGAAAGGCATGCCTATTTCCAATAAAATGACAGCAGTGACATGATTCTGCTTGTTAACAATGAAGACAGCAGATGAGTAACATAGGCCTGCTTAAGGATTTCTTCTTACAGTAATTACACTAATATTGTGTGTAATTTACTTCCATAATGTATCACACTCTTATGATAGCAGTCATGAACATACCACTGTCTACTGGAAGCTTCCAGTAATTTTATGGAGGGCCAAGCATTGCATAGAAATGCATACACTTGCTTTTTGAGCTACGGAATTTAAGTAAATGAGCTATCAGCAGAAAAATATTTCCCTTTCTGGGGCTAGTTTGCCTTTTTCTGCTGAACACTTTTCTAATCTGAGTCATTGGATAAGACATATATCCTCCTCTTTAAAAAAAAAACATAGTTTTCAAATTATGATTAAAGATTAGAAAACACTGCTTTAAATGAAAATTTGAAGTGCTTTAAAGTAATTGAAAGCACACATTAAAGAAGTGTTTTATAAAATAGCAATACATGTGAGACCTGATGACAGAGGCCTGAAATCTTACCTATTTGGAAGGGCAGGGCAGGAGGATAAAAAGTTCAAGGCTAGCCTGGGAGACAGAGGGAGTTCCAGACCAGGTTTGATTACCTAATGAGATTCTCAATATAATTTAAAAAAAAAATCACTGTACTAGCAATACATTTCAGTGGCAAAGCATCAACCTAGCATGACAGGGCAATGGGTTCAATTTCCAATGTGGCAAATTAATTAGCTAATTAAAGTTAAAACTAAAAATAGTAATACTTTAATGCTGTAGTAAATAAAAATGGAAAGATAAAATCTGAGGAATATAATAATAACAGTGAATACATGGTAAACATGTATGTCGTCTGAAAATAAATAAAAATATGATATTAAAAATAATTGTAATTGTTGGTGTTAATGATATTCTCATAGGAAAAGGTTGGAAGAAATTAAAATGTTACACATAGTATGAAATTTTAGACTGCTTTTTGTCCTTGTGAACACCCTGCCCTTTCCTATCCTAGCCTATATGTCTGCTCCTCTCAGACAACTTCTCTTTCATGTGGCTGCCCCTTCCCCAATCTGTCTTGCATGGTGAAAACTTAGAAATGAGCAGCTGGCATGCGCTCTCTTCTGAAGGTGTGCTTGTGAGAGTCAGCGCACACAGCTCAAGGCAAAGGTCTCTGACCTGGCGATCCTGACACTCAGCTGAGCTGTCAAAACTGCTATCGTAAACTAGACCACTGCCCAATCAGTTCTCCCTCCGTAGTGAAAACACACCCCGCTGTCCAACTCTGTGGCCTCGCACTTGAGCCTCTTCCATGTCTGCCTCTAGGCACCACACAGAGAGCAAGCACAGGAAGATGTGATCTGTAAGCCGCCTCTATCAGGGCCTAGTGATAAAAAATAAAGGGTTCTGGTCCATACAGTGATTCCTAGCTTCCTTTTAAACACAGTCATTAACACATGTGTGTAGATCGATGCAGATAAAAATCAACTTATAAATGAAAAAATTTTTAATGTCATTGTTAAGCAAATGAGTGATTTGCTTAACCAAATACGCTAAATATTTGAGATATATACATATAAGCTTTGTCGTGGGGGCTGCAGCGTGACCACAGAATAGAAAGTGTGGTTAACCGAGTCTGGGTTGGTTCCACTTCATACTCCTTTCTGGTATCATTTTGGAAAAATCTTTCATGATGCTGTCTACACAAGAAAAGTTATCTAGGCAATTGGAGCAAGTGTGGCGGTAACACCAGCCTGATAGGTGCCGTTTCATCTCTCTCCATTAGAACAATTTTACACAGGTAGCATCAAGTCAGGACACGTGGTTCTGAAGGGGCTTTTGAAGCCTAAACTATCCCTCCCAGCATGCATTTGAGCAAGTTTCCAGCATCTAATCCCATAATCCTTATCTATACTGGAGGGATCATCGTGGGATCGCCTTGAAGGTTAAGTGTGGCTAGCCATGACATGCATCTAACACAACCTTTAACCTATGGGGAACTCATATTAATTTTTCATTATTTTTAGCATCACTAGGACATGGTTAATTTTAATTGCACAGCCAATAGTTTCTTGTACACAAATGGTAAAATGGCATCAAATTCTATCTCAGTAATAGAAAACTGCTTCAACAGTAAAAAAAAAAAAATTTAAAAATTTAAAAATTAAAAAAAAAACCAAAACATTTAACCATAGTGTTTAGTCAGTTGCTATTGATGCAATAAAACACCATGACCAAAAAGCCACCTAAGGAGGAAACAGTTTATTCGATTTACACTTTCACATTGCTATTCATCAGCAAAGGAAGTCAGGACAGGAACTCAAGCAGGACAGAAATCTAGAGACAGGAGCTGATGCAAAGGCCATGAAGGGATGCTTCAATTTTATTAAAAAGATAACTATATTTGAAGAGTTGTTAAGCTAGAGTCATTTTCTTAATAACTCTTAAAACATCGTTATCTTTCAATAAAATTAAAGAGGGTTGTTCAAGTCATGCATCTAGTTGATGACCTATTGAACCGGAAAGTTTTGAGGATGCAATGAGGATTTTATTTACTTTATTATCCAATTAATACTGTTTGTTGTTTATAGTTATCTGCTGGCCACTGTTTCTGGATTCTAGGGAAACAGTTGTGAACTGGTCAGAGCGAGACCCCAATGTTATTTTTATCACAGTGAGAAGCAAACAGACCCATGAAGTGATGTCATTCTTAATATTTTTGCTCTTTTTTAAAAAGTAAAAGATTATGACCAAAGTAAATGGCCTACTCAGGACTAACCCAACCAGGAGAAGATAGTAGAGACATGGATTTTAGGTAGAGAAGTTATTCTTAGTTAATTTGGTGTTCTGAGGAAGAGGGAGACCAGACGGAAGAGCGTAAGGCAGATATACACCTTTGTACAGCAAAGAAAATGAAAGAGATTAACTTACAAAATGTTCGCTTCATTCTGTGGGATCTTAGTCCATTATTATGCTTATTTTTCTGTTTTTCTAATGGAAAGCTATATATATATAAATATAAATATATACATTCAACTGTAACTACTCTATTTTTCTAATTATCCTCATCTTTAAGATCTCAGTTTTAGGGGACTGGAGAGATGGCTCAGTGGTTAAAAGTACTGCCTGCTCTTCCGAAGGACCTGGGTTCAATTCCCAGCACCCACATGGCAGCTCACAACTGTCTGTAACTCTAAGATCTGACACCCTCACACCAATGCACATAAATTTAAAATTAAATAAAAAATTGTTTTTAAATCTGAGTTTTTTGACATCTTAATACACTACCAGAAAGTGTCGCAGTATGGTGTCTATTCATTCAAAGGTTTTTCATTTCCTAACTGCTAAAATGATGCTATAATTCTTGGGGAGGCGGGATTCTTTGAGTTTCTCATATACAGTCGCACCTGTGTGCATGAAGACTGAAAAGGATGCCCTCTCACTAGACAAGTCTCCTAGTAGAGGGAGGGGAACACCAACCCACTCACAAAAATTTGGATTCAAAAATCACCCTGCCTACAAGATGTTCAGGGATAAAGATAGAGCAGACGGAGAGAATGTCCAACCAGTGCCTGGCCCAACCCAAGACACACCCCATGGGGGAGAACCAACCCCTGACTCTATTAGCATCACTCTGTTATGTTTGCAGACAGGAGCCTAGCAGAGCTGTCCTCTGAGAGGCTCCACCCAACGTTGCCTCGAAACAGATGCTGAGAGTCACAGCCAAATATTGGGCAAAGCACGGGGAGTCTGGTGGAAAAGCAGGGAGGCAGGGGGGGAGGACAAAAGGACCTGGAGGGGACAGGAGCGTCACAAGAAGACCAGCAGAGCCAACTGACCAAGGCCTGCGAGACTGAGGCACTAGCCATGGACCTTGCATGGACTGGACATGGGCCCCCTACAAAGATGCAGCTGATGGGTAGCTCAGGCTACATGTGGGGCCTCTGTTGAGGGGAGCAGGGGCACTTTCTGGCATGAACTATCTTGGCAGCTTTTCGATTACTTCCCCCTGGCAGTCCTGCCTTGCAAGGCCACAAGGAAGAGATCTGCTGAGTCCTGATGCAACTTGATGAGCTGGGGTGGGTGGGTGGGTAGCGGGACTCCCCGTTTCTAAGGAATAGAGAACAGGGTGGGGGAGAAGGGAGAAGTGGGAGAGAGGGACGGAGGGGAGGATGGGGAGGGAGAAGCCATGGGGCTACCACTAGGATGTAAAATAAATGAATAAGTAAATAAATAGAAAATAAATTATTTATGTCTGCAAGACTACAAGATTACAAAGTGCATTCACTTCAGGAAGAAAATAACTTTCATAATATGTTCTCTTTGAACTACAAGATTTTAATACATTTAAATATCTGTATGGTTGTGTGCAAAGCAATGTTCTGCCAGCTTAGCTAAAATAGTTCTTTGTCATTCTATGTAATTTTAATTTAGACACAAATAACATTTTAGTTAAAATTTTTCAAGAAACTACACAAAATATAGATAATATTTATAAAATATCAATAAACATTTATCTTTAGCATATATATGTAGCTTCAAACTATTCAGTTATTTCCTAAAAGAATCCCAGTTCTCAGTAGGAGATTTACTTATATTTCCATACATGATACTCTCCTCAGTTAGCCACTAGCAACAGTTATTTAAGAGTTGAAGTGGTTTTTACTGAGCAAAATCATTACCTCTTGCCCTACACTGTCCTTATCCAAGTATAATACTCTAATGTGAAAATGCAATTTTATTCCATAAAAATATACTTAGCTGAGCAATACAGTTTTCAATATGCTTATTAAACTACAGCTTGGAGTCTCCTTGGAGATAAACGGAGTATGATTTGATAAACAACACTAAGAAAAGCATTTAGGCAAACAATATGCAGTGTTAAGCTAGAGGAAGCATAGGGCGCATGCAGATGGCATCGTATGCTTCAGAAACGACGTACATAGAACTTGCAAGAGAACGAAGAGATCACAAGACCCTGGAGAACGAGGATGAGGTGGGTGAGCTTCGACAGGCATGCTATCCCACAACCCTGGATGACTGCAGAGTCAGCCCTTTCACACTCCTGACAGATCAAAAGCAAGGTCAAAAGTCGTTAAAGGAGCCACACCTAAGTGATTGTTCTGGCTTCCCAGGCAAAGATATCAGACAGATTTGTAAAGCAAGACTCAGTTCAGGGTTCCTTTGATCCTCAGTCATCTTAAAGACTGAATTGTATATGATTCTGAAGAAAAATTATAGCTATAAGGAAAAGCTATTCCTGCTTTAATTCAAAGGAAATGTGAAGAAGAAATGAAATAGAAGGTCATAAAAAATGTTCAGATTCGATCTAGGAGCAAAGGTGAAAGTCGGGGTTATGCGTCTTGAAGCGTAAATGTACAAAGCATATAAACATGTGCATAGCCACTGCACGGCTATCTCACTGCGTTGAGAAAGCGTGACTCACCAACAGGATTTTTTTTTCTGTATTTTATTTGGAACTCGTGTCAATAACCCAGAAAGATAACTTCTGCATGCTTGAAAATATTCAACTTGCTTTTTAAAAAGTTGAAATTAGCATCTAAACCTTCAGCAAAGATGTTCTTTTGAGAAATCAAAGCAAATTGAAAAAAAAGATAGAAAAGAAAACAAACCGTATTTTCCCTGACACGTGAGATAGATACCGCACACCCTCTTTTATGTTGGCATCTTTTATCTGAGCTGAAAGTAAGAGGCAGGTTTGCTATGCATTCAGTTTTTGCACAGCAATTAAAACATAATTTGTAACTAATTCCAGGAAAGTTTTTTTTTTTATCTAGAGAGTTCTGCTCTGTTTTTCCAAGATTATTATGAGTAAGACATTGCCTCGGAGGGCTTGGCAAACCCCAGAGTTATGGCTCTGTCTCTTCCCCCCCCCCTTTCTGTTCTCTTTCTTTTAATCTCTTGCTCTGACTCTACTTTAATTGGCTCTAATATAAAACAAATCTATCTGGTGGACAGCTTCTCATGTTTTCTGTTTCTAATTTGAAGCATGGGGTGAGTAGTAGACTGTTGTCTTCCCTTTCTAAACAAAACATAACAAACTGTACCCTAAATCAACATTTTGTCTAGTTCTTGGTTTTTATGAGGGTGGGTCAGTGACCTTGATTACTTAAGTGGGGGGAAAGAATTTGCTCTACCGAAGACGAACTGAAGACGACTGCAGTAGGAGGGGTTGAGTTAAGCAGCAGAAGGAACATGTTAATGGATTTTCACACACACCGTGATTTTATCTAAAACATGGGCTTCTCTAGAAATTGTTTCCAGGTTGGTTACTTGGCATGACACTAATAATTTCTATCATCCAAGCCTGCCTATGAACATGCTTCATGCAGCATTTAAATCTGAAAATTTCTGAGCTACCCAGGCTTTCTTTGATTTATCTGCAGTCTGCCATCTTATTTTCCTTGGATATTCTATGGGTCAGAATTCAGAGTCATGGTCAAATGGACAAATTGGACAATAAAGCCAAGGAATTTGTCATAAGTTAGAGATAAAGTACTGACAAGTCGGTCCTGGATGTAAACTACAAAGCCTTCTATGCCTTTGTTCGTCAAAAGTTTATTGAGCTCCAATTTCATGCAAGATGCTGTTCTAAGGGCTGGGGTGTGTGAAGAACCAAAACCAAAAATGGTTCCTGCTCTCCTGAACCTAATTGTGTGATATTTTATATTATCTTTATTACATTTTGTTTATTTAGGTGTGATGCTTGCTTGTTGTTCAACATATTTCTAGCCATAGTTTTTTTTTTTTTCTGAAGTGATTGTATTGTTAATTCGGTTCACAAAAACATTCATTCCATGTTTGCTTTCTTTTACAAGAACATTATATCATTTCTTTTTAAATATTGTACATAGGATACTAGAAGCTTTACTTTTCCATTTTTATTGTAAGGATCTTATAGTGTACTTACTAGGACTAAGTAGATAAACTGAGAACTTTTAATGGACTAATTAGCAATAATGATAGCAGTGCCCATCACTGGGAACATTTTATTCTAATAAGGCACCACTCAGCACCTCATCTCACTGGCAATGCTGACACTATAGGAGCCCTAAGCACAAAACAGTGGTGTGGATGATAATGCTGTATGCATGGCAAAGATGTGAAACAGCATCAGAGAAACAAGAGAAATCTCACCATGCTCTGATACATCTGTCCATTAATGATGTCTACACATATAAAAAGTATTCAAAATGCTATATGAGGGTATAACTTGAGCATTAGTCTATTTCACCTAAGGCCTGTATAGTAACAAAGGAAATTATTTTTGTTTTGTTTCTTTCTGCTCAAACTACCTATAATTTAAGAATATTTAATTGACGAAGATTTCAGAAGGTGGAAAGACTTCCCATGCTTGTGGATTGGGAGAATCAACATAGTAAAAATGGCCATCTTACCAAAAGCAATCTACCGATTCAATGCAATTCCCATAAAAATACCTACATGGTTCTTTACAGACCTTGAAAGATCAATTCTTAACTTCATGTGGAAAAACAAAAGACCCAGAATAGCTAAAACAATCCTGTACAATAAAACTTCTTCTGGAAGAATCTCCATCCTGGATCTCAGGCTGTACTATAGAACAACGGTAATAAAAACAGCATGGCACTGGCATAGAAACAGGCTGGTTGAGCAATGGAATTGAATCAAAGACCCAGAAATAATTCCACACACGTATGGAGACTTGATTTTTGACAAAGAAGCCAAATCCATACAATGGAAAAAAGGATAGCATCTTCAACAAATGGTGCTGGTCTAACTGGATACCTACATGTAGAAAAATGGAAACAGACCCATATTTATCACCCTGCACAAAACTCAAGTCCAAGTGGATTAAAGACCTCAACATAAAACCAGACACACTAAATCTGTTAGAAGAGAACCTGGGGAAGAGCCTTGAGCTCATTGGCACAGGAGACAACATCCTGAAAAGAACGCCAATAGCTCAGGTTCTAATGTCAGCAATTAATAAATATGACCCCATGAAGCTGGCAGTGCAAGCAGAGGACATGGACCCCCTGTTTGGTGTAGCCAATGGACAGCTCATTCTCCACATGGGGACAGGGGCTGGAACGGGGACTGCCTCTGACAAGATCTCCGGTGCTGGGAATTTCATCACTGTCCTTCGGCAGAGAGGCCCTGTGGGAACACTGAGGAGGGGGGGTAGACTGTCTGGATGAGACCTGACAAGCTGTGGTCAGATGGTGGGGAGGAGGCCCCCACATGTCAGAGGTCCATGGGAGGGGACTAGATTGGAGGGGGTGAGGGAGGGAACAGAAAGTTAAGAGGGAGAGGATGACAGTCTGGATGTAAAGTGATTATAATAATTAAAAAAGAATATTCAAGTCAAAGATAATAGCTAAGTCAAACAGAAAGATTGAGAAGATTAGTTCTTTATGGGGAAATAAGTAAAGGTAAGAGTTGGACTTGACGATATCTTTATGGCCTTCTAGTTTACAATTTCTACCTATTGAAATTCTGTTCCCCAAAGAAGCATCCTTTTCAATGGCAGTATCATATCACAAATCTCTGAGTGATGGGCCTTTCTTCCTTCATGTTCCTACAGTCCTTTGCAGCACTGCATTAGTGCTTCTTAAAATTGCCAGCTAGAACATGAGGATAGTGGTGGGTAATTACACAAATATAGTCCACAAATGCCAGGTATCAGGTGAGTTTATGATGTGGAACAGATTCCATCGCGCAGGGAAGCCCCTCAAGCAGAAAGGTAAACAACTCAAAATGGCCTCAGGCAGTACCTGAAACTGACCATATTCACTAGGCCCCTCCATGGACGGTGAAAGGAACAAAAGTGAAGGGCTCCTCTCAGACTAAGTTGAGACCAAACTGCAAAAAAGACCTTCAGAGAAAGCATGCTGAAAAGACTCTGAGATCAGATCTGGGAAAAGCGGAAACCAGCCCAACTACCTGAAACAGATTTAGACTAAATGAGTCACCTGAACAGTGAACTCTCCAACCTACTGAGCTGCCTGCAGGCTGCACAGTGTGCTCTGGGTTTCCAGATTTGTGAGCTATCACCTGGGTTGGGGTGGGCCTTGGTGATGCAGCTTCTGAGTCATTTCTGCTCCTGTCAGTAACTCCTCACCCATATTCATGTAGGTGACTCCAATATAACTCATTGGTTCACCAGGTTGGACTTGGTGGTATCTGTGCTTTCACTTTATCGTGGCCTCCCTATCTGGGCAGAGTAGATGCATATATAGTGTCTCCCCAGGAAAAGTTTTGTTACACAACAGTCTACTTAAAACATAATGGCTCACTTTGGAAAATGAAAAATCAGAATCAGGCAAAACACACACTACTAAGTTTTGAAATAGCCAGGTGGTGGTGGTGGACACCTTTAATCCCAGCACTTGGGGGCGAGGGGCAGAAGCAGACAGATCTCTGTAAGTTCGAGGCCAGCCTGGTCTACAGAGTGAGTTCCAGGACAACCAAGGCTGCACAGAGAAACCCTGTCTCGAACCGCTCCCGCACCACCCCCAAAAAGCCCATGCTTTTTAAAAATGTCTTGCCCCATTTGTTAAAATTATGTCCAGATTCAAATGTGTGCCTTTCATACTAACTCACTGTCTTTTATAAAGTCCAGCAAAGAAACAGTTCACTATAATTTGGGTATAAACATTGGGTATAAGCAAAGTAATTATTTGTAGTCTTTTAATATTTTTTGTAGAGGCCAAGAACAAATATCTACCAAATTTCTTAAATTGGCAGATAACTCATTTGATTGCAATTGTGTGGCATTATATCATTTTTAAACCTTTTATTGATTGTGAGTTTCATATCATCTACCCCACTCCCATTCATTTCCCCATTCCTTTGTGTCTGCCCTCTATCCTTGCACCTCCCTCACAAAAGAAAAAGGAAAAAGGAAAGAAAACATTAAAAAAAAATCTTGTCATGGAAGCTGTAGTGTGTGTCACAGCGTGTCCTACAATACACCCTTTCATCCACACATCTTTACTTGCATTTGCAATTGTTCATTTCAATGAGTCATTGGTCTGGTTCACGGCCTCTGGCCTTTTCCATGCTATCAATATACTGGATCCTCACCAGGACTCCTCTCAGATATCCTGTTGTTGCTCTGTGTCATAGAGAGTCTGCAACCTTGGATCTGCAGGACTGTCCCTTTCACACACTCTGGCAGTTTATGGATGGCGTAGATGTTGGGGTGGGCCAACTCAAAGCCCTGGACCTGAGCCTGGGTGGTAGCTGAGTTGATCAGCCTCCCAGCTTCTCCACACAACCAGAGCAAGCTTTCCAGCAGCACTGTCCTGGCTAGTTCACCCAGTGCTGAAGCCTGTGAGGGGATAGGCCAGCTCTCCCAGTCTCACACCCTCAGGCCGCCTTGCCTGAGCCTTCACCACCAGGGCCAGCTCTGCTGTGATGCCCAGGCAAGACGCAGAGCCTGCTCTTCCGAGTGTTGTAGCAGATAAGGGGCAGGGACAGCTCTCCTGCTCTCATGAACTGGGGGCCGACTCTCCCACCTGCCTCCAAGGGGCACAGGGTAAGATAGGATGGAAGGCATCACTCACTCTCACACACCACCTCACAGCAGAGGAGTGGTGGGGCCAGATCTCCTGTGCTTGTGCAGTTGGGGCTAAGTCACCCCCCCACCCCCACCACAGGGTCCAGCTCTACTATGCCAGGTGCAGGGCCCACTCTCCCTGGACTACGCCATCAAGGGGTGGGGCCAGCTTCCCAGAGTGCCTCGGGCAGTGAGGGGTCGGGCCAGCTCTGCACAGCCCTTGGACATCAACATGGTCCCAGTAGTAGCCCAGACCAGGACATCTATATGGTCTTCAATGGTGACATGAGCCACAGGTGTTGACACAGACCCCTGCTGCTGCATGGTCACAGACCGAGACATGGCCCTCAGTAGCAGCGTGGTGCTAGGACTTCACCATGGCCTCAGGTGGCTGGGCAGACTGCTCACATCCAGCAGGCGCTCTCCACCCTCACATCTCCAGCTCCTCCTCTTTTTCATAATGCTCAAACCTTTCCGCTCTTCTTACTCTCCCACCTGTCACCACATGCTTGCACATTGTAGTGGCTCTCACTGCAGGCAGGCCATGGGCTGGCAGGCCACTGAGTGTCTTCCCTGGCCTGTGCCTCGTATAGCGTTGTTTTTAAGAGCAAAAGTTTAGCAGATATCAAATACTTGTGTTTATTTCATATGAATTGTTGTTATTGTTGTTGTTTTGGTTTGGTTTGGTTTTTTCAAGACAGGGTTTCTCTGTGTAGCCTTGGCTGTCCTGGACTCACTTTGTAGACCAGGTTGGCCTTGAACTCATAGAGATCCGCCTGCCTCTGCTTCCCAAGTGCTGAGATTAAAAGCATGCATTGCCACCACCCAGCATGAATTATTTTTTCTTATAAGTTTTTTATTTAAACCACATAATTTCTTCTCAAACTCAGAAATCCACCTGCCCCTGACTCCCAGGTGCTGGGATTAAAGGCACATTCCACCACTGCCTGGCTTCTCCTCCTTTCTTATTATTCAAACTCTATTTCTAACTATTTGGACTCAAGGGGTCACATTTCTAATACTATATTTCCTCATCTTTTATGACTTAACATAATGGGCTATTTATATATAAAGCATAAACCAGTATTTGGGACAGCATGAAATTTTTCTTTGGGAATTAGGCTTGTTTTTGTCCATTGTATATTTGAAACTAATGTATTCCAGATGAACATATAATATCAGCTTTGAAAAAGTGATTTCCATAGATAAATAATTTGGAGGTTTTAAATCTTACCCTTTAAATATCTGTTGGATGGTGTTTGCTTTTAGAATAAAAAATATATAAGTAGAGATATAAAAACATTAAGCCAGAAACTCTTTCAAATTCATATCAATGATAGTTTGCCTTTATAAATTTCTTTTGCATGAAAATACTTTCATAAGTACCAGCTTCTTTGACGTTACATATTTTAACTTAAAGGTTATTTGTTCTAATTCTCATTACAAAATTACTTCTTCATCCACACATTCTTGGGTTTTAAAAGAACATTATTATAACTCCTCAGGTCCAGCTATGAAACCAAAATAGGAACAACTGACTATAACATTCTTTGTGTATATGAATGTGCTCAGCACGTTGTTCATGAGTGGGAACACGCACAAGTGTATGTGTGAGTGCCTGAGGAGGACACCCGTTGACATCACACATCTTCCTCAATCACTCTCTAAATTGCTTTTCAAAATGGTATGTTCCTTTGATCCTGGAGCTTATCAATTTGGCTAGACTGGCTGTCCAGCAGAACCACGGAGTTCTTTCTCTATCTCCCCAGCACTGGGATTACAAGCACCAGTTTCCTGCTCCCAGCTCTTAACATGGATGCTGAAGATCCACAGTCAAGTCCTCATGCTTATGTTGAGAGCTCTTTACCAGCTGAGTCATTCCTCTGACCCGCATGTCAACATTCACAAGAAGTTAGAATGTGATTTCTGTCTGTCTATTGATATCTATGTGTTCACTATATTTTGGTTAGCTGTTAAGAGGTTTTTTAATTAAGCCACATATTTTGTTCTCTATGTTACTGTATGAACTCTATCCATAATTAAATATTTGTACCCAAGATGGTATGCTCCTGTTGCTGTACATCTTAATTCTTTATGGCAGCATTTCTTGTACTTTATGATATAATCAAAACAGATATTGTTTGCCTTAACTTCTCAATCTCCTTGATAACTCATTTATTATGCAAATGTTTTCTCCATTGAGAACTGAATGAATGAGCAGTTTGACTTGAGATTTAGACTAATACTGTACTTTTCCTGGTCCAGTTTGGCTTCTGTATTGATTACCTTGGCAGACACACTTGCCTCATAAGCCCAGTGAGCATTTATTTTATTAACTCTTAGATTTTTTTTCACATAAAGAAGTAGTATTAAGGAATTTCTGAAATTTGTGGACAAATGGATTGAACTAGAAATTATCATACTGAGTGAATTAATCCATAAGCAGAAGGAGTCAAATGTATATACCCACTTATATCTGGACACTAGCCCAAGGGGCATGTCCTGTGAAAGTCTTCACTTACCAGGAAAGTGAGACAGAGGGGAAGACTTCCTATTGGGACTCTAGGTGAGAGAAGCATGGGAGAATGGGGAAATAGAAGGATCCAGAGGGTCCTAGAAACCTACAAGAAGAACTCTATGATGGGTGGATCTGGGCCCAGGGGCTCTGCTCAAGCTATGGCTCCAACCAAGGACAATACATGCAGTAAGCATCAAACTCCTACCCAGATCTAGCCAATGGACAGGACATTCTCCACAGTTGAGTGGAGAATGGTGTCTGACTTTCACACGAATTCTGGTGTTCCATATTTGACCACGTCCCCTTAATGGGGAGGCCCAGTAGCACTCAGAGGAAGATTGCAGGCTACCAAGAAAAGACTTGATACCTTAGGATCATGTACAGGGGGAGGAGGTCCCCCTCAGTCACAGTCATAGGGAGGGGAATAGGGTGAAAGTGGGAGGGAGGGAGGAATGGGAGGATCCAAGGGATGAGATAACAATTGAGATGTAATATGAATATTATCAATAAAAAAGAAAAGAAAAAGACGTAGTATTAATTTTGCTTTTCATTTTGGGGGTACTTTACTGACATCTTTGCTAAATCAAAATTGTAAGAGGGCACATGGCCTAGAATTCCAGGAGACCACTGTTTTCTTTCTTACTACTGACTTTGGAATGCAGTGTAATTGCTATTAACTTTATCACCTTCAGAAATTGAATGTCCTCGAATGCTTTGGCTTATTACATGAAAAACAGAGACAGTTTAATCTGAAGAGTCTCAGCTGGAATGGTTGTTAATTTAAAGAGATTTTTATCTCTCAAATACTTTTAAATTTTTACACCATGTCCACTGTAATTAATTACAGCTTCAGTAAGGAATTCAGGAAGAGTCCACTGAGAAAAGGATCGAGTATAATTCCCAGATATTGAACATCTAACCAGGGTAGGGTGTCAGAGAAGATAATAGGCTGGATTCATTAATACTGTCATGTTCATATAAGGGCCAGTAAAAAGCATTCTCATGTTTTTAGGCAGAAAATAGCAAGTAAGGTCTGCATTTGGTGCAATTTTTAGAAGATTATCTACAGTTGAATAAAGAAAGATGATTTATAAGCTATTAGAACAGCATCTGGGTGTGGTGGAACACACCTTTGATCCCAGCATTCGGGAGGCAGAGGTAGACAAATCTCAGAGTTTGAAACTTGCCTAGACTACATGCAGTTTCTGGCCAGCAATGGCTACACAGTGAGTCCCTGCTTAAAAAAAAATAAATGTTTTAAAAATTCTACATACAAAATAATTGGTAGTAATGGTATAAGAGACAATGCAAACTGGGTTTGGTAAGAACAGAAAATGGACTATCAGCAGAAATGAATGGACTCCCAATTATTGCTGAATTTCTTATGATGTCACCAGAAACTCAGTTGCATTCATCAGAAATTTACCAATAATTTGAGAGCCCATTCTCTTTTCATTCCCCCTTATAGACAGGGTAAGAATACTGTCTTGGATTTCAAATAGTTTGGTTGTTACAAATTCGTTCTGAAAATATTACTTTTAAAAGACTTTTGAATTGAAATAGTTCAAGAAGCACAAAACCACATATCTTTGACCAAGAAATTGCAAGGCTTTGAAAAATATATAATATTTTCATAATAAAACTAAAAATATATTGTGAAAACTGTGGCTAGAGAGATACATCAGTGACTCAGATCATTGACTCTTGCTGAGAATCCAGGTTAAGTTCCCAGACCCACAGAGAGGCTCACACATGTCTGTAACTGCAGCTCCAGAGGATCTAATGCTTCTTCTAGTGCCTGTGAGTAACAGACATGCCCGTGGCACACAGCACATCTTTATGGAAATCAATGTGGTAGTTCCTTAAGAAGATGGGAATCAATCTACATCAAGATCCAACTATACCACTCTTGGACATATATCCAAAGGATGCTTCACCCTACTCCACAGACACTTGCTCAACCATGTTCATAGCTGCTGAATTAATAATAGCCAGAAATTGGAAACAGCCTAGATGTCCCTCAACAGCAGACTAGATAAAGAAAATGTGGTGTTCCCATTATCGTCCACCCAGAGGAGGCTGGTGGGCCCATCAGAGCAACTCTGTTCAAGAATCTTTCTGCCCACTCCCCAGATGCCTGGGTCACAAACAGAGAGCCAACAGAGAGTGAACTTATCAAAAGGGTTTAGGGCTTGGGACTGAAGCCCCATTGTCTGTACCTATCCCCAAACTCTCTGACCATAAGAGACCACCAAACCTGCTAACACTAGAAACATCACAATAGGTCGGTATAAGAACACAAGCAAAAATTCCCAGGGTCATTTGATACCTCCAAAAACCAACAGTTCCACCATGACAACAAGCCTTAGAGATACTATCATACCTGGTGCACAAGAAAAAGATTTTAAATCTGAAGTTATGAAAATGATAGAGGCCTTAAAGGAGGAAAATAAATCTCTCAAACTAGAACAGTAATATACAAAGAAAGAAGTGAAAGAATTGAACAAATCACTTAAAAATTAGTAAAAGACAGGAAACTACAATCAAATAGGAGAAGGAAATGAATAAAATAATTCAAGACCAAAAAACGGAGATAAAAGCAATGAAGAAAACACAATCTGAGACAATCCTGGAAATGAAAAACCTAGGGAAGAGGAAAGGAACTACAGACGCAAACGTCACCAACAGAATACAAGAAATAGAAGACAGAATCTCATGGGTAGAAGATATGATTGAAGAAATAGATACAACAGTCAAAGAAAATATTAAATATAAAAACTCCTGACAAAGAACTTCCAAGAAACCTGGAACACTATGAAAAGACCAAACCTAAGAATAATAGGAGTAGAAGAAAAAGAAGACTCCCAGCTCCAAGGCCCAGAAAATATTTTCAACAAAATCATAGAAGAAAACTTCTTTAACCTAAAGAAGAAATGCCCATAAATATACAAGAAGCCTACAGAACGTCAAATAGATTGGACCAGAAAAGGAAATCCCCCTACCACATAATAATTAAAACACTAAACATACAGAACAAAGAAAGAATATTAAAAGCTACAAGAGAAAAAGGTCAAGTCACATATAAAGGCAAACCTATCAGAATTATACCTGACTTCTCAACAGAGACTATGAAAGCCAGAAGGACCATGGATTCCAAGTCAGACTACTATACCCAGCAAAACTTTTAATCACCATAAATGGAGAAAACAAAATATTCCATGAGAAAACAAAATGTATAGAGTACCTAGCCACAAATCCAGCCTTACAGAAGATACTAGAAGGAAAACTACAACCCAAGAAGGCTAACTTTACACAGGAAAACACAGGAAATAAATAACCCCACATCCACAAAACCAAAACAAAGGAAACACACACACACTCTCTCTCTACCACCAACAACATTAAAAAAAAAAAAAGAACCAATAATGACTGGTCAATAATATCTCTCAAAATCAATGGTCTCAACTCCCCTACAAAAAGACACAGGATAACAGAGTGGATGCAAAACACAGGACCATCATTGTGCTGTATACAAGAAACACACCTCAGCAATAAAGATAGACATTACCTCATAGTAAAGGGATGTAAAAAAGTATTCTAAGCAAATGGACCCAAGAAACAAGCTGGAGTAGCCATTCTAGTGTATAATAAAATAGACTTTCAACCAAAACTAATCAAAAGAGGTGGGGAAGGACACTTCATACTCATCAAAGGAAAAATGTGCCAAACACAAAAGAATACACCTTCTTCTCAGCACCTCATGGAACCTTCTGTATATACTTAGTCACAAATCAAACCTCAACAAATACAAGATTGAAATAATCCCTTGCATCTTGTCAGACCACCTTGGATTAAAGATGGAACTCAACAACAACAGAAAGAAACAGAAAGCCTACAAACTCAAGGAAACTGAACAACTCCCTACTCAGTGACCTCTGGGTAAGAGGCAACATTAAAAAAATAAATTAAGAACTTCCTAGAATTCAATGAAAATGAAGGCACAGCATACTCAAACTTATGGGACACAATGAAAGCAGTGCTAAGAGGGAAAGTACATAGCACTAAGTGCCTTTATAAGGAAATTGGAGAGATCTCATACTAACAACTTAACAGCACACTTGAAAGCTCTAGGGAAGTAAAGCTGACATAGTCAAGAAGAGCAGATAGCTGTAAATCACTAAACTCAGGGCTGAAATCAACAAATTTGAAACAAAGAGAACAATTCAAAGAACAAAAAAAAATCAAGAGCTGGTTCTTTGAGAAAATCAACAATATAGACAAATTCCTAATCAAACTAACTAAAAGGCAGAGGGAGAGTATTCAATCAAAATCAGAAATGAAAAGGGAAATATAACAACACAAAGGAAATCCAAAGAATCATTAGGTCTTACTTCAAAAGCCTATATGCCACAAAATTAGAAAATCTAAATGAATTTAACATTTTCTTGATAGCTATCAATTACTATCATTGAATTAAGATCAGGTAAACAAATTAAATAGTCCTATACCTCTTAAGGAAATAAGAGCAGTCATAAAAAGTCTCCCAACCAAAAAAAGCCCAGGGCCAGGTGGTTTCAGTGCAAAACTCTACCAGACCTTCAAAGAAGAACTAATACCAGTTCCCTTCAAACTATTCCGCAAAGTAGAAACAGAAAGAACATTACTAAATTCATTCTATGAGGCCACAGTCACCTTGATACCTAAACCAGAGAAAGACTCAACAAAGGAAGAGACCTTCAGACCAATTTCTCTTATGAACATTGATAAAAAAAATATTCAATAAAATACTTGCAAACCAAATCCAAGAACACATCAAAAATATCATTCACCATGACCAAGTAGACTTCATCCCAGGCAGGCAGGGGTAGTTTAATATATAGAAATTCGTCAACATAATCCATCATATTAAAAAAACAGAAAGAACAAAAACACACGATCATCTCCTTAGATGCTGAAAAAACATTTGACAAAATCTAACATCTATTCATATTAAAACTCTTGGAAAGAGCAGGGATAGAAGGCACATACCAAAACACAGTAAAGGCAATATACAGCAAGCCTATAGCCAACATCAAACTGCACAGAGAAAAACTTAAATCAATTCTATTGATTACTCCTTCTGTATCTTTTCAATATAGTACTTGATGTCCTAGCTAGAGCAATAAGACAACTAAAGGAAATCAAGGTGATACAAATTAAAAAAGGAAGAAGTCAACGTATCACCACTATTCATGGATAATATGATAGTAAACATAAGTGGCCCAAAAAGTCTACCAAGGAACTCCTACAACTGATAAACACTTTCATCAAAGTGACCAGATACAAAATCAACTTTAAAAAATCAGTAGCCCTCCTGTATACAAATGTCAAATGGTCTAAGAAATATTTTAGGGAAACTACATCCTTCACAAAGGCCACAAATAAAATAAAGTATCTTGGTGTAACTCTAAAAACCAAGTGAAAGACTTGTATGAAAAAAAAAACTTCACATCTCTGAAGAAATAAGTTGAAGATGATATCAGAAGATCAAAAGACATAGGCAGAAACTGGTACATTTGCACCATGGAATGCTACTGAGCTATCAAAAACAAGGAAATCTTAAGATTTTCAGGCAAATGGATGGAACTATCAAAGATCATCCTGAGTGAGGTAAGCCAGCCACAGAAAGACACGCATGGTATATACTCACTTATAAGTGGATATTAGCCCCACATAGATGTCCTCTGAGAGACTCCACCCAGCGGGGAATTGGGACAGATACTGGGACTCTGGGCAAAGCACTTCAAACTGTACAGAAGAGTTGGGAGATGGAAGGATGGGGGGGGCAGGAGCTCTACAAGGAGACTATCAAGCCTGGTGGACCTGACCCAAGGGGGACTGCACAAACCAAGGACACTGCAAGCAGAGAACCTAGACCCCCTATGCAGACGTGGCAGATGGAAAGCTCATTTTCCACGTGGAGAAGAGAGTGAGGGGACTGCCTCCGACAGGAACTCTGGTGCCCAGGATTTGATCACTGCCCCTTGATGGAGAGGCCCTGTGAGAACACAGAGGATAGGGAAGCAGGCTACCCAGATGAAACCTGAGAGGAGAACCCCACCTATCAAAGGTCTAGGGAAGAGGATGGGGGTAGAAGAGGGAGGGAAGGTAGGAACAGGAAGGTAAGAGCAAGGGGAAAGCAATGGGGATGTAGTGTGAATAACTGATAATAAAATAAAATGTGGTGCAGCTACTTAATGCAGTATGACTCAGTTGTTTGTTTTATTTTTTAAGTGAAATCATGAAATTTGCAGGTAAATGGATGGAACTAGAAAAAAATATTCTGAGTGAGGTATACCAGACTGAGAAAGACAAATGTGGTATGTATTCATTTATATGTGGATATTAACTGCTTAGGTCTCTGATAACCAAGTAATAATCCATAGACCCACAGAGATTAGGTATAAAGTAAGGGACTCAGAGTGGGAGGATAAATCTCATTGGGAAAGGGAAATAAAATAGACAGTTATGGACAGATAGGGAGCCTGAAATGGGAGGATCAACTGAGGGGCGGGGAAGCGGGAAAGAAAAGGAAAATGGGAAAAGACAACTGAAATCAAGGGCTATTTGAGAGATAGTAAGGAAACCTAATATAGTAGAAACTTCCTAAAATATATGCATATGAAGGCCATCTATATCAAATTGCCCAAGATTGGAGGAGACAGGCCAATCCAGCCATATTTTGTCACCAAATGAAGCTTCCAGTGCTTGGATTGGGTTACCTCTAACCAGGTTGCTGGCCAAAGGGGTCCCATGGGGACTTGAAACAAACCAGGCTGTTGCCAAGATTATGATTCCTCTCCACAAACCAACAGCAATTGCTGAATTCGTCATCTACACAACTCACTGAATATAGACAAGTCAAGCTAGTGCCTACATAGAACTTTCATCCATATGTTCCACCATCTTTGGTACAGGAAAGCACTCAGCATGCTACCAAAGGAAAAAAACTTTTTTTCTTTTTTTATATTTTATTAATTTATTCATATTACATCTCAATTATTATCCCATCCCTTGTATTCTTCCATTCCTCCCTTCCTCCCATTTTCTTCTTACTCCCCCCCCCCATGACTGTGAATGAGGGGAACCTCCTCCCCCTGTATATGCTCATAGGGTATCAAGTCTCTTCTTGGTAACCTGCTGTCCTTCCTCTGAGTGCCACCAGGTCTCCCCATCCAGGGTATGGGATCAAATATGGGGCACCAGAGTTCGTGTGAAAGTCAGACACCACTCTCCACTCAACTGTGAAGAATGTCCTGTCCATTGGGTAGATCTGGGTAGGGGTTCAAAGTTTACTGCATGTATTGTCCTTGGCTGGTGCCATAGTTTGAGCAGGACCCCTGGGCCCAGATCTGCCTGTCATATTGTTCTTCTTGTAGGTTTCTAGGACCCTCTGGATCCTTCTATTTCACCATTCTTCCATGCTTCTCTCACCTAGAGTCCCAAAAGGCTGTCCTCACCTCTGTCCCACTTTCCTGGTAAGTGAAGACATTCATGGGACACGCCCCTTGGGCTAGTATGCAGATATAAGCGAGTATATACCATTTGAGTCTTTCTGCTTCTGGGTTAACTCACTCATTATGATCGTTTCTAGTTCACCAACCCAGCCACATGATCTGCAACAATGTCCCTGCCTGCATGATATGCTAGGGCAGTGGTGACACAAAGATTGTGGGACTAACCAACTACTGTCTAACTTGACTTAAGGCCCTCTCCATGAGATGCAACCCATCCTGGTCACTACTTAGGTGACCAAGAACCTGAGATTAGAGAGCCCAGGGACCTAGGAGAAACCAAATACCACTGGTTTTTTTAAAAAGCAATAAAATGACATGTTGTTATATTTATAGATTGTTGTTGCCTTGCTCAGCCATTATCAGAGAAGCTTCCTCCTGTATCAGATGACAACAAATATAGAGACCCACAGCTAGAAATTATGAAAAGAATGAGAACTTAAACACTTATTCATATCATGCCTATTTCATAAAACTGAAATAAAAATATATTCCAATTTACTTTAAATATTAAACTTAAAATTGTTACCTGTATTTTGGCAGCACATAATGTACATTAACCATAGTTTTCAAATTAAGAAAGATTTAAATGTACTTACTTGAAATAAAAAAATATGATGAGGGAGATGATCAGGGATGCAATAGATAATCCATGTCCAATTATAGTTAGGTAGAATAAATTCAGTGCGGTCTATAATTGTGTGATAAAAACATAGGATGAGTTTTGTATCTAAAAATCTACATGTGTATTAGATAAAATTCAAATAAATAAATATTACTTTTAAAAAAACATGTTGATAGATTTATAATCACTTGATTGAAAGCCAATAAATACTTGAAAGCATCTAAATGAATAACATCTATACAAATTTAC
This sequence comes from Acomys minous, assembly GCF_964271855.1. Lineage (NCBI taxonomy): Eukaryota > Metazoa > Chordata > Mammalia > Rodentia > Muridae > Acomys > Acomys minous. The sequence goes on from NC_140491.1 coordinate 118,230,200, forward strand.
CAAGTGAGTTGTTAAAAAATTGTGTCACATATCCTTCTTTAAAGAATCAGAAGTCATATTAAACCTTTGAGGTAATGCATTTATTGACCTAGCTTACACTATACATAAAATCAGCATTTTATACTCAAAATCATATAATACTTGATTGATTTGGTTTGTTCAGAATTAAATGCCTGATAAGGCTTTCTTTACTATTCAGTTTTTCTATTTCATTTTCATATGAGGCTCAGAGATAGATCTTAATATGGAAACTTAAATGATCCTTTGATATGATTCAATGGTCTTAGTTTTTGCTCTCTTTCTTTTTCTATTTACTTTTAACATGCCATTTAGAGAGGTTTTGGTTGGTTGGTTGGTTGGTTGGTTGGTTAGTTGGTTAGTTGGTTAGTTGCTTGGTTGGTTGGTTGGTTGGTTGGTTGGTTGGTTAGTAGGTTGGCTGGTTGGTTAGTTGGTTAGTTGGTTAGTTGGTTAGTTGGTTGGTTGGTTGGTTAGTTGGTTAGTTGGTTGGTTGGTTGGTTGGTTGGTTAGTTGGTTAGTTGGTTGGTTGGTTGGTTGGTTAGTAGGTTGGCTGGTTGGTTGCTTGGTTAGTTGCTTGGTTGGTTAGCTGGCTTTGGTTTTGGTTTGGACATTTAAGCGCCTCTAAACAGGCAGAGCATGCATGATGTTTAAGTACAGTGACAGCTTGCTGTTGTTTAGTAGTTACACTATACTGAGAGCCACTGGAAGAAAGGACACTTGTCCTGTTTAGCACAAGAGGAATTTCTTGTCCATGGCCATGGGGCAGATAAAGTTCCAAAACAGGAAGCAGAACCATGTTCTCACTTTTAATCATACACACACACACAACTGACAATACATAAAAGTATTTCAACCAAGCGCTACTCTGTGACTTCAATTCAAAACAGGAATAAGAATAATAGCGTCCTGCACAGCCGGTTAGGATGGGCTCCTTCTACCGAGGAGCAGGTGGGGGCTTAGAGCCCCGCTGAACTTAGCCTGTTTGCCTAAGGACAGTTTTTGAAGTAACTCTAGGATTCCACTAGAAACGGAAGTTTTCCCTTATATTACACTTTTAAGTTATATTTTCTATGGAAAATCTGAAACCCCAGTAGTGAGGCACTGACTACTTTCCCAGTGTAATGACAGAATTAATGGCAGCTTTTCCACAGATTTATTTTTATTGTCCTTCTCAAATAATATTAGAAAATGGTTTTACCGTGGAATGGACCACTGACTTCTTCTCCACAGTACTTTATTAGACTGTTTCAAAAACGGAAATCAAGCTGGGCAGTGGTGGCGCACGCCTTTAATCCCAGCACTCGGGAGGCAGAGGTAGGAGGATCTCCTTGAGTTCAAGGCCAGCCTGGTCTACAGAGCAAGTTCCAGGACAGCCATGGCTACACAGAGAAACCATGTCTTGAAAAACAAGAAACAAAAAAAGAAAGAAAGAAATCTTAACTCCCAGTCGTGACGTACCTTCACTTTCTCGTGGGTGCTGTTGTTACACAGGGTGTAGTTTGTCCATATCCGGTTACTATCTGGATGTCTAAACCAGTTTCCATCTTGGTCACAGATCTTTGTAACCTTCTCTTTAATAGTAAAAAGAAAATAATTTAAAGGAGTTTAATAAACCTACAGGTTTTGTTCAAATTTTTTCTTTGGTTAAATGAATTCAAAATTTTTAAAAAACTTAAAATTAAAATACTTATATACTGAAAATATTTCTAGCCTACATTCGTGATAAGTTCCAAATGCATTTAATAAACACAGTGTTCACTAAACAGATTTCAGTAAGATCTCTAATTAAATTCTAGCAGATACCTGAAGGATCAAAATCCTGAAAGTAATCAGGGCAGTACTGCATCGACTCGGTTCCCGCGGCAACGTCGTTCCAGCACAGCCAGCCGTCCCAGGTTCGGTTGCAGTAAGCCCCTGAGAGGGGAACCAAAGCGAAGGGTCAGTAAGTCCCTGCAGCAGCTCTTCAGGAAGACTTCTCCGTGCCTGGCTCAAAGAAGTCTCCTGGAAATGAAGGGGTTTAACAGCCACAATTGCTTGCTTTTGTCACTAAGTGATCTTACAATCCTACTAAGAATAAGTATTCATAATGCCCAAACCAAACTTAGAAATAGCCCTGCATAAATATCAGATTCAGTTTAATTGCTATGAAGCAATTGTTCAATAAATCAGGCTATCTTTGATGATTGTATTTAACCATTAGGCAGTGATTAACTCCTGACCCTGTAATTTCTTTTAAAGTAAAAGGTGAGGTATGTTTTATTTGAGAAGCTGCATTTCTTTTCTTTTTATTTATTTATTTATTTATTTATTTATTTATTTATTTATTTTGTAAACAGGGTTTCTCTGTGTAACAGCTCTGGCTGTCCTGGAATTGGCTCTGTAGACCAGGCTGCCTCTGCCTCCCAAGTCCTGGGATTAAAGGTGTGCACCACCACTGCCTGGCCCATTGTTTGTTTGTTTGTTTGTTTGTTTGAGAAAGGATTTCTTTGTGTAACCCTGTCGGCCTGTCTGTCACAGAACTTGCTCTATAGACCAGACTGGCCTCGAACTCACAGAGATCAGCCTGCCTCTGCCTCCCAAGTGCTGGGATTATAGTTTCTGCCTGGCCAGAAACTGGTTTGTTTTGGTTTTGGTTTTGGTTTTTTGTTTTGTTTTTTGTTTTTTAGAGACAGTGTCTTTCTGTGTAGTCTTGGCTGTCCTGGACTCACTTTGTAGACCAGGCTAGCCTCGAACTCACAGAGATCTACCTGCCTCTGCCTCCCGAGTGCTGGAATTAAAGTCATGGCTGGAGCCTGGCTAGAAACTGTATTTTTTTAAGATGTGTTTATTTATTATTATGTATACCTGCATGTATGCCTGCATGTATACCTGAACACCAGAAGAGGGCATCAGATCACACTATAGATGGTTGTGAGCCACCATGTGGTTGCTGGGAATTGAACTCAGGACCTCTGGAAGAGCAGACAGTGCTCTTAACCGATGAGCCATCTCACCAGCCCTAGAAACTGTATTCTTAATGAAAGTCATTTGGTCTTTTTTCTGAAGCAAATATTTTCTAGTCAGTACTTCTGTTTTAACATTTTAATCACAATTGTCTCACATTTTCATCAATGTAAGGATAAAAAGCTTTTGTGACACATGTGTATATATGCTGCATATTACATATGCATAGAGAAATTAACTCATTGATGTTCTAAGAATATTTAATCAAAAATGTATGATAATCCATAATTCATCAGAATTAAGTAGAACACTGATTGCTGCATGAAATTTTTGTTGGTCATAGTGTCTCCGTACTCCAATCTTGTGATCACGTTAGCTGCAGTGGAGCCATAGTAATTCTGGTGGCCTAAAACTCTAAATTGCCAGCTTTTAAGAAGCAACTAAGACAGTTTCTTTCCTGTGATTTTAAATTTTAAAATGTTCCCCATCGTATATGGCCATTAACATACATGCTGTGATCTACCATAGAACACCCTTATTGCTTCAGAAATCATGTGAGACACGTCCGAGCTCCCATGGTAAAAGTCCATGTGCCACACACCTCAACAGGGCAGCACGACTGTGATGCTGTTCTGTGTCTGAACTGGGTTACGTGGTGTGAGAGGGAGACAGACGTCTTTTTTTCAGATAGATTTCAGAAGCACAAAATTAAAAAAAAAAAAATGCTTAGTCTACGCCTAGAATACGTTTTAGAAATCACAAAATTCATTGTTAAGTTCTGAAATAAAACAAGCAGTGATCCTGAATTATTTTTTTATCACAGAATTATTTTATTGTGAAATTTAAAAAGCTTTTCCTGTTGCTCAACATTATTTTTTAGTACTTAAATCTTTACCTAGATCATTTCCAAGGAGTTAGTTCAATAGTTTCAAAGCAATAATATGGGATAAAAGATGTCAGCTAACATATAATTGGTAAGCAAATATTTTAATTACTTTATAATTCAATCTTATTGGTTTCCTAGATCAGATAATATATCACTGTTTGGCTAATTTCAAAACATACTTTTCTGACTCTACAACAAAATACCAATGCAGCTACAGTACACAAATAGTTACTGAAATATTAGTAAATTAATGTTCATTTAAATTGTGCTAAGGGTGAAAAAAAGTTTTTTCTCATTTTTCAAGGTAAATTCACTTGTAATTACAGATAATCACTTTACTTGTTATTTAACTTACATATAAGTATGTTATAATGTTTTCTCCAAACATTTTGAAATCTTTCTTTTCTCTGACAGTTTGAAAGAACAGAATTATCCAACAGGTCCATGTTTTGCCTTGACTTGCTGTTTTGTACCTTAATCCTTGAGACTCAGTCTGTCTCGGCTAATCAGGTTAAACCACTGAGCTCTTTTGTGTTTGGATATGTATAGAAACTCTACTTTTGTTACTTGTTTTTTGTGTCCAGAATCAAGGCAAGCGTGTAGTACTTAGAAGGTTCTCCCTGAATGGCAAAAGGTCGTCTTAAGGGACATAGAGGCATTTGAACTTCAATAGCTCTACTACCCAAGTTACAATGGACATATGTGTGTTATGAATAAAAACATTCACATGCAAGTTCTAGCAAACATGGTGCTTTTTAAAAAGATAAATTTACGAACTATATTTACTTATGGTCAAGAGTTATTGACTTGTCTGTTAGTATTTTGAGTATTTTTACATCTTCTAAAGGATCATTCTGGAAAAAAAAAACAATGTAAGAAGTAATTTGTTAAATTTTACTAAAAAGAGTAATTTGGATCATGTCATAAAATGCACTTCACAAATACATAATAAAATATGTACATAAACCAGAAAACAAGCAACTAGCTAATTTTTATTAACACATGTGAAGAACTCACAGAGATAGTTTTCTCCTAAATGTACATTAAGTGCACACTTAGAATTAGTAAGCAGCTACCTTCGGCTTGATGAACCGGGTCTTGCATAATCTTTTGGTAACATTCATATTGAGCTGTCATGATCTTGTTTCTAGTGACTCCCAACTCTGTTTGGTTGACACTTTCTTCCTCTGCTGTGACAAGACCCTAAGGGAGTAAAGCAACAATGGATTTAAAACAGTGGAAGTCTTTATTGGAGGCCCTGTTGGAAAACACCTAGAGCAGTGAGGCACTTGAACACCAAGTGCCTTTCCTGAGAATCATCCCCAATGTGTAGTGTTTGCCAGTTTCTATAGTCTAAACTCTTTTTTTTTTTTTTTTTTTTTTTTGAGACATGGTTTCTCTGTATAACAGTCCTGGCTGTCCTGCCGTTGCTTTTTGTATATCAAGCTGGCCTTGAACTCACAGAGATCTGCCTGCCTCTGCCTCCCAAGTGCTGGGATTAAAGGCGTGCGCCACCACCGCCCAGCCTAGTCAAAACTCTTACCGTGCCCAGTTTCAAACAGCTTCGGGGTGCTGGCAGCGGCAGCACCGGGAGACACCACTGGCTCCCTGAAGCCCATGGTAGCTGGCTGGCCACAACACATCCTAAACACTGGTTCTGAAATGCACACTGCTCTACCTACAGTCCCACGCTGGTGTTACTGTGAATGTCGGCAAGCTAGCCACCGCTACTTCCAAGATTCTCTTTTATGTTGTAAAACAGTAGAAAATAGCATCCAGGTATCAGGGAGTGTCAACCACACAGAAAATAAACAAACTTTGTACATTTGTAACATCAAAATAATAATTTCCTCACTGGATGGCATCATGCTGCCTGATTAGCATTAATATTGACTGTTATTTTCTGATGGGTTTAAATTTCCTAATAGAGACTTATAAAGCAGTCACTTTGTGAAGGAATAAATAAAATTCTATAACATCAAGATGATTTTAAGTCATTTGATTTTATTCTTTACTATTGTGGATCAAGCACTGTACATTGGGATAACAATTGAGTTGTTATCTGAATAAATTAATTAAATAAAAAAAATTTAAAAGCACTGTACATTGAGACACATACTATCCAAAGACAAAATTAGTAAAAAAATAAAACACATAAAACCATTTTTCTGAAAAGGTTTGTTAGAAATTAAGCAAGGTAATAATTTCAAATATATTTACACTCTGCCCCTTGGTGAATTCAAGGGGAGGGGCAACAGTTCCTTCTATTACAAGAAGCCAATTGGTAAAATGCTACAGTATTGCCTGCAGGGAACTCGCGTTGACTTGCTGGCACACTTAACAGAGGGTGTTAGCTGGACAAACAGTTCTGTCTTTTGAAGTCTAGTCAGTTACCCAAGATAACATCTTATAAGTGCAGACATTGGGCTGCTTCTAGACTGAGGGTATTTTCCAATGCATATACTCACAGAAATGCAATATTGCTTTCTGCTCATTTAAGTTTTCAGTACTTTTTTTTTTAAATCTTTTTGTTTGAATGTTTTGGGGGCTTTGCTTGGAAACACCACAGGAAAATCTTTGCTGGCACAGAATTAGGTGAGGTTATGTCTCTGGGGTCCTCATGTACGTAAGAGGAGAAGAGCAACGTTGTTGCTTTGATTCAGTGCAGACAAAAAGATGAAGAGAAACCTAACTACAAATAAGAAGGGAAGCCGCGAGGCTTTGGTAATTAACCCTCTGACTTCACATCTCTAACACACACATGAGGAGACGCACGTGCATGTGCACACACATATGGAGACACACTTCCCCCAAATTTAGCACCAATATCTATTTGAATGAGCCAAGTAATGAATGAATGAGTAAACTAATACAAAACACAGTACATGCCCTGAAGTTACTGTCGATCTATATATGCCAGCCAATCGGTGGAACAAAAGAAAAATTTTAAAGACTAGAATATGTTTTATTCCAAAGATATAACTCAGAATCCATGTGCCTCTTTAAACATATTTATGTGCTATGTACATTTGTACTACTATAAAGTGTCATCCCAGTGTTGCTCAGACTTGACCACTTTAACATGAGTTTGCACATTTGCATCCATTGATAATCCAATCACCCTCCAAGGATCCAACAGAATATATTGGTTATAAAAATTCAAAGTATAAAAAAATACCAAAACTAAGTGTATTATTACTGTGTTAATTGGGTATAAAAATGAAATCAGTTTATATATCTAATAACTACTTCAACTTGTATTTATTAACTTTTCTCAATTAGAGACTGTAAGTAAAGCACAGATAATCAAAACTAGTGAGATAAATATATAGGATAAATGCTTACCATATTAAAAGACAAAAGAAACAAAAAACATAGTATATGTTTTTTATCCATCATTGGAGTCCAGATGAAATGTGCTGTTTGTTCAAACTAGAAAAAAAATGACAGAAATAAAATTCAATACCATAAAATTAATATATGCCTCAAAAACTGTTATAACTCTACATTAATCCTATGGATTTGATTAAGAGTTATATGTGTTACAAATATTGAGAACATTATGGCTTAAAGTATAACAGGGCTTAGTGAAATATAATCTAGTTTAATTTGACTTACAAATAAAACATTTGACACATGTATTTTTGTGTAATTAGAAAGCATCTTTCTTTCTTTGCCTTTACCAAAATTGGAGTAAAATTACTTAACTACAGATATAATCAGCTTTATCTTTTGCATTTTATTACATATAATTTATGCTCATTTATTATAAATATTAAGTTTATCTGTAATTTTCTGACTTTAGTTTAAGGAAGGAAATTATTCTCAGGCCAATTGCCTGAGAATTAACATTCAAAAAACATAAACATGTACTTTCAGTTCTCCACTGTAGAAAACTGTGGTTAATTTTGTGTTAATACTGACTATCAGTGGGCAGATTTTGAATCACCTAGGAGACGTATCTGTGAGGAATTATCCAAAGTAAACCAGCCCCTGGGTACGACTGCGAGGGATCACCTCTATTGGGCTAATTGATGCGGGAAGACTTACTTTCACTGTGGGCAGCAGCGTTCTGTGGCCTGAGATCATGAACTAAACAAAAAAGACAAAGCAAGGTGAACAGGAACATCCATCACTGTCCGCTTCCTGACTGTAGATGCAAAGTGACCAGACGGCTCCAATCCCTGCTGCTGTTAAGTTGCTTTGACAAAACAGACTTAAACCTTCAAACTGTGAGCAAAAAATAAGCCCTCTTCCTTTAGGTTTGTTTCTAGACGGTTAATTTGTTTAAAAGATAAGAAGAATGGTTAACACCGGAATTAATTATTTTAAATCAGGAAATAAAGAAATTCTCAAGGTTATCTACCTTGTTGAAATAAGGCTCTGGGGAGGAATAATATGAAGTAAATGTTAATCTGGTGTTAGATGACATTTTTTTAGTTTATTTATTTATTCACTTTACATCCCAATGGCACTCTCCTTCCTCCTCCCAGTCCCACCCTCCCTCTCTCTTCCCCCATCCCCCATCCCCTATTCCACAGAAAAGGGGAGCCCCCACCCTGGCTCATCAAGGGGCATCAAGAATAAACGCATCCTCTTCCCCTGCGGCCTGGCAAGACAGCCCGGCCAGCGGGGGAGTGATCAAAAGCAAGCAAGTCCATGCCAAAGACAACACTTGCTCCCCTTCCTAGGGGACCCACATGAAGGCTGAGCTGCCCGTTGGCTACATCCATGTAAGGGGCCTAGGTCTAGTCTATGCACGGTCCTTGGCTGGTGCTTCAGTGTCCACAAGTCCCTCTGAGCCCTGGTCAGTTGGCTCTGTTGGCCTTCTTGTGGAGCTCCTGTCACCTACAGGTCCGTCTATCCATCCCCCTCTTTTCCACAAGACTCATTACGCTTTGCCCAGTGTTTGGCTGTGAGTCTCAGAATCTGTTTGGATCCACTGCTGGGTAGAGCCCCTCAGACGCTCCTGTATTCGAGCTTTTCAGAGTATTAACAGTGCCAGGGGTTGGATCTCTCCCAGGGGTTGGGTCTCAGGTTGGGCCAGGCATTGGTTGGACACTCGCTCAGTCTCCACTCTACCTTTATCCCTGTGCATCTTGCAGGCAGGGTAAACTTTGGGTCGAAGTTTTTGTGGGTGAGCTGGTGTTCCCCTCCCTCCACCTGAAGTCTTGTCTAATTAGAAGGTGGCCTCTTTAGTCTCCATGACCCTTGCTACTAGGAGCCTCAGCTAGAGTCACCCCCCCATGTCCTCCCAGATGCCTACCATGTCCTAGGTCTCCAGATTGTCACAGAGATGCCTCCGCCCACTGTTTCTCTTCTCTCTTCAGGTGCTCTGTCCTCCCACAACCACCCTGCAAAGGAGTGACCTCATTTCTCTCCACACCCCCTCTCCTGTCTTGTCACCTCTCTTTAACCACTTCTGCTGTCTGTTCTATTTCTCCTTCTCAGTGAGATTTAATCCTCTTCCTTGGGTCCTCCCTGTTACTTATCTTCTTTGGGTCTGTGAATTGTAGTATGTTTATCCTGTGTTACATGGCTAAAATCTGCTTATAAGTGACTACATACCATATGTGTCTTTCCGGGTCTGGGTTACCTCACTCAGGATGCCTACAAATTTCAAGATTTCCTTGTTTTTAATAGCTGAGTAGCATTGCATTGTACAAATGAACAACAATTTCTTTATCCATTCTTTGGTTGAGGGACATCTAGGCTGTTTTCAGATTCTGACTAGTACGAATAAAGCTGCTTTGAACATAGTTGAGCAGACATCCTTGTTGTATGGTGGAGCATCTTTCAAGAATATACCCAGGAGTGATGTAGCTGGGTCTTGAGATAGACTCGCAGTCTGAGAAAGTGCCGGATTGATTTCCAAAGGGCTTGTATAAGTTTTCACTCCCACCAGCAATGGAGGAGTGCTCCCCTTTCTCCACATGAGTGGCAGCCTGTGCTGTCACTTGAGTTTTTGATCTTCGCCACTCTGATGGGTATAAGATGAAATCTCAGAGTTGTTTTGATTTGCATTTCTCTGACAACTAAGCATGTTGAGCATTTCTTTAAGTGGTTCTTCACCATTCAAGGTTCCTCTGTTGAGAAGTCTCTGTTTAGCTCTGTGTCCCACTTTAATCAGATTATTTTGTTTGTTGGTGTTTACTTTTCTATTTTTTTAATATATATTGTAGATATTAGCCTTTTGTTGGATGCAGGGTTGGTGAAGATCTTTTGCCAATCTGTAGATGATCCTTTCATTCTGTTGCCTTACAGAGCTTTTCAGTTTCGTGAGGTCCCACTTATTAATTGTTGCTCTTAGAGCTTGAGTTGTTGGTACTCTGTTCAGGAAGTTGTCTCCTGTGCCAGTGAGTTCAAGGCTCTTCTCCACTTTCTCTTCCAGTAGATTTAGATTACATTTTAAGCTGGTAAAAATGGCTTCTCAAAGATGATCCCACCACTTATCTACCTAGAGGGCAGGAGAGTTTTCCCTGACCCTCACCAGCTGCAGCACTCAGGAAACGGGCCTCTCCATCACCTGAGCATCACAGTAGAGCTAGCCCTGGTACTGTCAGGGCAGGTGAGCTGAGCTGGCCCCAGGGGCATGATAGCAGAACTGACCCTGATGGTGTGTGTGCAGAAGAGCTGACGGACGAAACTGCTGGAGTGCGTGAAAGGGGCTACGTGATCTCCATGACACAGGGCGACAACAGGATGTCTGAGAGGAGTCCTGGTGAGGATTCAGTAGGAACAGTGTAGCCCAAGACAGAGGTCTCAACCCAGACCAATGGCTCATTGCAATGAACATTTACAAGATGTGTGGACAAAAAGGTATGCTATGAGGCATACTGTGACACAACACAACTTCTACAAGATTTTTTTTTAATTCTATCTTATTTTCTTTTCTTTTGAAAGGAGGTTATGAGGGCAGGGGGTGGATATGAAGAGACTGGGAGATAAGTGAGATTGGGGTACACAATGTGAAATTCACAAAGAATCAATAACAAGGTTTTTTTTTAATGGCCTCTCAAACACCATCTGCCAGCTGATACTAAGAGACAGACTCTGTGGGTTAATGTCCCTAAATCTTACTTCCTAATATACCCTAACACACTAGTTTTATACATAGGAACATGATAAATATTTAAATTAATATGTAACAACTTTTCAAAGGAAACAAAAATATCTTCAGTAGATATTTGCCACTGAACAATGAACTTGGCTTGAATTCTATTAGAAAACAGGGCATAGTGTTCGTTGTATAATTATTTTAGAATAAAATTAGAAAGTCCTTTTCCACATTACCCCATATTTTCTGGGGTTTAGGACATGCGTTGAGAGCACTTCATTGGTTGTTAGACTGGATTTGCTCCACCATTCAACCCCATTAACTCACCTCGCTAGCCGTGGCTGCTCTTGTCAAACATAAGCAACCTTCAGAATACTGCTTTTCTTCTATCAATCAGCTACCCTGGACTTGTTTTTTAAGATCTTAAGAAAAGTATACCTGAAAATCAGGAAATCCTGTATTAATCTCACATCTTAAAAAGTAGTGTGCTTGATTGAAAAATGTGAATCAAAGTTTCTGTAATTTGTAATTAACAAGATGATATTTTAGTTATTAATTACATTTCACCCCTGGAAAATCTAATTTCCAAATACTTACATGCACAATTGTCTCCAGACTCGAATCACATTTTCTCCTGGATCATGTTCAACATTGTCTTCAAGAATTCTTAGTTACAAGGGTCATGACCTAAAATATGGATTGATTTTAAATAATTTAATTAATGCTAACAAAATGAAATTATATCCATAGTAAACTGAAATTTACTAAGTAATACTTCTTTGAAAATTATACATTCTTGAGCTATTCTATTTTTTAATGAACTACAGAAATGATATTGGAAAAAATAATCTTCACCCTGACTTTTAAACTTTGTTTATAATAGGTTTGAGATACTATAAAGGTTTAGTTACTACATGTAATTTTTCAATATAAACCATAGATTATATATAATAAGAGCACAGTTGGCCTAGACATTTACATATTTCTTATGAGTAAATAATTTTCAAAGTGATTATATTTTCAAAGAAAATATTTCCAGGCCTGGTGGTACACATCTTTAATCCCAGGACTCTGGCGTCAGAAACAGGCAGATTTCCGTGAGTTCAAGGCCAACTTGGTAACCTAGGGAGGTTGAAGCCAAACAGGGCTATATAATGAGACCCTGTGTCAACAAATGAAATAATATTTTAAATGATTTTGAATATGAATTTACATGCTTTCTTTTCTCGTGGGTTTATTGATTTATTTTCCTTAGGTATTTATGACAAGTATTTTCTTTGTTATTTATATCTTTTGTGGTTTTATAAGTATTTTCAATTATTCTGCCTTAAAACAATGAATGTGGCTTTCTAATCTTGTTAGTGAAACTTCGATTATCATCCAGAATCAATTAAAAAGAGAAAGACAGTTTTCTGGGGTGAGCAGGGTGTATGCATTTGTGTTAAAGGAGAGCAAAATCCCATGTGGTTTTCTCAAAGCTCCTCTTACGATGGAAATGACAGCTTATTAAGATGCCTGGTGAAGGAGTGTAAAACTACAGCCGTGTGAGCTCCATCACCAGGTAGCTTGTTCCATCTGGAGCACAGTACGGAGCATTGCGCACAGCATGGAGCACTCCAGGCTTCCTGGGGTTGCGAGTGAGTTAACATCACGGAGCCCTGGGAGTTCTGACTTATGGGTGCATTGCTGTCATTATCCGACTAAAAGCAAAGAGGCCAATGTTTATTTGTTAAACTAACATGAGCATAACTTTATAGATTCTGTACATAAAATCACTTATATCTCTATACTTGGGTGAATATATCTCTCTTTTACCTCTTTAGTCTAACCAGTATCACATTATTTATTTATTTATTTATTTATTTATTATGTATACAACGTTCTGCCTGCGTGTACAACATAAGAGAGCATCAGATCACTTTACGGATAGTTGTGAGCCACCATGTGGTTGCTGGGAATTGCACTCAGGACCTTTGAGGGAGCAGCCAGTGCTCTTAACCTCTGAGCCATCTCTCCAGCCCCTAGTATGACATTCTTAATGATTAATTTTGCACCATTTTAGCCTTCAAACCATAGAAAGATAATTCAGTTTTGTGTTTAATAGCTACAACAGTAAAAATTATATATGCAAACCTCTATTTTTGGTGGTTGCTTACTATCTGAAGTAATTAAGTATTAGAGAATCTTTTTCTTAAAAACAAAAAAAAAACAAAAAAAAAAAGGGGCCAGAAACATGGCTCAGAAGGCAACGGTCCTTATCACCAAATCTGATGACCTGAGTTCCTACGTGACCTGATGGCCTGTGGGAGGAAAAGCAAAACTGAGCCAGTGCTAACTGTCTTCCCACCGCCACACACACGCACACTAGTGCCTTCCTCACCACACACACGCCACACTAGTGCCTTCCTCACCACACACACGCCACACTAGTGCCTTCCTCACCACACACACGCCACACTAGTGCCTTCCTCACCACACACATGCCACACTAGTGCCTTCCTCACCACACACATGCCACACTAGTGCCTTCCTCACCACACACACGCACACTAGTGCCTTCCTCACCACACACACGCCACACTAGTGCCTTCCTCACCACACACACGCCACACTAGTGCCTTCCTCACCACACACACGCACACTAGTGCCTTCCTCACCACACACACGCCACACTAGTGCCTTCCTTACCACACACACGCCACACTAGTGCCTTCCTCACCACGCACACGCCACACTAGTGCCTTCCTCACCACGCAGGCACACGCAAATTAATAAGTGACTACGAAACATTAAATAAAAGGTTACAAAGCTAAATATGTGGGGCTTTTGGTTTAAGGTTTTGCCTCTAATGAACTAAATTTTTATGATTGGCTACTCTTTATAAACACACTTGCTAACAATTTTTTCTATTCATTCTCTGATATCTGCAGTTTGTCTGTTCCTATAGAGTCAGATTGTAGCAAATTTCTTTGGAAAGCTTGCCTTTCCCTACTTGTGCACACACACACACAAACGTACTTGATACACACAAGCAACTGAAGTCGCATCAACACAAATTGTGCACACACACACACACACAAACGTGATTGATACACACAAGCAACTGAAGCCACATCAACACAAATGTCTATATAACAGATTTCACATGTCTACAGTTAGATATTATTTATATTTGATTTTGAACTGATTATCTACAAGACCAGAAAGGTTTAAAATAAATTCTAGTTAAACATAAAATAATTTTTAGGTGTTATTTGCTTCCAAATTGTTTATAATTTGTTTTTAAACATCATATTAATTTTCATTTATCTAGGATAATTGGAACATTGAGTAATACAACTGAATTTTTATTTATACAACTTTAAAATACTAGACTTGCAGAAAGTCCTCTGAGATAGAACTTAATCTTTTTTTTCAGTCATCTCATATTGCAGTGTATTGTTGCTGTGAGTTTTCTACCCTGCTTTCATTTGCTGATATGGTTCTTCAAGTACAGAAACCACAGCTGAGTCATCTGCATGCTTTCCTGACTGGAAACTTCATAATTATTTACTGGGTACATAAATAAGTGAATGACTTAAGCAATAAAATATTTTAGAAAACCAAAGTTACTCTCAAGAATTTTTACCCTAAATAGCAATTATTATTTCTTATTTTAGAAGGTTTCTGATTGTGAAGTTATAGTAGTGACTCTCAACCTGGATCTGTCTAATACATGAGCCCCCCCAGGATCACACATCAGATGTCCTGCGGGTCAGATGTTTACATTACAAATCATAACAACAGCAGAATTACAGCTCTGCAGTATCTATGAAATAATTTTATACGAGTGGTTGGGGGATCAGCACAACATGAGGAACCGTATTGAAGAGTCTCAGTGTTAGGAAGATTGAGAACCACTCATCTATACTGGCAATGAAATTCTGATATTAAAATACTTATATGAGCCTCTCTATTTTCTTACAAAATAAGACCATGAGAGTTATTTATTTAGTCTTCAAAACTGTAGATGCCAGGATGTCAAATAAGCAATAGTCTACCTAGGTTTGGAATACATCAAGATTAAGCAAATTTAAAACATTGGAAGGTATGTTTAAAAGATGACCAGTTCATAGTTGTCCGTATATATGTAAAAATATATGTAAATCAGAATATAAATATATATTATTCTCTTTGGAAAACAGACCGGTTTAACAAAACAATGCTTTGATGATTTGCACACGACTAGAGATTAAATTTCCTTCATTATGTACAGGGGCTAAGCCCTTCGAGGCAAAGTGCTTCAAAATCATGTTTGGAGATTTCCCAAACATAACATACTGAGAAACATTCTACCCGACACTGCTTTTATTTTTGTTGTTATCTACCAGATTTCAAAATCAAGAGTTCCAAAAACACGTCTTAGTGAGATTTATCTTAGTAGCCGCCAAGTCATCTTGGCCACAATAACTAAAGAAATATTCTCAATGCGAACAGTTCCACTTTTATAGCTTTCCCTCACCACTCCATTCCTCTAGTGATCGGGAGAACATGCTCCTGGGAACAAGGCTGTGCTTTACACTTGAGTGCTTTATTCCCAATCAGTGGGGCAGGCGCATCGCCCCTGTGTTTGTCAAGATTACAGCAGCAAGTGTGCGTGGTAGTCATAAGTCGCACAGTGGACACTGGTGCTCCCACAGCTGAACAACATCCAGTCCACGGGGTGATGCAGTTCATGGCTGTCACCTGATCTTACAGCTCCCCTGATAATAGTCATAAGCAGTGAGTGGGGCAAGGGAAGAATCACTCCTTTGACCATGAGGTCTTTAGGCTAGTCAGAGACAGACCATGGGTGGGTAAGTGGCTAGCACCACTGCAAATGTAACTGAAAATCAACTTAGACTGGGTCTCATATCGGTAGATACAGCTTTTAAGATGGTTCTCAGGAGAAGTACATTTACCCGTGTCCCTGTTCTGAACATGTTGTTTCTTCGCACGCTTCCTCTGATTGGCTCGTCCTGTGTTTCATCTACAGGAAGCTCATTTTGAATTCATTTTTATAAAATGCATTGCATATTAACCAAATAGTATTCTTAAGCAAATGGCCTTTCCGATTTTAAATTATTTATTAATAACTGAATGTGGCATTGTGGAATATAGTAAGTAGTTTTCTTTCAAGTTTTGGGGAGAAAGCAAGTCAAAGAAGGGGGTTCACAGTAAGCAGGGAAGTCTGCTGGTGGTGTCCCCAAGCGTCCTGTGGCTTATTTGAAAGGCATTTGTCGGGGATGAGGAAGCTACAGTTTACTCTCAATTGGGTCTGTAACCACAATGGCGTTTTCCCCATTCTAGCTTAAAGTCTCAAGGGTTGTTCATGAATGATTTATTTCCCCGTCTCAAAGTTAAAAAGACTGGGAAAATTGGTTTTCTTTGAAAGCAGCTTTCCTTAAGTACAAATAGAACGGGTACGTATCCTTATTTCTAAATAATCTTCTCACTCTCTTCCCCAAGCATCAAATGTTCACATTTTCAACTAATATATTTCATCACAGAAAGGACTGTGAGAAACAAAGAGTGTCTTCAAATGCAAATATGTCTTAAAATCCACGTGCCTTGAGTTGAAGAGATTAGGTAAGTAATAAAGAGCGTGCTAGCTTGTGCAAGACACTAGGTTTGACTCTTACTGCTAAATAAAATCAATAAATAAATAAGAGCAGAAGTTACTTGAAACACAGCTGGTTAGTCAGTCACAATATTACATAATTTACCCTTCTGATTTTAATTTTCAAAATGCTCATGGGTTCACTTAGAAAATAACCTTTTCTGGCTCTATAAAGTTCATGAATTTGAAGAGGACTCTCCCTACTCTTGGTGTATTGCAGGATAACTATATGTTCTGTTTTTCAAAAAAAGTTATAAATAAATATAGGTCAATCAATGCTAATTTGTCAAGACATGAAGATGCAAATGTTTTCACGCTACCTGCAAGTCTGCTTATTCTGTTTCTCAGTTTATCATTTTTCACATATACATGCATTTTTTTCACATTTGTTTTTTGTTATAATAAGTCAATTTTTAGTTGAGTTGCCTAATCCTAATATTGAAAGAGTATGTTCAAAATAGCTTCCAACTTCTATTCTTCTACTTCTTAAATATCCTGAGTTATTTTAGGCCCAAAGCCATATTCTTTCTTTGTTTCTTTACCCAGTCGCTACAGAGTTGGCCAACAGAAGCTTCACTTCCCATACATATCTGGAGGCTCTAACATGCTAAACCTAGGCTTTAGCAAAGATCAGTTACGTCCCAGCTGGCACATGCACTCCTTTCTTGAGGCATATCAGACAAGGCATTTCTCCCACTCAACTCTAAGGATAAACTTTCCTCTCCATTCTCCTAGCAGGTTGGAATCTACTTATTGCAGCCTAAAAGAAAATCATTAGAAATGAAATTCTTTAGTGTAAATGTCTCAAAACAGAATTATTTTTCTTTTATTTTTGACATAACTTAAATCTTTACAGTGAAATTATTATTACAGCTTACCAGTTTGTTTCACATACAGTATAATCTTTGACGGGGGGGGGGGGGGGGTTGGTAGTCTAAAACGTTAATGGCTGTGGCCAAACTTGGCCCAGAATAGCCTATATAGTTTTAAGACAAATCAAATATGAAAGTTAGTGGTATCTCAAAGGATCCTGCCAAAACAACATAGCAGCCTATTGTCCTTGCTTTTGGTTACTCTCCAGATATGATGAAGACAACACATGCTTGAGTGACAGAACATAGAGAAATCAACCTGATGCTAACATGGAAGCTTCACTCCAGCTGTCTTAGCTCTGGGAAGCACACCAGCATAAGAGAAAAGCAGTCATCAATTTTACCATCTGTGAACCCTGTGAGCGACAGTAATGTCTGCTCTGGCTAGACATGCCCACTGATACAATAGTGCCATGAAAATCATGGTAGTAAACAACTATTTGCTGACTAAGTCTAAGGACCTCTCCATAAGATGGAACCCATGCTTGGAATGATATAATACTATTATTCGCCAAACAAGCACAGTAAAAATGGCACGCCTACACACACACACACACACACACACACACACAGTTTGTATCTTTTTAGCCATATATTAATGCATCTCTCAGTCCTCACTGAGGAAACTCTTTTTGCAATGAATACAATGACAATTAATATACAATGGCAATTAATACACAGACCCAAAATTAATCAACATGCAGAGAGTGAGAGACTGAAATACTCAGCCCTAAATGGAATATTTATATCACATCACTAAACCTCAGGGATTGTCAAGGAATTTCAAACAGGAAGATTGTAAGAGCCAGAAGAAGTAAGTGACGATAAGAAATAGGACAGTCAGTCATAATGATTATGGCAGTGTGGGCAGGACCTGTACATGCTCAGTCTAAGAAAATCCCAGAACGGAGCGGTGGGGTTGGGCAAGAGGTCTCTATCTCAGCGCTGTTGGCAACTGACAGCTTCTGGGAGAAGTAAAGTTTTCTTTAAAAGGTGCAACATTGTTAGGCTGACCTCACACCATGGGTTGGACTCACACCTAAGAGTATTTGAGAAACACCAACTGGACTCAACAGGGAGGAAGAGAGGGAGGGAGGGAGGGAGGGAGGGAGGAAGGGAGGGAGGGAGGGAAAGAGGGAGGGACAAGGCTAGAGAGACAGAAAGAAGTCGGATGGGTAGGAAGATGGGGTGGATCTGAAAGGAAATTGAAAAAGAGAGTGAATATGATCAAAATGCATTGTATTAATCAAAGAATTGATAATATTATTATTTTCGAAAGGAACTTTCTGCTATTACAGAGCTCCTAGGCCTGGTTGCCAGCCCCCCACATCTGGCAGCCCCCCCACATCTGGCAGCTCACAACCACTTGCGATTTTAGTTCCAGGATAGTTAATGCCATCCAACCTCCCTGGGCACTGGTATGCATGAGACGATCATAAAATCACACACACATAAGTACATACTATACACATATAATATAAATAAATTATTTTTCTTGGCTTTTTTGAGTCAGGGTTTCTCTGTTTAGCTCTGGCTGTCCTGGAACTTGCTCTGTAGACCAGGCTGGCCTCAAACTCATATAGATCCACCTGCCTCTGCCTCCTAAGTTCTGGGATTAAAGCTGTGTGCCACCACTATGAAACTGAGAAGCTTCTGTAAGGTAAAGGACACTGTCAACAGAACAAAATGACAGCCTACAGACTGGGAAAAGATCTTCACCAACCCTACATCCGGCAAAGGGCTAATATCCAAAGTGTATAAAGAACTCAAGAAATTAAACACCACCAAACAAAACTACTCAACTACTCAACTTAAAACTAGGGTACAGAGCTAAACAGAGAATTCCTAACAGAAGAACATTGAATGGCCAAGAAACACTTAAAGAAATGGTCAACATCCTTAGTTATCAGGGAAATGTAAATCAAAATGATGCTGAGATTCCATCTTACACCTATCAGAATGGCCAAGGTCAAAACTTCAAGTGACAGCACATGCTGGCTAGGATGTGGAGAAAGGGGAACACTCCTCCATTGCTGGTGGGAATGCAAACTTGTACAACCATTTTGGAAATCACTCTGGCTTTCTCAGAAAATTGGGAATAGTCTACCTCAAGACCCAGCTATTCCATTCCTGGGCATAAACCTGAAAGATGCTCCACCATACAACAAGGACATTTGCTCCACCATGTTCATAGCAGCCTTATTCTTAATAGCCAGAATCTGGAAACAACCTGGATGTCCCTCAACCAAAGAATGGATAAAGAGCCTGTAGTATGGGGCTGGGGAGTTGGCTCAGCAGTTAAGAGTACTGACTGTTCTTCAGAGGACCCAGGTTCAATTCCCAGCACCCCCACGGCAGCTCACAATTGACTGAAGCAGCAGCTCCAACTCCAGCAAGTCCAACACCCTCACACAAACACAAATACAGACAAAACACCAATGCACATAAAATAAAAATAGATTAATTAAATTTTTTTAAAACATGATATATTTACACAATAGAATTGTGTTTTTTTTAATAGAATTTTATTACTCAGTTAATAAAAAAAAAAAAAGGAAAGCTTGAAATTTGCAGGCAAATTGATGGAACTAGAAAAAATCATCCTGAGTGATGTAACCTAGACTCAGAAAGACACTCATGGTATGTACTCACTTATAAGTGGATATTAGCCCAACATAGATGTTGATGTTCTCTGAGAGACTCCACCCAGCAGGGTTCGAGATTCCCAGCCAGAGGAGAGCGAGGGGATGGAAGGACCCAGAGGGTTCAGGAGCACCAACCAAGGACAACAGAGAACCTAGACATAGCCAATGGACTGCTCAGTCTTCAGGGCTATGGATCGGGGGACAGGAGCAGGGGCTGCCTCTGACATGAACTCTATTGCCTGAGATTTGATCGCTTCCCCCTTGGCGGGGAGGCCCTCTGGGAACACAGAGAAAGGGCATGCAGGCTACCCAGATGAGACCTGATAGGCTGTGGTCAGATGGTGAGGGAGGAGATTCCCTCCCCCTCCCCCATCCTGTCCCCCTCCCCGGAGGTCTAGGGGAAGGGAATAGGGCAGAAGAGGTAGGGAGGACGAGAATGGATAACAATCAGGATGTAACGTGTGCGCCTCCACCACCCAGTTAAATAAATCTTTTAAAAAAGAAATATAGGCCTAAAATCTCCTGACACGTCTGTGTTTATTTGTTTTTGATGTCTTAGGAATATTTTCCTTGGCTCTCCAAGTACTAATAGTCCAAGAGCCTAGGTCTGAATCTGACAATGAAAACGAACCGTTGTGCTGAATGATACTGAGCCCGTATAAGCTGAGGACGAAGCGTTGTGCTGAGTGATACTGAGCCCGTAAAAGCTGAGGTTCCAGCAATTTTTATATTCAGTGCGGATTCAAGATGGCGACGCCCTCCGTGCTCGATTTCTGTGTAGCTGGACCGCAGTGACTATATAGTATATTCAAATAGTGGCATCGTAAAAAAAATATATATATATTTATATATATATATATATATATATAACGTTCTAAGTCTAAAAAGAAGATGTCTATGAAGCCTCACCATTTGACGTTGAGGTGGGTTGAAATAAGCTTTACTAGCACTGCTAGAATACAGGCCAAAGAGCCTCAGGGCTGACTCGCCCAGCTAACGAGCATTCCAGGCCGGACGGCTGAGCAGCTATTAGAGATATTCTTTCGTGATTGGGTTTGGGATTTCATTTTACGCTCTGGAGTATTTACTCATGGGAATAATTTTCCCATTGTGGGCATAATTAGCCATTTTTCCGGTAATTTTAGCCACACTCTTTTTATTTGAAAAGGCAAGTGGCCAACATCAGCCCAATTAGTAAAAGGTGGGAGGGACTCTTTTTTTTTTTTTTCCTTTTAATGCCGCTCTGTGCGTGAACACTCTCCGTATCTAATGTGGAAAGAATTAATTGAAGTGAGATGTGACTAAACTCTGGTCAGGCTAGCAAAACCTCTGCTTTAGGCCGGGGGGGAGCCATGGTTGTACAGTCAGAATCCTTCCTTCTAGTGGGGTCACTGGGCGAGCCCATCACTTAACTGGAGCTGCACACAGCCGGGCATTGTTATACATCCCTTTCCCGTGTGTAAGACACGGAGCCAGGCAGTGACGGTCAGCTAAGCGCCGCACACTGCAGAGAAGCCTGTGACATTATCATCGGAGCCCATTTATCTGGCACATTTAAAGTCGGTTACAATTCTGAATTTCCTCCTCAGTGTGAACACAAAAATTAAACTTTATGGTTTGTTTTGTTTTCTAAACATTTTGAGCAATGCTGTCATTGTTGTTGTTGTTGTTGCAGCAGAAAGTTCGCTAAATTTAGAATAAGAAAGCTTCACTCTTCTCTCTACCGCTGACAAGCATGAAATTCCTACAAAATGAGATGACTACATTTTATTCCACCATATAATCTAGACACTTAAGGGTTTTTTTAATCAAAGTAAAAAATTATCATTTCTTAGTATATTCTATGCCCCGGTAACAATTTGTAGCTAACACTTTGGAATGCTATGGGTCTATAAAGTGATTGTTAAGGGGTAGTATATGTTCTCAGATGATCAATACTCAAAGTGTGCCTGGGGAATATGTTGATATCCAACTCAAAAAGTAAAGCTAAATCTCAGAAGAAAATACTCAATACCATTTTGTCTCCATGTTTCAGGAAGTACTTTTATAGACATGACAGAAGTGCAAGTCACAGTAACAAAAATAGATTGACTACATCAAAAGTATATATGCTTGTGTACAAATGGCGCCATTGTGGACACAAGGGTCTGAGGGTATCTCGGTGGTAGAAAAATGACCCAGGATGATCAAAGTCCTAGATTCAATGTATTTACACATTCTTTTACATACACAAAAATAAATAAATAAATAAATAAATAAATAAATGAATGAATGGAAAGAAACAACCCAACATGAATGGACAAATTTTCAAATCATATGTTTGATAAGAGGTATTTATCTTTAATACAGAAAGAACTTTTACTACCCAATTTTTAAAAAACCAACAAACAAACACCTAAATTTTTTTAAATGGCCAAAATATCTGACACATACCAATGAACACTTGAAAAAAATACTCAATATTATCAGTCATCATGAAATGCAATTCAAAACCACAATCTGATACCATTTCCCACCCACTGGGTTATAATATTTATGATGAAAGGAAGACAAGCAATAACAAGACAGGAAGATGTGGAGAAGTGCAGCCCTTACACACTGCTGGTGGGAATGTAAAATGGTGTAGTCATTTTGGGAAACTATTTCAGAAGTCACAGTATGGATTAAACCTAAAGTTACCATGTGGCGACAATTCTATGTCTAAGTACATACTCAAGAGAAGGGAAAACATGTGCCTCAGCACTTGTACATGGTTGCTTGTGCATTAGTCCACAGACAGACATTTTTAATTGTTTCCACCTTCCAACTATTAAGAACAACAATTCTAGGGGCATCATGTGCAAGAAATACCAAGGCTGGTTACAAGTAAGCATCATCCTCAGCGACGCCAGTCAACGAGGTACACATTTATGACAATATTTGTGTGAAGCATCTATAGAGAATAGGCTAATCTAAGAAGCTGGAGATTCAATTATTGTTTTCTTGGGACTGGGAGAGAGAGCAGCGATAGAAGTGAGTGGCCATAGGTACAGGCATCCTCTGCGTGATAAAATGTTCTCGAATCAGATCCACTGGACACCATAAATGAGTAAGCTACGTGTTGCGTGGTTGACAGCGTAAGCAACTTTTAAAAGTTAAGTCAGAAGACAGATGTACCCAAGGGGAGAGGCTGCTTACAACAACCACTTCTCAGATCCATATCTCTCTCTCTCTCTCTCTCTCTCTCTCTCTCTCTCTCTCTCTCTCTCTCTCTCTCTCGCTCTCTCTCTCCCCCCCCCCCCGTCTTCCCCTCCCTCCCTCTCCTTCTCTCTCCCCCTCTCTTCTCCACCTTCCTACCTGTCTCTACCTTTCTTGTCTTTTATTAGAAACTTAAGAGAAATGTTATAAAAAAGAAAACAGAGTCACACAGACAAACAAACAAACAACCTTGCTTCCCCTGCATACATCATATCCCAGACTGCTGTGTGGGAACACTGCTATACTCATATACGGATTGGTGCCTAGCCCAGTTGTCATCAGAGGAGCATCATCCGGCAACTGATGGGAGCAGGTGCAGAGACCCACAATGAAACACCAGGCAGAGCCAGGGGAATCTTGCAGAAGAGGGGAAGGGAGGATTGTAGGAACCAGAGGGGACAAGGACAACACAAAAAACCCAGCTCACAATATCAACTAAGCACGGTTCATAGGAGCTCACAGAAACTGAAGTGGCAAACCACAGACCCTGTGTGGAACTGAGCTAGGTCTTCTTCACACGTGTTATGGTTGTGCAGCTTCGTGTTCTTACGGAACCCCCAACAATAGGAGGGGGGTCTCTGGCTCCTGCGCTGCACCTGGGACCCTTTTCCTCCTACTGGGTTGCCTCATCCATCCACGACATGAGGGTTTGTGCCCAGTCTTACGGCATCTTGTTACGCTATGTTCAGTGGGGATCCCTGGGAGATCTGCCTTTTTTTAATTAAGATAAAAAGAGGAGTTGGATCTGGGGGAGAGGGAGGTGGGGGAGGAACTGAAAAAAGTAGAGGTAGGGAAAACTGCAGTTGAGATATAATGTATGAGAAAAGAATAAACGTGTTTTAAAAAGAAAAGTGATGTTAATAAATTATCATGATTAACCAAAAACAAGAAATTGGAAGGATTAATTCAAAGATAGAGAAGAAGGCAGCTTGCTAAAAAGAGATAAATTAGAAGTCTGCAACATATAATTCTAAGCGAGGGAGTTGCAAGTGCACAGTCAACAAGATAGCATCATAAATGGACAGGGCTTCAGGTATAATGTTTATGTTTCCCTTAAGCCCGGTGTCTGAGTTAATCCTAACTTCAACATGGTAGCTTTTGAAAGTGGAGCATTTGGAGGTGACAGGTTTTGATGAAGTCATGAGAGTAGAGACTCATCAAGGTATTAATGACTTATACAAAGAGGAAAGGTAGGAGTGTGTGTGTGTATATGTGTGTGTGTGTGTGTGTGTGTGTGTGTGTGTGTGTGTGTGTGTGTACATGCATGTTTGGATTTAAGTGTACCATCAGTGACATCATATGATAATAATCAGAGAAGGGTCTTCATTAATAACCCAACCAGGGGGCCAGGGTTCAGCTTTGTGACCTCCTGAACTCAGCCCACATTGATTTACTACAACCGCTCACAGTGACTAAGACACAGAAACATATTTAAATGTCGATGGTGTTAGAAAGCTTTCGTTTACAGTGAGCTGAAAACCTAGTAACTTAAAAGTATAGGTCCTTCCCAGAGCTGGATATTGGGTATCAGAATAAGAACCAACAATAAGATCCAAAGACCACAACTGAGAAAAGAGTTGGTGGAGAAATTCCTGAGCCCAGCACAGAGGTTTTACAGAAGAATGATTCCAGGAGCATTGTCCTCATGGTTGTAGAGATGAACAAAAGAGAGGGCCTTGAAACGGGAAGTTCTCACCCATCATCCCCAGGCACTTGCTCTGGAAAGAGCTGTCTTTAATACAAAGTATAATAATTGTGTGCACAGATGACTATAGATCATTTTCCCAGACTTAGTGTCTAATCAGCAGCTCTCAACCTATGGGTTGTGATCCGTTCAGCAAACCTCTATCTCCAAAGCTGTTTACATTACAATTGACAACAGTACCAAGATTACAACTATGAGGTAGCAACAGAAACAATTTTATGGTTGGGGCTTACCACAACCTGAGGAACAGTATGTATTTAAGGGCTGCAGCGTTGGGAAGGTTGAGAGCCACTGGTAATGGATTCAAAGTCAGTAAGAATACGTAGGAGCAAAGGGGTAAAGAATCCAGCTTTCTAGGGATGAGGATCTAGAAACAGCAAAGGCAAGGATGCAGGAGTGAGCCAGCCAGTGTGGCTGGAGAAACAGGACACTGTGAGAAGCTTGAGGTCAGCCAGGCGTGGTGGCACACGCCTTTAATCCCACCACTCAGAGGCAGAGGCAGGGGGATCTCTACGAGTTCGAGGCCAGCTTGGTCTACAAAGCAAGTCTAGGACAGCCAGGGCTACACAGAGAGACCCTGTCATGAAAAACAACAGCAAAAACAAAAAGAAAAACAAAAAGAAGTTTGAGGCACTCAGGGGAATCCACCAGTGCACACCAGGGTGTGGAGCTTTAGGCATCAGCGGGGCAGGCTCTCATGACACTCTGTGAGCGGTTGTGATTTTGCACATCCCAAGCACTGCTTAACTTAATGGTCAACTCCGGGGACTATGTCTGGGTTGTGATTTAAAAATAGGTTTTCCAGTGTAAAAGAAGCTCACAGGAAGGGACTCCTTGCTGAATTAAGCTACGCTTAAGTGAGAAACACCACCGAAGAACAACACGTTCCCTGTGAAAAAAGATGGCAAACCCATTTCAGCGGCTCTAACCTTTACGAGCCGCTATTATCAACCCAATTGTATGTTTTTTCCTGTTGCACAAACATGTTCCCAAAAGACTTTTAAAATAGCTCTCTTTCCTGCTAAATTGTTGTGCCAAGCACTTTTTTTTTTCTGACTCTCAGCTCTAAGTGGACCAGGATGTGTTACAGAAGAAGAAAGGGGAAAAAATGCCCTGTCACGCTTGACAGCGTTTAATAGGCCTTAACAATATCGAAGTGTTTCCTAACCTTGCAGCTGCCCGCCCCACTCTGGGAATCTTCCTGAAGAAATAGATGCAACACCTTGCCAACAGCCCCACTTTCATCCAAGGCATCCAGTGAAAAGGCTGCACGCCCAAGTGCAAAAAGCAAAACAAAACAAAACAGAATGTGACACTTGTTTGTCAACATTTAAATACTCTAAAAGAAAAAAAGAAAGAAACCAATGTCCTATCTATAGGCTCAGCCTATAGAGGCCTACTTGAGGCCAAGTAGGGATGAGCTCTTGAACCCAGCACGTGAAGACCAGCCTGAAAAGTGTGGCTTCTCTACACAACAGAACGAACACAAACATCCAGAGTTGTTCTTAGGTGCTTAGTACTTCTGAATACATCTAGCAAGTCTTTTCTTCGCCTTACCTCTTTCTAAACGTCTGTTCTTGCCTTTGAAAAAGCAAGTAAGTGTAACCACAAACACACTGTTTCTGTCTCAGCCATTTCGAAATGGCTCTGCTGCTCCATCGACACATCTCACTGTATGGAAGCTTGTGCACAGCTACTTGACTTTCTTCCTCAAGCACAGTTTCCTTGACCAAGAAAAAAAAAAACCAAAACTTTCTGGAATGCAAAACAGTGGCAATCCCAAAAGGAAGTAGATGAAAATAAGCAAAAGATAAACACTCTCTAGCCAATATTTTGGTAGTGACCATGGCTGGAAAACTCTCTGAGGCGTTTTGGGGCAGGAGTCAAAATGATTATTTGGACAATATGGCAATCTGTCATTAAAAAAAACAATTAAACATAACACTGGAAGTCGTGTATTTGAAGGGGAAGAGGGGGGATATCGAGCAAACAGTAGAAGTGAGCAGCAGGGCAGAGCACAGAGTCCATGCAGAAGGCCTGGGGCTCTGGATACCTGCAGCCATGTTTGTTTGTTTGCTAGTTTGTTAGCAGCGCGATCTGCAGCCTTTCTCCAGGCTTCAGCAGTTGTAAGTGGGGATACCGCGCGCGCACACACACACACACACACACACACACACACACACACACACACACACACACACGGAGTCACTCACAGGGCGTAAGCTCCCCAACCACCAAGTGAACACAGCACCTTGGGAGATGCTGCCTGCCCAGCAAGTGGTGGTCTGTCCTCAGAGCACTTACAGTACAGTACGCCTTTGCTCACTCTGTAACTGGTTACAGTTACAAGACCAGTAATGTTGGGTCAAGCTCTACCTGAATGTCTGTAAAGTAAACTTTGGGGGCCACTGAAGACAGTCAGGCCTCAGACAACTCCAGAGTGAACAGAGATGGGAACTGGGTCCGAGTCATTTGTTTCTTACCGAATGACTTGGCAGTGTGTGCGTAATGCAGCTGCCTTTAGGTTTGTCGGTGCCTTGAAAAATACATATTAGCCCTGTCCTTTAAGAGAAGTAACAAATAATAATGCCGAAGTGCCTGTCACTCTCTGTGCCTCTCCTCTCTCTGTCTCTCTCTCCTTCTGTCTCTCTGTGTGTCTCTCTGTCTGTCTCTCTCTGTCTATCTCTCTCTCTATCTCTCTCTGTCTCTGTGTCTCTGTCTCTGTTTCTCTGTCTCTCTCTGTGTATGTCTCCCTCTCTGTCTCTCTCTGTCTCTGTCTCTCTCTCTCTATCTCTCTCTGTGTCTCTGTCAAAGGGAAAGAAGAACCTACAGCACTTACGTTTAAAAGAATAGATCCAATAGACATTGCAGTTACTTGTACTATTTAAGACCTAAATGTGTCTTACACAAGTGTGTGTGTGTGTGTGTGTGTGCTTTTGTCATTTTAGACATTCTAATGCTGTTTGTGTTCCTATAAAATAGTGACAATAAAAAAACAAAAATAAATAAAAATAAAATAATTTAAAAATAGTGACAATGAGTGACGGAATCAGATAAAAGTTATCATCTTATTTATGGAATGTCTCGTCAAACATTTTTTCTTTTAGCCAGGTATAGTGGCATACACTTTGATCCCAGTATTCAGGAGGCAGAGGCAAGCAGATCTCTGTGAGTTCGAGGCCAGCCTGGTCTACAAAGTGAGGTTGCAGTGGTTTGGGTTTTTTCCTGTGTGATTGTTGTTGTTGTTGTTGTTGTTGTTGGTTGTTTGGTTGTTTGACCAGACCCCATTAACATCTCATTCAGGGGCAGAAGATACTTGATGAGAGTAAAATTCATTATTTTATTTATCATCTTAGATGATTTTTTATCTGGAGTGTTTGAGATAACTTCCTGTTCTGTAATATTACAGTGTGTGTTTATTGATTTGTGAAAATTATTTCTAGGAAAACATAATAAAGCAGAATAATCAATTCGTGTATTAAACATGTTTTCTGTGGAAAAATCTTGTCAAGGAAAAGTTTAGAGGATTCAATTTTACAAGATGTAAGTGACCAGTAAAAAAACGAAGGAGACAGGGTTTGGAAAAAGAAAAAAGGATTGGGAACATAACCTTTATTTATAATTAACTTATCAATTTTTCACTTATTGTTTTCAAAGTGAATATTCCTGTACTAGCATTTGTATTATATAGTTTGTTGACTTTTGTGGTATGTTTTCTGTGTGCATATTTATGTTTATACATAAACATGGCTTATTAAGATGTTTCCTTTTTTCTAATTTGTAAAGTAAATAGGAAAAGCAATATACTTGATAAAGAAATTATTTTCTTATAATGAATAACATGAAAACTTGGTAAACAAAACAAATCAGGTCAATCTGCTTGTTGTCTAATGAGAGAGGGAAAGGGGTGGGGCCAAGGGGGAAGGGAGGTGAGGAGGAGCTAGGGGAAGGGGAGGAAGGAGAAAATGCAACCGGGATGGATTAGGCGAGAAGAAAAAACTGTGTTCAATAAAAGATGACAATCAAATAGGAAAAGTATGAACAATTTTGAATGGACTATTCCTATTAATTCACCCGTAGTATACATTTAAAATTTTAGTAGTACATTTTTGTCATTAGTTCTAAACTTGTACTGATACTGACTTTCCTATTGTAGCAGGAAAAAAAAACAATCTTTTTCCCTTCTTTAGTTTTTCAAGACAGGATTTTTCTACATAGTCCTGGTCATCCTGGATTCACTTTGTAGACCAGGCTGGCCTCGAACTCACAGGGATTCACCTGCCTCTGCCTCCCGAGTGTTGGGATTAAAGGCGTGCGCTACCACACCAGGCTGAAAAGCCCCAATCTTAAAATAAAAGAATGGGAAAATGAATCATTGGGCATAAAGTAAGGACTGAGATAAAGTTTAGCATAAGTATGTGGCACTTTGATGTTAGAGCCGTCTTTAGCACAGACACACTTCTAAGTAACATGTGTGTTTAAAAAAAAAAATCAAAAATGATTCAATTGAGTATGGAGAAACACAGGTTCTAATTTTAACCGAACCCTGGGGTTACAGTGGAGACAGAACGGCATCTAGAACAGATGACGTATGTGGTCCTAAGGTTTTTGAGGATGGTACAATTTCCTAATGATCCTACCTTCATGTGCTGTCCCAGTTTCTGTTACCAGAAAACCATATTTAATGTGTATGCAGCACCATCTCTTATTTGGTGGCTCTGTTTTCCTTCTTCTTTAATTCAGATTAGGATATGCTACCCAATTTTTAATGTTCATTGACTCTTTTTCAATTCTATTTATTCCAAGTAAAAATCTAATATTCACATTATTAAAAACAAAGTATATAAGTATATACATGCAAATACATTAAGTATAAAAGTCCAAACTAAAAACAGAGATCATGTTTAACAATTAATTTACATTATAGTTTACAGGAGACAAAAATTACAATTTAATACATAACACAATTTTCTTCTTGATAGGTCTAGAAAACTGATTTTTGGCTTCCCAAAACCTTAATAACTTCTCTGAAGAAAACTGCCACTGTACTTTAAACATTACTTGGAGCATTACTAAAAAATAGAGTCTAGCAATAAGACCCAAAGACAGTCAATACAAAACTCACGCAGTTTTATTGTTATTACTTTTGGGTGTTTGAGATTAAGTTCAGGGCTTCCTATGTGCTGGGCAACTGCTCTGGTACTGAACTACAGCCTCAGACCCAAATTATATTTTCTACTGTAAATGCATATTTTTCCTCTTTTGTAAACTAAATATAGCCCGGCACGGTAGCACATGCCTTTAATCCCAGCAGAGGCAGGCTTGTGAGTTTGAGGCTATCCTGATCTACAGAAAGAATTCCAGGACAGTCAGGGCTACACGGAGAAACCCTGTCCCCAAAAAATAATAATAAATAAATAAACAAGATCATGGTGACTACTGCTTGTTCTCCCAGCACCTGAGAGGCCTGCGGGTGGCCTGGCTCCAATCTGAGGTGAGCTTGAGCAAACGCAGTGAGATCTATGCCAGGATGGCTTGTGGTGAAAGGACGGTGGGTTGGGGTGGACGGTGGAGGAGAAGGCCACTCTCACTCATCAAAAGCTCTCCACTGCGCACAATTCTAACACTGCAGGAATAAACCTGTAAGTGAATCCACCAGCCCCATTCCGTACAGAGGGAAATACAAACAAACCGCCTTCTGCAACTGTTTATGCTTTAGTTTGGGATATTCCAGAGTGTTTTATTATTTTATTGGTGTGTGTATATATAAACGTCTACAGCTTATAAAGCAACCAGTAACCTTTTATTAAGAGAATATGATCATCATACAGTTGAAGGAAGCAATTGTATTCCTGTGATAACTGAAGACTCCAAGACCAAGAAAAAGGGTTGGGCTTTTTTTTCCCCCTCTCTTATCATTTTTTATCCAATTTTCTCTTCTCTATAGTCTAAATAGTAATTAGATCAATTTTGTGGAAGTGTTATATGTATTTGTTATAAAGAAGTAGCAATCATGTTTATAGGATTCACAAGTAAATGGTCTCAGAACACAGAAAATGGCAGCAACTGTTTTTGCTCAAAGGTCTAAAGTCCCTTCTCTTCCTGGCATCACTGTCTTTCTCCCGAGGCTGTCAGGGACCTGAGTGGCTGTCTGTCTGAAGGGATGTTTTACATGTGAATGCCTTTAATTGGCCCTGTTTGTCCAATAATGACGGATAATCGCCTTGCTCTCCCTGGGAAAGTGTTTACACACAAATGCTCCTTTCCTGCTTCCTAGGGCTCGCTTGTTGTGACTCAGGGAATAACCTTCGTGGGGAGTAGGGAGCTCGCTCTCTCTCTCTCTCTCTCTCTCTGTGCCAATAAAGGAGATACCAGGGTCTACCACCTGTAAGAAAATACATTATTTTCTATGTATTCAAACACTCAGCAAATATTTATTAAGAAACCAGGAGGCACCTGATAGAGGGCTAGATATGAAGATGTAATGGGAAATGAAAAGAGATAAGATAAAAGTTCTTATAAATTACACTGCAGAGACGGGAATTAAAGACTTGCACACATCTAAAGTTACAAACGAAGATAAGTGCTATGAAGGAAGCAGATGATGTCATATGGTGGCTCAGGGGATGATTTCCCAGAGGAAGTGGTATTTCACTAGACGTCTGCAGTTGGAGGATGGTTGTTGAGAAACACACAAAAGCAAATGGCTCCTATCAGAAGCCGGGTAGGGGCAGAGGACAAATGAAAGAGTGCTATGAGAAAGGGGCTGTGAAGGCAGGCACACCTGACAAATACATTGAGCTCAGAATTGGGTAACTTGCCGAAGATTCTGATCTGCGTCCTGTGACACCTGCAACCGTCTGTCTCCAGCAAGGAGAGATGATTTTTGGCTTATGTGCTCTTCAAAGCTCAGATGCAGCCAGGTGAGTGTGAGGGAAGCAAACAGTAAGAGTAAAGACTCCTTCTGAAGAGCTCGGCTTTTGAAAAGGAGAAGAAAGAGGCTTAGTGGCGGGTGTGGGAGGACCTGTGGAGTGGAGCTTTATTTTTAGATAAGACTGACATCAACGTTTTACAATAATAATCAGGATGTATGTGTGCATGCGAGAGCTTGACTATACAAAAGACATTTAGATTTCTCCGAAGACTGGAAAAAAAAATAGGATGCCAAGCGGCATCAGGAAGGACGGCCTGGCAGGCTTTAAAATTGGGACAGAGGCAAGCAGGATAGCAGTTCTGGTGAGCTTGGAATTACAGAAACAAGGTACGAGCATTCTGTCTACTCCCTCCTTTCGTAAAACTAGTTGCTGAGAGAGAACAGAAGGAGCTGATGGGATTCACAGAAAGTACAGATGTTGGAAGACCTGGAGACAGTGGAGTAAAGGATTGACTAAGCCAAGTAGGAGCCTTGAAGAGGCAAATACCAAGTCTGAGCTAAGATTAAAGTTTGTGATTGGGGGAAGAACATCATTTCCACAGCTCATAGGAAAAGGGTTTACAGGCAGAGAATAGAAGGTGGAGCCAGGGGCTCACAGGGGAACCGGCTAAAGACCCATGGCCCTAGTGGGCACCCATAGTTTAAGTGCTTCCACTTTAGAGATAACAGCACTGTAAATATGGCATTTCAAACTTTGTAGTTGGATAGTGTTTGTGTGATGAAGTTAAATAGTATCTTCTTTTTTCCTGTTGTAGTATCCTAGAGATTTCTAGAGAAAAGACTAAATGAATAATGTATTGATTTTTTTCTTCTGGTATTTGATAAAAGAATGTTTGATGTAATAATAAACTTTAATTACTAATTAAATTTAAAGAGAAGATACTCCTTTATAGGTCAAGCTTGGCTATTCTGTTCTCCTTTCAAAACTCATGTCTTTTTCAGTGCGTGGAGTCAGATAGCCCTCAAGTACTGAAAGTAATGCATAAAAGTACATTAAGAAAATTATATATATACATATACATATAATGTATGTGCATGCTTGTGCTCTAACACTTTTGCCTTATTCCTTGACAACAGATCTTTTACTAACCTGAAACCAGAAAACCCCATTCCACCCCTCACCAGGCTGTGCAGCCATGCCTGGCTTTTTGTATGGATGCTGAAGATTCGAACTCAGACCCTTTACTTAAATGTCAAGTGCTCCTACCAGTGAGAGCTATCTCCCTAGATTTCAACATAGGTGATCTTAATACAATCGAGACAAACTCAGCTACAATAGTTTGGCATTGTGTAATATCTCTATAAAACTAAACAAAGTGTGTTACAAAGTGATATAGGTAAATTGGTGGAGGACAGCATGCAAACAGGGTAAGGTATCAGTCCTAATATTGTGTGTATGAGCATGCACACATACACACTAAGAAAGAAGAAAAGGAAGGCAGGAAAGGGGGAGGGAGGAAGGCAAAGAGGGAAGGGGAAAGAAAAACATTGCAATTGCTATTAAGTTGACTCTCACACATATATCTTAGAGTAGAAATAAAGGCCTATTAAGGGGGAAAAAAAACTCCTTCTCGTCAAGAGAGTACTATTGCTGGTCTTGGTGAAAACTTGCGAAGGGTCAATCACCTGGCCAAGGGGCCACCCACCCGAGGGAGGTGGCTTCTCCACACTGTGCTAAAGAGATAGGTGAGATGGTTTTTCCTTTAAAAAGAAACTGCTTTTCTTGCTAGAGTCCCTGCCCCTAACACAGTAGATTATTCGGCTATAGCCAAGTAGCTTCATACGTTGGCCCAGTTTTCTAAACTATTTAGAAAGTCTAACTTCTCTCCCTCTATTTTCTAAGGATGCTTTCTCCTAATAATTTGGGCATCCAAAGATAAGGATTTGTTTGTGCCAAGCCTCAATACCCTGAGGCTTAACGTAAAATGAAATGGGTAGATTAAGTATTTTTTTAATTATTTATTATGTTTCTTTTTTAACATATGAATTTGTTATTACACATGAATAAAATAAACTACATACAGAAGGAAGAGCCAAGAGACAATCATGAGTTATATAAATGTTACATTCATAATGATTTGGTTATTTGTATTTGTCAAACTTGAAGTAAACATCTTTCCTATCTTGTTGGGTCTTAGTTTTTGAATGAAAATCAATATCTATCATATCTCATCTCTATTATATCATCTATCTTGATCTAAAAAGATCTTATCCCCTAACCAACCACACTTGATTGTAGAACTAAACTATCTGGTCTCCAAGACCCTTCAGAGACTTGAGAAGGAATAAAACTTAAATCCTAGGTGAACCGGAAGTGCAGGTTAGCAGCTTCCAAAGTGAAAAAAATGACTGAGACAGTTTACCACCTGAACAGTCACCCAACACGCTCTGTAACATTGGAGCATCATCTTCGACATTCTTGCCCAATATCTCTGTCAGACATATTTGCGAGGCAGGAACTATCGAGGACTTGCTTACCCTGTCTTGGCCGAGTTCAGCCTTTGACTCTCCCTGCATCTAAGCTTGCCCATTTTTAGGCAGAATTCTGTCTGTGGCAGCAATGAGGACATGTTGCCCAGTGGCTAGTCTGCCACATTTGAAGCCAACTCCATAAGGAGGTTCTTTGATGTTGATCATCTTCTCTGAGGTAGGCTGGGTGTTGCCAGGAGTTAACCTGTCTTGTTGTCAAAGAATCTTTAGAATAATAAAAACATCTGAGCACGCTGCACACTGACACGCTGCATCTTCCTTGTTCCAGCCCCAAGTGCCTCAGTTGCTGTTACCCATCAGAACAGGACAGCTTCCAGGACAGTGTTGTAGAAAGCTTCTGATCCCAATTGGTCCAGCACTTCAGTCTGTCCCACACAGGACTACTATTAAACCTGGAATCTCTCAGCATTTAAAAACTAGACCACAAATGAGATACCTGGCTTGCTTAACCATTTTCCCCAGTTTGGGGGAGGGTCTTCTAAGGTATTATTTGCCCCAAATCACCCTGAAGAAACCTTAAGAGAATGGTGTCCCATTTCCTCTAAGGGGGTTGGGTAAGTTTGTTTGCTCTCTTGGGCTACAGATGCTCATTTTCATTGGGAGATGGTTATAAGTTATTATTGGTCTTATACAGAGAGAAAACTAGATTGGACTCAGGGATGCCTCTCTTTTCCTTTATCTTTCTTTCATAAGTAAGGAGATAGGAGCTGAAAAGAAAGAAAGGGTGATATAGGAACATAGAGAGAGGACAGAACAAAAGGTAGATGATTGAACCTACTTCTTGACTCAAGGCCTTAATTGTTACTTACAAAGAAGGTTATTTTTAATTCATTGGTATAAATTTTTGTATATTGACGCAAATCATGGTCATGCCAAGTACTAGTCTAATTTTATCACAAGGATATATATTCTAGGTCTAACACATAGATATGATTCTATAGACATATAGGGTAAAATAGTTAAATAAGGTCTTCAAAATTCTCAGAGACCTGCAAAATATGACATTTAAAGGTGGATTGAGTATTGTGAGCAGCTTTCATATTTCAAACTCTGTGCCACCTCAAAGTATTGGCTACTTGGTGATTTTCAATAAGTAATTCTATAAATAACTACTTTTACTGATATTCTCTATCGGTTATTACGCCCATAACTAGTATATGTGATAAATGTACTGTGCTCTCTGAGAATCTAACACAGGCAGCGAAATAAACACAGCATTTCATTGCAGTAGCTCCCCTGCTGCCTGGAATGCATCCCAACACCGCCAGTAGGGTTTTTTTTTTCATACATATATACAACTCTGATAAAGTTTAATTTATGGCTAATGTACAACAAGATCAGAGTAATTGGAACAACTATAGCAAAATACTGCAATAAAATTGACAGCATCGCCACTCTTATGCTTTCAGGGGCATACCATGTGAAGTAAAGCAAACTCAAACACAAGCAATGAATGGTGTGACCTCTGACCTGGTAAGCAAGGCAGCTCCTACCAGATTAATGTGCCCCCAGTGGACCACACATATGTAGCGTGATGTGCTGTAGAGAGGAGTGATTAACATCCTGAATTGGACAGAGCAGGGCCACACGAGATCTCATCCTGCTACTCAGAACAGGCGCAGAAGTTAGAAATGTTAACAATTTTTCTTTGCAATGTTCCATTAGTCTCGGCTGTGGATGGCTGAAATCACGGAAACAGAAAACAGTGGCAAGAGGGGACTGCTGTTCCTTAGCCTGCGATAAAGAGACTCATCGTTGTAAGAGTTTGGGCTTGGACTTTCTCACAGACTCTGGTGCCTCACCTTTGACCATGTACCCTGGAGGGGGAGACCTGGTGGCACTCAGAGGAAGGACAGCAGGTTACCAAGAAGAGACTTGATACCCTATGAACATATACAGGGGGAGGTAATCCCCCTCAGGAGCAGTCATAGGGGAGGGGAATAAGGGGAAAATGGGAGGGAGGGAAGAATGGGAGGATACAAGGGATGGGATAACCATTGAGATGTAACAAGAATAAATTAATAAAGGAGGAAAAAAATTAAAAAAAATAGAAGGACAAAAATAAATAAATAAATAATAAAAATAAAAAAAATAAAAAAAGAGTTTGGGCTTGGATGTCTCTAAGACGATTGGGACAGCTTGGCCATAGAGGAAGATGGGGAAATTACAAGAGACAATAGATGCCAAATAGGAGAAATAAGATGAGCAAAGGCAAAAGACAGGAGCAAGCGTGTTGTTATAATACCACGATTATGGTGCTGTTTCCAGGCTGCAAGTGAGATGCTGGCCGGATCCGACTGCTGCTGTCCCTGTGGTTGGTACTCTTTTTTACCAGTTAATTTAACTGCATTTGTCCATCCTCACATAGGAGGAAAGCAGGAGATGCCACTAGACTCTAACAATATTTAAATAATTCTTATTAACATGGTAAAAAGAGAAGGGTGGGTTTGGAGCACTCCAGATAACAGTATTATTATCTGGAGTATTATACCATTCGGCACTTCCCAGCTGTTAATGCCTGATCTTCAAATGCTGCTTCCTCTCAGGCCCTAGCAAAACTGTGATTTGAGTTTGAGGAGCTGAGAAATACCAGTGAGGGAAATTCAGACTTGCTTTGCCAAGACCTAGGTCTGGAGGAAGCAGGAGTCGGCTATTTGCAAAGAAAGGAGTTGGCACCAGAGGTAGTGCAGACCCTGCCTGGGGATGAGCTGTGCTGATTAATCATACACATATGTGCCTGTCTTTGTAACTTGGAGAGGATATTTAGCTCTTCTGAACTCAGTGCTTACATAAATAAAGCATGAATATGATGCTATCCTCTATATACTATTTATGTGATCACAAAATGAAAAATCAGCATCTAGTGAACCGAAAACATTTCCTAGCAAAGCATAAGCACTCACTGGATGTTAGCCATTACTGTGATGAAAATTTTATATTGGATATAATTAGTTGATCTAATCTAGCAGGAGCAATGGAAAGCATTACATCTAAATTGAGAGAATAGTGTTATAAGGGTTGATCTATAATATATATACAAATTTTGCCTGTGAGAAGGAAATTTTCCTAACATGCTTTGAGTATAGGAAAGCTGTATAATTATAATTGTTTAACAAAGTCATTTAATATATTTTCACTCAAGAAGTTTTCTGGATTTCTCAAATTACTCAACTATTTTACATAATAGTAACTTTAAATAGCAAGATTATAAACATGGGCACATTTTTAACCTATTGCTAATATTATTATGTGCATCACAGCCAAATCAAAAGGGGCTCATTTGTTATCCATTCTGTCTTGGACAAAATCCATAATTATCAGAAACCTACTTTATAAGAGACTGAAAAAATACTATATTTTTATCATTATAAATAAAATTAATAATACCACTGGGTGGTGGTAGCACATGTCTTTAATCCCAGCACTTCGAAGGCAGAGGCAGGTAGATATCTGTAAATTCAAGTCCAGACTGGTCTACAGAAAGAGTTCCAGAACAGCCAGGGCTATAAGGAGAAACTCTGTCTTGAAAAACCATAGATAGATAGATAGATAGATAGATAGATAGATAGATAGATGAGATTTTTTTTAACCTTAGGTCAAACTACATATGTGTATTTTTTTCTTTTTGGTTTTTGGAGACAGAGTTTCTGTGTGTTGGCCTCAGCTGTTCTGGACTCGCTTTGTAGACCAGGCTGGACTTGAACTCACAGAGATCTGCCTGTCTCTGCCTCTGCCTCCCAAGTGCTGGGATTAAAGGTGTGCACCACCACACCCAGCTCAAACTACATATGTGAAATGGCTAAAGATGCTATCTGCTTGCAGCCAACAATGCAACCTACTCCTTTCATACTTTTGTCCCCATCCATCCAGGAATTGAAACTCACAGGAAATGAGGTGTTCTCTTTTTGCATTGACTAACTGATTGATTTAGTTAGAAACAGAAAATAATGCTGCAGAACTATCTGGTTAATGTCACAAATCACAGGCTGGGGGCAAAAATCCTTGTGCAACATATCAAGAAGAGGTTCTGATGTACCACATTCATAAGAGTATGAACTCGTTAACTGATGGACTATGGGATACAGGAGAGAAGAGGATTCCACTCTAGACAAATATAGACGAACATGTTCTAAATGTGAAACACTGACTAGGGGCTAAAGCTGCCGTGTATGTCATGGAACTTTTCAACAAAAACAGGCTTCCAATGGTACCCAGGAGAACAGTGAGCAGACCTCAGATCCATTCTCAAACGTGTACCCACGCGTGGGTGAGCAGGCAAACAGTAGACTATGAGTGCAAAACAAAATAAAACAACAGCAAAGGCAGAGTGCCCTGAAAATGTTGAGAAGTGAAGAAAGAAAGCAATCCTGAACGATGAGAGGAAAAGAATCAGATCAGAAGTGCATGAAGACATATTGCTCGCTGTTTCAGCATCTGGTGGTGTCTATGGCAGGAAAGTTGCTGTGTCTCTGGCGTCTTTTTCATTCAGCCACAAAGGTATCTTAAACTGTGATTTTTAAAAATAAAATATTGGCTGAAAAAGACTATGAATGGTTGGTATGTCAAAAAATATATTGTCACTGATTATAGCGCCCACCCTATGACCATACCCTAGACACATGTACTTTTTCACACTTTAATCAGTGTCTCCCCCTCCCCTGGTATCACCGCCCACTTGTTAGAATTCTTATGATGAAAGAAGAAGGATGATGTGTCAACATGGAGAAAAAGAAAATCTTGTCCATTATGGGTGAAAATATAACTAATATGGATATTATGAAATTAGGATTTCCCTTAAAAACAATAAAAATAGAACTCTTCTATGACCCAGCTATAACATCAGTGAGTAGGTCCAATGGACAGGAAGTCTGGAGCAGTATTTACAGCTATATATGGAACCAAATTAAGCATCCTATAATTGTTGAATATCTAAAGAAATATGCTACACACACACAGGGTGCATCATTCAGCCATAAAAGAAAGAAGTCACCTTATTTGAAAAAAGAACATTGATGAACCCAAAGGACATCATCCTGAGAGAAGTAGGACAGACACTGGATGAGAGATGCTACATGGCCTCAGGCATGTGGAATTTAAAATAGTTGGTTTAGGCCCAGCGTGGTGGCACATGACTTCAACCCCAGCACTCAAAAGGCAGAGGCAGGCAGATCGAGGCCAGCTTGGCCTACGAAGTGAGTCCAGGATGTCCAAGGCTACATAGAGAAACCCTGTCTCAATAAAACCAAAAAATAAAATAAAATAAAATAAAATAAAACAGTTTATTTTACATGTCTGAATGGTACATTATGGCCCCCAAAGACCTTATGGGGTTGATAGAGTTGGTGGTTGGGGAAATGTTGGTCAAAAGGCATGTAATTATTTATAGACAAGGTATAAGCTCAAAAGATGCATTGATTGTTCAGCATGATGATTGCAATTAATGGCAATATAAGGAATCCTTGAGAAATGCCAGCAGAGTCCCCATAAAAAAAAAATCATATGCTAATTGGCTGGATTTAGCAATCCTAAACCATGCCAATTACTTCAAGATACCACATTTCACGTGCCAACTACATACAATTATATCTGTCAATTTAGAAAACAGCAATGATATACAATTTAGAGATGGTTAGCTAATAAGCAATGGCTACGTGAAGCATTCTGTGCTAATCATTTCTGATTATAAAACTACAAAATTTGAATGACATAGAGATGCTTGCAGTATCAGGTAGGAAGGGCAGAGAGTATCTCCTTTTTTTTTTTTTTTTTAACTAGGATTAAAGCTAAGGCTTTGTGCATACCAGGAAAGAGCCCAGTCACTGAACCCTATCTCTAGTTTTTCTCTTATGTCTTTTATTCTAAGATGGAGTCATGATAAGCCACACAGGCCTTAAATTTACAAGTCTCCTGCTTCGCCCTCCCAAATAGAGTAGCTCAGATGCTAGGCCTAGGCCACCAAGCCTAACTCTGTATTTCACTTGCATACTATCTTAGTCATAAAGTCAAATACATGCATCTAATTCTTTCCTGATTGGATCTAGTTAACGCAGTTATGATGACATAAATGAAAAGGAAGCGAACAGAAACTAAAATGTTAGCTATGAAGAGGAGCTATGAAGGAGGCTGAAAGGTCAGGTGTGTCATGACTCTTTAGAGCTAGTCTAACATTTTCTTGTTTTTTGTTTTTCAAGAGAGTTTCTCTGTGTAGCCTTGGCTGTCCTGGACTCACTTTGTAGACCAGGCTGGCCTCGAACTCACAGAGATGGGCCTGCCTCTGCCTCCCGAGTGCTAGGATTAAAAGCGTGCGCCACCACAGCTGCACTGCCGGTTTTGATTCTGACTTTTTAGCTGATCAAGTTTCCCAATGTACCATCCATGGGATGACAACTAACCAGCTGCTGGAGGTAATCTGCTACTGCTCTCCAGGGGATCTCCTAAAGAAACATACAGTAACAACGTCACATTAAATTTTATTTACCCATTGGTTTAAGCTGCCTTTAGCCAAAGTGTCCATGAGAAGTGATTATGGTGCGTCCTTCAGTCTGTTAACTTGATTTTACCTGGGAACAGATTTTGATCTAAGCATATTTTGAGTAATGATGATTTGGGGGGGGGGGTTGAGACAGGGTTTCTCTGTGTAGCCTTGGCTGTCCTGAACTCACTTTGTAGACCAGGCTGGCCTTGAACTCACAGAGATCCACCTGCCTCTGCCTCCCGAGTGCTGGCATTAAAGGCGTGCGCCACCACTGGCCATCAGGGATGAATTCTTAAAAGAGACCTGTTTGGGGATTTGGAGATGGCTCAGGTAACATGTAAAGTGCATGTCTTCAAAGAATGATAACCTGAATTTCATCCCCAGAACCAAATGAAAAACACAGGCATGGTGGTACATTACTAGGTAGGGGGCTCACTGGCCAGCTAGTCAGCATCCTTGTCAGGTAAGGGCCAGGCTAATAAGAGATCCTGATATATAAAACATGATAGAGACCTCTGAAGGAACAATACTCAATGCTGCCCTCTCTCCTACATACCAACACCCACACATGTATGCACACACACACACACACACACACACACACACACAC
The DNA here is from genome assembly GCF_964271855.1 of Acomys minous. NCBI lineage: Eukaryota > Metazoa > Chordata > Mammalia > Rodentia > Muridae > Acomys > Acomys minous. Next base: position 118,271,710 of record NC_140491.1, read on the forward strand.
ACACACAGGCACACACATATGAGTGGGAAACATATGTATTATTTGTTTGTTTGTTTGTTTATAACAAGGTCTTATTGTGCAGCCCAGAATGTCTGTGAATTTTTATTCTCCTGAGCCAGCTACCCAAATACTGGGATAACAGTTATATATGCTACCATGCCGAGCTTTAAGAAAGATTTTTAAATTAAATTAGTATATTTGTCACGCATGGTTCTTGACAAATATTAAAGAAAATTTCTTTTTTAACTGAGATTAAATTTTTTTCTTGTATCTGAGCTGGGCATGGTAGTTCACTGCTCCTCACAGCCAGGTTTGAATGCTCCAAATGCCTGTGTATATGTGACAGCTGCCTTTTTCTTCTTGGTATTTTCTATGCGATGTGGTGACAAATCACTTCTTAAAAGACTTGGGAGGTAGAGGCAGGTGGATCTTTGTGAGTTTGAGCCTGGTGTACAAAGCAAGTCAAGGACAGCCAGGGCTACACAGAGTAACCCTGTTTCAGAGGGGGAAAAAACTTTTCTCTAAAATGAAGTCCATTTATTTTCTAGAATCGCATGGATTTAAAAATTATGCCAAGGAAATTTTCTTGAAAACTAATATATATGTAAAGAAAAACAGTTATGTTCCAATGATCTACTCAAAGTAGCATGGCAGAAATAAGGAATGAAACAACAACAAAAACTAATACCAGAGCACAGAGGTAGCTGGTTTTTGGAATCCCTCCCAGAATAAATTAAATGTGAAATTTAGGCCTGAGTAATTTTTGAGTTTTGTTGGATTTCAACCCAAAATTCAACAAGACTGGAAAGGACATTTCATGAGCTGTGTGCCTGTTTTGGATGAATTGATGCCACTTGTTTTACTCATTAGACCTAAGTTCAAGTACCTGTGGATAGATGAATTTGGCCATATCAAAGATGGAGCAGTAGGGACCTAGACAGATGGCTTAAGGGTTAAGCGCACTTGTTGCCTCGGCAGAGGACCTGGATTCCGTTTCCAGAGCCCACAGCTTGGGTCAGAAGCATATGTATTCAAGTTTCAGTGGATGCAATGCTGTCTTCGGAGCTTCCTCGGCACCAGGCATGCGCATGTTCAACATACATGCAGGCAAAATACTCATACACACTTTAAAAGCCCAAAAGGGGCAGGGGGTGGGATGCCAGATGATGCTAATAATAGAATAGGATGGGGAAAAAAATGTTCTGGTTGAAAAGAAATAGATCTTTCCAAACAACCACTATGAAGGTGGACCAAAAGCTAGGGCTTAGCAGTACTGCCTGCAGGCTGGCTGAGTCATAGCTTTATTTTTCTTTACATCCAAGGTCTGTCTTTCATTGGAGGAAGGTTTTTGATCCACCACATAAAAGGCTGCAAATATTTGTGTTTGGTCTTTCTTTATGAGATATGCATAATAGTCTGAGAAAGTAAAGAGCATTTAGCCGCAGCAGGAACTTCCTATAAAAAAAAAAAAAACCATATAGTGAAGAGCTCTGCCCCCTTTATAAACATGCCCTTTGTTTCTTTATAGGTTCTAGAAATCTCTCAAATGTTTAAAGTGGAGATTTGCTCACTTGAACAGAAACACGTGTGTTGCATGTGTCTTTACTGACCAGTAGAAATATAAACAACACCTTTAAACATATGAGTAGGACTCTAAAGGCACCTAAAAATGAGGGTCCGAAGTAGGAAAAATTGGATAATTTTTGAAAGATATGAAGATGGCACAGCCAAGAAAGCTGGCGTAACTATGATAGATATTTATGAATTGTAGGTAGGCAGGTGTATGGCTCTCGTACAGCATGTTCCTAGCATTTGTGAGGCCCTGAGTTCAACACCCAGCATCAAAACAAATACATACATAAATAAATAGAGTAAAATTATATTTTATTGTATTCACCATAGTATAGCATATTCTAAAAGAAAATATTTGGTCAAAGTTGATGTAGTTGATAAGAGACACCTAATCTGCTTTGACAGAAAGATTAATTAAGGCCAAATAGAAGATAAAACAATAATAAAATATTTATCTTCATATGTCCAAGACCAAGATTGGTTAAAGATGCTATTTATCTCCAATATAACATTAAGCATAGGGGAATTAACAAACTCTAGTGTTCAAGTTAAAAATGGTCAAATGGAACCTAGAATTCGAACAGCTTGGCTACTATGGCTTTGTAATAATTTTTTAGCTGAATTTAGTCAATATGGTCATGATAAACTAATGAAGGTACATGAAACAACTGTCTTTAATTTGTGGGAAAATTCAAATTAGATAAAAGTAAAATGTGAAATATACCTAGGAAATATTTAGAAATGTATTAGAACATTGATGTTTTTACCATTTTATGTCAGAAAAAAAATTTTGAGCAAGACCATTAAACTCGGCAATAGCTCTAATTAGATCCCTCTCAGAATGTAATCTAGTCAGAGATGTTGCTCCTCTTTCTCTCTTATCAGTCACATTTTAGAATATGCAGAGCGACTGTAAATTAAGCATTCCAAAATGCTTAAAGTTAGAAAACCAAAACTGTGACGGTGCTGTTACTAGTTAGAAAGGTATGCATAGGGTGGGCTTGGGTTGGTTTGTTTGTTTGTTAGTTTGTCTCATCTTTAGGTCCAAGCATTTTGATCAGATATTCCAGACTCTCAAAGATGGAATGGACTTGAAAAATCTTGCAGTATAATCTGCCCGGTTTACAGACTTAGAACATAGGAGCCAAAGGAGTTAGTGCATTATGATAACATGACAGTGGCAGCGAGCTAACAACAGGCATCAGGGCTCCTGGGTCTCAGCTCTGGGCTGTTTCACTAGGGCCAAAACTAAGCCATTACTGATTAACTCATGTAATGCAAGGCTATTGCTACTTCTAGCTGCATGTTTCCTCTCCGTGAGGATGATTTTGCGAACCTATTTATTGCTGGAATTAAAGATTATTTGCACTTTAAACTTGATTGTTAGAAATAAAAATAATTACAAAGGCATTAGCAACAGGCACGCGCACACACATAAACACACACACACACACACACACACACCTTTTATCCATGCTGCATAAGTCATATGAGATAAAGCAACTAAAGAGGCAGCAGTTTAAATCTGGAACTTTAGGTGCAGTTTTTCCAAACTACTAAACACTCACTACAAATGGCACATTGGAATGATAGTCTAAAATATTATACAATCCTCCACAACATCAGATTTTGATAGATACACACATTGGGAAGCCAAAGCCAGTTATTTTCTATTTTTAAAAGGCTCTTTTGTTATAGGTTCTTCCCTACATATCATTATAAAGCAAAATTGGAGTCTTTTAAGAAGTGATTTGGCACCACATCACATAGAAAATAACAGGAAGGAAAAGGCAGCTGTCACATATATGGAGGCATTTGGAGCATTCAAACCTGGCTGTGAGGAGCAGTGAGTCATCTGAAAGTGTGATGTGCAAAGGAAGCTGACACACACCAGGACAGAACAGTGACGAGTTCCCAACCACAGGCAGTAAGACAAAGAACATTTACAGATGGTCTGTTTTGAGGTCTAGCAATGTAACTTGGGAATTCTTTTTTTAAAGTCCATAACTTAAAAACAGAAGAAAGGGAACCATCCCACAAAGGTTTGAATTTAAGATAACACAATTTTATTTTTAGTAGTATTATTATACTTTAATAGGAAAATCATTATTGGATTACTAAAAACCTTTTAAGTTAAGGCAATGAAATCTAACTAAATATTGTGGGAACTATCAGGTGTAGCAAGTAGATACATAATTATTTTATTTTTCCATAGCCCTGTAATGACTGAACACATCTGCCTTTTTGGAAGCATCAATACCCATGAAACTTGCTGTTCTTTGACAGAATAAAGTTCACAACTCTTTTCTAAGGATTCCTAAAAATAATGTCCAGAATACTTCAAAATATTGGAGCACCTATTTTTCCTATGTACTTATTCTTTTATTTACATATAAAGTATCCTCTAGTTCCTAATTATAAGAAACTATTATCTCACACCATTTATAGACATATAATGTAACAGTGATTATGTGGTTGAGAAAACAAAGAATCCTATACAAAGAAATAACCTCCAATGAATAACCAATGAATAACCTCGCCATATTATGACATTTAAAAATCATCTCTAGATCAATGTGATATACATGTACATATACATGTACATGTTTAAATCATTAAATCAGTAGAATAAAAATATGACGCGTTCAAAATGAACTTATTTCTAGCCATATGGCTAAGAATACAATTATAGGGTTCAATCTACTCCCCAATGTCCTGAGAAAATAATTGTAAGATAAAGGTGTGCATAATTCCACCCTTATCAGTAATTTATTGGGTTGCCACTCATGGTTTCTTTTTATTTAGAAGTAAGCCTTGCACTTTTCTGTAAAATTTTGTCCCCATAATTAATGCATTATTAATATCTTTGATTTTATTGGCAATCCAAAATGTTACTTTAAATGTCTTGTTGAAATATATGCAATACCTGAGTGTTAGACCATCCAAAGTTTTGACAGTTGGTAGCACAAGATGTTGGTGTATCATCATAGGGCCCTGGATGACAAAAAAAACATTCCTGTGAATCTGGTAACATTATAAATAGAACGTGGAATTTTACAGAACTTAACTTAGAAGCATTTAATAGTGTGTTTCTCTGTTAAAATCATAATTTTAAATGATGCATTTGAAAGGGGAGTTCAGAGTGGATACATTTGTCACATTTAAGTTACCATTAAGCTAGCCCAATAGTTTTGGTTTTTTTTTTAAAGATCTGTGTTTGTAGCACGGCAACATATCCTTATAATAGAGTCACTGGGGCACGAACCATGGAGACAGATGTTTCCTATTGCTTGGGGTCTTAGCACTAAAAAGGTAGAGTCGTCATAAGGGTAGCTTTGCTCTGTAGATTGAGGACACCATAGTCCCTGGCCTGCTGAAGCTAGTAAGGAGAAAACTTACCAACAAAGAGATATGGGAAGATCCAGAGGTAATAAATGCAACAAAGGAAAATAAAGCAGATAAAGGAAGAGTAGGGAGAAGACTGTGGCTGTCGTGAAAAATCTCCAAGGAGGTGGCATTGAAGCAGTGACTTGGACGAGAAAGGGAAGATGCTGTGACTGCCCTAGGGACAGGACGGCCCTAGGTTGGTGGTCATAGTTCTGGGACAGGAATGACTTAGCTGGTTCAAGGTGTAGGTAGGGAGTTAGCATCATCAGAGCAGAAGGATTAGACCTGGTCAAAGAGCCACCCAGAGGCTTACAGGGTCAGGAACAAACTTGAGTTCTTTTTACAAGGAATAAATTATTACTTAGTAATAAGTAAATCTACTGCTAAATAAACTGAATGCGCATGTTGACTTGTATATATCTTTCCAGGTCAAGTGAATGTTGAAAGTAAGATGAAATCATAATATAGTTTTCATAGTTTTACATTCACACTACATTAAAATTTACTGAACTTCAAATATGTCAAATTTGTGTTTTGTGATGTCTCTAACCCCCTTTGTGATCTGAGAAACTTCTGCTGGTCTTGCTCTCATGACCCATTAATCTACTGTGATGCTTTAATGATGACCTAAGTCATTGTCAAGTATTTCTATAAGGACAAGGCAAAAGCTCATGTGAACATTCAAGCATATTAAGAAGATTATTTTTAAAAGCAATAAAGTGCCACAGTGGTGCCACATGGCTTTAATCTCAGCACTTGGGAGGCAGAGGCAGGTGGATTGCTTTGAATTCAAGGCCAGCCTGGTCTACAAAGCAAGTCCAGGACAACCAAGGCTACACAGAGAAACCCTGCCTCAAGAAAAAGAAGGAAGAAAGAAAGAAAGAAAATTTTTGTGAACCAAAACTTATTTTAATTTCCTTGTAATATTGCTCTATAATTTAAAAAAACTTATCACATTTCAATAATTTCTATATATAATTGTGACCTAATATTGCTATTACTAGAGTCAAGATCTGGTCATAGTAAAGAAATTTATTTAGAAGCCAAAGCTTTCTAAATCTAGAATTGGCATTTTTTCTAAAAATGCTTTTGAAAAAAATTAAAAGCTCTTCAGCCTCAGGCTTTATTGGCACCCACATGGAATTCAGCAGGTTCAAAGTTGAAGTTTATTTTGAATATTTTCCCAACTTTTTAGAAAGCACCACTAGAAATAGAAACAGCTGAGGAACATTGGAGCTTTTTCTCAGTATAATTCTAAAATTTTTCATTTTTTATTCCAGTAAAAATGACCATGGAAGAATATTTTAAACCCTAGGGTAATTAGGTCATAAAACTAATTAATTACCCTAGTTATCATAAAACTAAATATGGAGCTAATTTTGCTCGATAAATATCCTGCATATATTAACAAAATTATAGTGTATGAGTTGCCATGTACTTTCTTTCATTTTATGTAATAGACATTAGTATATATAGTACCAAATAATGTAGTAAAGTAAATTAATATCCAATATGAAGTTTAAAAGTGTTATTACACAAACATCACAGAAATATAAGCTATAGAGATAAAAATGAAAAACAACAAGTAATTTTGTTCAATAAAATTAAAATGAACTAAATCAGTGCTGGAGAGATGGTTCAGCGGTTAGGAGCACTGACTGCTCTTCCTAAAGACCCAGGTTCAATTCTCAGCACCCACAGGAGAGCTCACAACTGTCTGCAACTCCAAGATCTGACAGACATACACACAGGCAACACATAAGTGCACATAAATTAGAATAAATTATTAAATGAACTAAGTCTGAACATAGAAAAGAAACACTGCATGTACACACAACAAATAAACTTTCTTCACGAAATGTTGCCATTATTTGAGTCAATATTTTAATATCCATATTAAGTCAATAATTAAGCTAAGGAAAATGAATTTATACCTAATTACATTAAGAGGAAATCAAGCCTTGAAGAAATAAATAAAATAAATTCAGCTGATTGTTACAAAGGCTATTATGTAGTTGCCGAATTATGATTTATGTGAAAGACACAAACTCTAGTGCCTTCTATAATGTTTTAATGAATAAGAAGTTAATATTACAACAGTGGGGAAAGAAATAGAACATATTCCAGTGATTTGTAAGCTCCATAACTTACTTTCAATATTTAATAGAATTTAAATATATAGAGGATAGATGATTGATATCTATGATAAATAGCAATCAAGCCAATGATTGATAGGTGATACATAGATAATAGATAGATGGCTGATAGATAGATAGATAGATAGATAGATAGATAGATAGATAGATAGATAGTAAACAGATTGAGTGAGTGAGTATTGGTGATATATAGATGATAGATATATAGATAATCCACAAAAAGTAGATTAATTCCAGCTCCTTCAAATCAACTAATTATTACCTAATTTGAAACAAATGTTTAAAATAAAAATTTTTATTGTTTTTACAAGCAAATTCACCATGATTCATGACTAGACAGAGGCAAATCAAAACCACAATGAGATATTATGTTGCACCCTCTAGATGGGCAAAAAATTACAAAGTTTGACAATAGCCAGTTTTGGAAAGCCTATGATGCAATAAATATCTCATTTACTGTTGGTGAGAATTTAAATTAGGTCATCACCATGGATTGCTTGGAAATATGCCTTATAAATCTTTTCACACACACACAAAAAAATCATGCTGGTATATGAGGAGATATGTAAGAGTGTGCCTCCCTACATAAAGGGAACTGTTTACAACTTCCTGGTGTGTAAAAGCCAAGTGTTGGAGACAATCTAACGTTCCTCAGCAGGAGAAACGGTAAGTGCATTCTGATATACTCATGCAGTGCAATCTGCAGCAGTGTTAAATAACCACACAAGACACTCTAACAGTGATGTAGCTCAAAACCACAATGCTACGTGAAAGAGGCAGTCGTCACAGATGATATGATTGCACTTTCACAAAATTTAGAAAGTCATGCCAAGGGTAAGTATGCCCAGATATCTAGAACTTTTTGTAGGTTTTACAGGTATGGCTGCATGTGTGAATCAGTGAGGCAAGAACTTAATGCTCAAACAACCCAGGTTCTAGTAAAGGTGTGTTTGTTTACTTAAATAAGATTTTTATTAGCTGGGCGGTGGTGACACACACTTTTAATTCCAGCACTCCGAGAGCAAAGGCAGGGACATCGTTGAGTTCAAGACCAGCCTGGTGTACAGAGAGAGTTCTAGGGCAGCCATCAGTACACACAGAGAAACTCTGTCTAGGAAAAAAGGCCAAGTCACATATAAAAGCAAACCTATCAGAATTACACTTGACTTCTTCACAGAGACTATAAAAGCCAGAAGGGTCTTGACAGATGTCATGCAGACACTAAGAGACCATGGATGGCAATCTAGACTACTGTACCCAGCAAACTTCTCAATCACCATAGACGGAGAAAACAAGATATCCCATAACAAAACCAGGTCTACACAGTACCTGGCCACAAATCCAGCCCTACAGAAGATACTAGAAGGAAAACTCCAACCCAAGGAGGCTAACTTCACACAGGAAAACACAGGAAATAAATAACCCCACATCCACAAAAGCAAAAGAAAGGAAACACACTCACTCTACCACCACCAATATCAAAAAACAGGAACCAATAACCACTGGTCATTAATATCTCTCAACATTAATGGCACCAACTCCCCAATAAAAAGACCTGACAGAATGGATGTGAAAACAGGAGCCATCATTCTGCTGCATACAGGAAACACACCTCAGCAGTAAAGACAGACATTACCTCAGAGTAAAGGGCTGGAAAAAAGTATTCCTGTCAAATGGACCCAAGAAGCAAGCTGGAGTAGCCATTCTGGTGTCTGAAAAAATAGACTTTCAACCAAAACTAATCCAAAGAGATGGGGAAGGACACTTCACACTCATCAAAGGTGAATTCAACCAAGATGACTTCACAATTCTAAACATCTACACTCCCAATACAAGGCCCCCCACATTTGTAAAAGAAACATTAATGAAGCTTAAACCACACATTGGTCCCCACACATTAATAGTGGGAGACTTCAACACCCCACATTCACCAAAGGATAGATCAATGAAGCAGAAACTAAACCGAGAAATAATGACACTGACCAATGTCATGAATCAAATGGACCTAACAGGTATCTACAGAACATTCCATCCAAATGCAAAAAAATACACCTTCTCAGCACCTCATGAAAAAAAAATTTTTAAAGGATATTTATGATAGATACAATCTGCAAGTGAGATGCAAAGCTTAGAGAATAAACTTTGTAAAACATTGGCATAGTGTGACTACCTAGAATTGTATATTTTGAATTGTTGATTCAAAGCATGGAAGTACATTGTATTGGAAGATTATGGGGAACTGAGAGTAATGGTTTTGACTCCCATAGTAGCAAATAAATTTGAATTTTTTTCTTCCTTTTACAGCCAAAATATTACAATATTCATGGAAGATGACAAGTATTAGGTTTTTTCTTTTTGGTTTTGGTTTTGGAGTTGGTGGTAGTGGTGGTGGTTTGGTGGTTTGTTTTGTTTTTGTTTTTTGTTTGTTGGGGTTTGGTTTGATTTGGTTTGGTTTGGTTTGGTTTTTGGTTTTTTCAAGACAGGATTTCTCTGTGTAGCCTTGGCTGTCCTGGACTCACTTTGTAGACCAGTCTGACCTTGAACTCACAGAGATTCACCTGCCTCTGCCTCCCAGAGGTTGGTATTACAGGCATACACCACCCCACCCAGCCACAAAGTATTGTATTATGACTAAATTGTGTACTTGGAATTTAATGAGTATGATTTACTTGTCTGAATTCTAGCCATCTAATTTTGACTTTAAAATCTATACCATACTTTTTTCTGAGTCTTCTAGAAGACTAATGATGGAATTTTAGGTTACCAATGATGAAAAAACTTTTGAGTCTAACCAACCAATGTCTGATTACCCTTCTGACTTAAGACTCACTCCACAAAATAGAACCAATATCCAACCAATGCTTTGATGATGAAGAGCCAGAAATTAGATATCCCAAAGACCTGGGGTAAAACCAAATACTGTTTATTTTTAAGTAGAAATTAAATTACTCCTCACAATATTCTGCTCTGTTCAGATCAGTGCTTTATCCTGCCAGCATCAGAGAAGCTTCCTCCTGCATCAGATGGGAACAAATACAGAGACCCACAGCCAGACATTATGCAGAGAGAGACAGACAGACAGACAGACAGACCCACAGCCAGACATTATGCAGAGAGAGAGAGACAGACAGACAGACAGACAGACAGACAGACAGACCCACAGCCAGACATTATGGAGAGAGGGGGGGGGTCAGTCCTTGGAACACACAGCTCAAAATGGGATGTCTCCATCAAATCCCTCCCCTCAGAGCTCAGGGAACTCTGCAGAAGAGGAGGCAGAAACAGTGTAAGAGACAAAGAGACAGAGGACACCAGGAGAACAAGGTCCACTAAATCAACTGAGCAAGCCTCATATGAACTCATTAGATGCTCTGTAAATATACTGTAGCTTTCAGTTTAGTATTTTTATAGGACTCCTGAATGTGTGAGCAAGTGGGCCTCTGATTCTTGTGCCTTCTCTTGGGGCTCTTTTCCTTCTCTTATTTTGCCTTGTCCAACCTCGGTGTGATTGTTTCTATTTAATCTTATTATATTTTAATTTGTTTTAAAATGGCAAAAAAAAGAGAGAGAAACTCTTGAGTTAATGGATGCTTTCATATCTGTGTGCACGTGTCCATGCATGTGTGTCCTATTGTATGCATATCTGTCTGTGTGTGCATCTGTATGCATGAGTTTCTACCTCTGAGTCCAGTGAAAGTATAAAAGTTGTAATTTGCATTAATAGAAAGTTTCTCATCCTTTTAAATTATAGGGATCCATAAAAGGAAACTGTGCTTCTGAATAACAATGCTACTTACTCAGAGCCAAGGCTTAAAAAAAAAAAAAAGTCTTGCATGTATCTTTGGAAAACATTTGGCATTTCAGTGTGAATGCTTAGAGTTTAGTTGTTTTTGAAAAAGATAAGTCCTCAATCTAAACACGATCCTTCCAGTGTGATGACTAAGATAGTCCAGCTTCTAAAATGCCTATGCAGAAGCCATCCTGAGAGACTGGAAAACGTCAACAGTTTAGACTCTGTGACACCACCACTTACAAGTGCAGCCATTATCTTGAGCAGTTGGGTTGAATCCCTTGAACAGGACAGTAAACCTATTTGCTTCTCACAACCCAATAGACACTTCTTGGAGCACTTCAAGGCACCCAGCCTTGACGTGACTTTATACCAAACTTTTCCCTCAGTCCTTAACAGTTACTGCTAGTTTAGGTGAGGTGTCCTGATTAGGGCTACCCTCTTTAATTTTGTTCCTTTTGTTTCTAATTTCATCAACTTCTAAGCAAGTCTCCAAGTTTCCATTTACCTTGCTACTTGTAGCAAGTGTGGTACTCTGGATTTCCTGGAAAGTTCAGTTCATATGTCTTAAGACACCTCACCAAACTATGACACATAGAAAAGCTTTTCTAGAACTATCTGAAGTGAGTTGTTCCCAGCATGACTCTTATCAAAAATAATAGGTAACATTTGTTTGTACATAACATTGTGGATTACAAAACTGACTCGGATACGATTTCACATTGTAGGCGGTTACTTAGTCACTGGAGCTACAACCAACCATGAGCAATGGAGATGCTTCACAGAGAGCAGTAAAGGAGTCCATCACAGAGAGCAGTGAGGGAGTCCAGCACAGAGAGCAGTGAGGGAGCCCAGCAGAGAGAGCAGTGAGGGAGCCCAGCACAGAGAGCAGTGAGGGAGTCCAGCACAGAGAGCAGTGAGGGAGTCCAGCACAGAGAGCAGTGAGGGAGCCCAGCACAGAGAGCAGTGAGGGAGCCCAGCACAGAGAGCAGTGAGGGAGTCCAGCACAGAGAGCAGTGAGGGAGTCCAGCACAGAGAGCAGTGAGGGAGCCCAGCACAGAGAGCAGTGAGGGAGCCCAGCACAGAGAGCAGTGAGGGAGTCCAGCACAGAGAGCAGTGAGGGAGCCCAGCACAGAGAGCAGTGAGGGAGCCCAGCACAGAGAGCAGTGAGGGAGCCCAGCACAGACAGTAGTCAAAGTGTGCTGTACTTTATGATTTACCATCCACTTTATGCTGTGCCAAAAATCTTTCTATGCAATGAATTGCACGTTGCAGCAATTGTAGTATTATTCAAAATGTACAGCAAATTTTATAGGTGTAATTTGGTGATAAATATATTTAATAGACTGTATTCAATCTATAGGTAGTATTCTGTTGGAGGTTCTTATAAGTATTTGTTGCCTCTGCTGAATCTAGAAGTAAAAGAATTTTATCAGCACAGTGTTTTTCTGAACAAGGATGCATGGGAAATTCATTTGCCACTGTACAGTATGGGGCTATCTTGAGAAAGTGAGATGGTTTTGCAAATTGAGAAATTAGTTATTTTTGCACTCAAAAAGTACTTGACTTGAAATTTCATTAAATTGCTTACTTTTTATGGGTAATTTATTTTTTAAGTCCTTTTGCACAGTTTAATCAAATCCACTTTTTAGAAATTGTTGTCATTTTGTCTTTTTAAAGTAATATTGGTGCCTGATTATCTTATTATTTCCTGGTATGTGCTACCTGGAATGAAGAAAAACATATTGCACAGTATTGCATTGTCTTATTCAGCATATGTGCCAACCTTTATGGTCTTAGGATACATTATTATAAAAACTACAAAGTAAAAGCAAGCAGAAATCTTCTGAATTCTAGAAACACTAATGAATATTAAATTTTAAAAAGCATGATTTTCTCTAAACTTTATGATGATAAAGTTAATCATAAATACAGCCTTTGATAATGAGCACTGCAAATAAGTCCAGAAAGTTTAAGAAGTAAATGACAGAAAACAATGGCAACAAGTCACTTTAGTTTTGATTTTTAGCTTCACCAGTACAGAGCTAATTAGTCCAGGGCAGTCCATTGTTTACAGATTAAAATGCAGTCACTATTAAGGAATAAGGGTAAAATATGAACTATGGCACATACTTCACCCATTATGCTCTGAGTGTATACTGTATATATGCAAATATAATGAACATCACTCTTTGTCCTCCGCAAAATTACTGTATTTCTGAATTATATAAATATCTGGGCTCAGAGTGAATGCCACTATGATATTTCTTCGTGAATAAATGTTTAGCGCTAAGACTCTCAAGCAAACAGGAATCTAAATTACAAAAAAATAAATGTATTTTTATAATTTGTCAATTATATCAACTCAAAAGATACATTTGGTGAGAGTCAAACATGGAGCATTGTGATAAATGAAGATTTTATTTAGACATGACTCTGTGTGTGTGTGTGTGTGTGTGTGTGTGTGTGTGTGCGCGTGCGCACGAGCGTGTGTGTGCATATGTATGTGCATGTGTGTGTGTGTGTCAGAGTCTGTTTCTGTACATATAAATATATATTCTGAATTTATAAAATAATGCCTTGGCTTTAAGTTTAATAAATCTACAAAACTGTACACATGTGAAGGACATTGAGAGTTAGCATTCTTTTTAGAGTTTTTATTAAATACTTGATCAGTGTTTAAAAGCTCAACAACTCACAAATAAGAGCCATGTAATCCTATGCCTATTAAACATTCTTTTGCTGTTAAACTAAATTTACATTCTCCCACATGTGATTTTTTTTTTTAATGCTTGATTTACTTTCTTTCATCTCCACTGCTAAGCTTTTTGCTTTTGTAGACGACCTTGCTCTATTGTCCAGAAGGGCAGTAAGTAATGGAATAAGGTTTTGTCAGGAGCCAACAGTTGGCAAGTTTGCCAGTTTCAACAACAATTCTGCCAGTTTCAGCCATTGTTTGGCCTCTTGTGGAAAAGCTTCAGCACTTTGGGTCAAAATACTGGGCTCCATTCTCATTTATATGAGCTGAAAGGGTCACTCCTTGGTACTCAGTGAAACCTGAACAGCAAGCTCATTGCAGAAAGCATCTTTACCAAGTTATTTCTCCTCACAAACAATGCATGGATTAATATTAGATTAACCTGGGAATAATAAAATATTAATTGGTTCCTGAACATTTTCTCTTTAGAGAAAAGGCAGCTATTCTAACATATTCAGAATTAAAGTTCCAGTATCTAAAACCATGAAGTCAGTGTACAGTTTCCTGTGATGTAGAATCCAGAATATGAAATCTACTCATTTAGTTATCTATTAAACAACTTTAAGTCCCATGACATACTGACAATTCTAGACAAGTTTTTAGAATATTAGTGAAATGCCTTTGTACATGTTGAGGAACATGTTAAAGGAAAAGACAAAATTCAAAAAAATTATAGCAATTATACAAATTACAATAGATTATTTGTTGCAAGACACTTAATACTATAGGAAAATCCCATTTAAAATGCAGTAGGTAATTAGAAATACCTACTACAAGGCAGTCTAAAAATCCAAATAACCGAGATTACTTTTAATTGCCTAATTGAGTTCACTGCATCATTCTCAATGTCCTTTGTATTTTAAACTTCTGTGGATGTTATAGTACTCACAGCTAAAAATTTCCTTGCACTCTTGACAGTTAGTGTTTACTTACTCACTTTAGACAGCTTCTCGCCCTCAGCCCATGCTGTCCTAGAACTTATCAGATAGCCCGACCTGCCATCCGACCCGGCGAATCCTCCTGCCCCAGCTCTGTGCATGCTAGTATTACACATACAAACCATCATGTCTTGCTGTATTCTAAGTTAATGCAGAAAGGATAACTAAGATTTTGCTCTGCTACGTGTTACATAAAGGCAGCAGGATAATCCCTTTGAATACTGCATTGGTAAGCTACCCTTGTTCACGCCCCATCACCTAAGTAAGCTGCATTCTCACTGTCTGAATGCTGGTTTTAAGAATAAACCTTTGGCTATTTGTATTTGGCATGTAACATTTATATAATTCCTGATTGTTTCGTGGTTCTTCTTGCTATGGGTAGCTTATTGTATATATGTGTAATAATATAAGTGTATATGTAAAAACTATTTAATAAAAAATTAAATTTAAAAAAAAAAGAAAAAGAAAAAGCTTTTGGGGCTGGAGAGATGGCTCAGAGGTCCTGAGTTCAATTCCCAGCAACCACAGGGTGGTTCACAAGCGTCTGTAATGAGATCTGGTGCCTTCTTGTGTCAGGCAGGTGCACATGCAGGCAGAATACTGGATAAATAATAAATAAATCTCTTTAAGTCTTTGTACAGGTACACATTACAGGTTTCAGTTATATTTCAAAAAGACCTAATGACTTGTTAAATTTATTGAGCATCTGCTTATAGCTAAATATTCTGCTAAACATGTCCCATGTATTTTCCCACATACCTCACACCAAGCAGTATTGCGCAACGTGATTATCACTTACAGTTTGTCAGTGATGGATTTCTAGCAAGTGGTAAACTTGAGATTGACATGTGGATGTTTTAGGACTAAAGTCTGCCAGGCTGCATGTGTGCACAGACATAACTGAGTTTCTAAAGCAATTGTATTCAGTTGTTTGCCTTATCCAATAAAGACTATTGGAATGTTCTTACAAAGGTTTTTAAAATATAAGCTTTATTGAAATTAAGTTCTTGAAGGAGCACACATAGGCAGCCTGTTTTACAGAATACTGAGCCTATTATTTCTAATATTAGGCTTCCATTTACTAAACTAAGCAAATGTATCTATTGCCTAACATAATGAAAAATAGCTGCAGAACTATTAATAATAGTTTGTATTGATGAAATTATTTCTTCATAACTTTAACTATCATTTCCTATTATTTAAAAAAAGGTAACATGTTCCTCCCTGATACCTTGACCAAAGTCTCAATTTTCCCTTCAAGTTATCCTGAGAAGGTAGACTTGAGTTATGTACATAAAGTAACTGCACAATCATTCATCTCAGACAAATTTATACTAGTTTCCATTGTTAAAGCCACCCTTACCTATTCAAAGACATACAAAGGATCTTCCGGGAAACTGAGGTGCCCTAAGGGCAAACAAACCTGTTGCTTATTTAATAATTCAAATGAAAAGTTGAATAGTTGCTACTTTTTATGAAAAACACAACTGGACTCAGGTTAAGCTAAGCACACATTGTTTTTTTTTTTTTACAACAGTGTGCTCTATAAAGGTAGTTTCTGGTAGTTCAACAAAAATGGCATAGTGTTGAGAGGAAGAAGATTTCTGTGAGAAACAGGTTCCATCCAAAGACTGTAATAAAATAGTTATAACTTCAATATCATAGGATTATTAAGTAATTGATTATTGATTTTTTTTTTTTACTTTGGCTTGTGTCATTTTGGGCAAGGTTAAGGTTTTGTTTTGTTTTGTTTTGTTTTTTGTTTGTTTGTTTGGTTGGTTGGTTGGTTTGGTTTGGTTTTTGGTTTTTCAAGACAGGGTTTCTCTGTGTAACAGTTCTCGCTGTCCTGGACTCACTTTGTAGACCAGGCTGGCCTCGAACTCACAGAGATCCACCTGCCTCTGCCTCCCAAGTGCTGGAATTAAAGGCGTGCATCACCACCGCCCGGCCTGAGTTTAAGGTTTTGTCCTTTTAGTTGATTAAAAGGCTGAAAATGTCACATGTTTTAATAAAACCATATACGGATTAAATTCCTTTACTTTTAAAAACTTGAATACACTATTTTGACAATATTTGTAAACAGTATATTAATGTGTCCATGTTACATAATAAAATGTTACATAAAGAAACTAACTAAAGAAAAATGAAAGAAATGTGTTCTGTACTAATATACTTTATCACTGGGTGGTGATGGCAACAACCTTTAATCCCAGTACTCAGGAGGCAGAGGCAGGAGGATCTTTGTGAATTCGAGACTAGCCTGGTCTACAGAGCAAGTCTCAGGACAACCAAGGCTACACAGAGAAACCCTGTCTCGAAAAACCAGGCTTAACTCCTGACTTATTCTGAATTTTAGAAGTTACACTGAAGGTGAGTAACATGTATACAACTGCTGAAAGATCAGACATTTCTCTGGGTGCAGTGTTAAAGTCATGTCTATGGATGAACTCGAAACATGCACTTTTTTCTTGTGTGTACACACACACACACACACACACACACACACATATATATATTATGTGTATATATATATATATATATATATATATATATATATATATATATATATATATATAATCACATGATAGTAATTCTAGCAAACTAGAAAACCCCAATTCAGTTCATATTTAACATGGCCTTAAAATTAAAATTTTTCTCTAAAATAACTTGCTAATTTAAAAACTGAATTAATTTAACAAGTATTGAGATTATTTGACTTAAACCAATTTACTGATAAATATTATAATACTAATTACACAAGAAAAAATAACCACCTGGATTTATCGAGAAGTTTCTGCTTTCCTGGGGATTACAATAGAATATAAAAATATATTCCTTCTGTCACATGAATATTATGATATGATTTGACCTAAATTTCACATTTGTTTTGCTTTTCCTTAAGTATGATAACTTCGTATTTATTCTTCAACTTTTACAGTTAATTGTATTCTACCTATTGTTCCACTTAATATTCAACTAAGATCATATATATCCAAAATTACACTCAAACTTAAAAGTAACAAAACCATTGAGCTATTTAATGTATTGTTTTCATTTTTTTTTCTCCAGTTACCTAAAAATTAAAACAGGCAAACTACAGGTCCCTGGAGCTTGTATTAGTGAGAGGTTTGGGTAGGCAGAGAATTTCCATGAGAATCAGTGGGGAACTAAACGGCTGCATAACTGGTTAGGATGCAGATCTTATGTGTAGCTTTGCAAAGTTATGTCTCTACACAACTGCACCAGAATAATTTTGCATGTTAAATGAGATTTTTAAAAATATATATATATATAGTTCTTTGTTAAAGAAGGAAGATTATAGTCAAGAAAAAAAAGAGCGTTCAGAGTTCATCCACAGACTGGACTTCCACACTGCGCCCAGAGAAATGTCTGTGCTCATCATGCGTGTACCGTGACCATCTTCGTTCTGTACGCCAGAGCCATGTTTTACTACAGACTTGACGCCATAGCTTCCACTAACAACAGTAAGATACAATTTATGTTAATTTTTAGAAGTTTTCCTAAATCCCAAACAAAGACAAGCAATCAGGCTCTTGGACTACCTCTGTATTCCAAAAAGGTGACATCATCGTACTCAAAGAGCAGAATTAATCCTACTAGATTCAAAATAATTTATAAAGAATGAAATGCATTTTGTTTAGTGAATGTCTATTTTGATAGTTTAAAGGTAATTGTACTAACTTATCTACAAAATTTTAAAACAATTCTGAATGGTTGCTATCAAAATGTAAGCAGAGATAAAACTGATAATGTGCTATTGTTGTACTGTCTCCAAACAGGCATCTAAATATATCAAGTTACAAACAGAACATGTGAGGTAAATGTATTTCAGATCGCGTGAGACATGACAGTTATGAATTCTGTGTTTTTATTTGACATATTTAGAACTTGTTTAAGACCATATGCGTTGATTTGTTTGATGCTACAAGAAAATATCCCTGTAAACTTAAACTAACTTTGTGGATAAAAACATAGTTTGGTTCTTAGACATTTGTTTACTCATTTTTAAAGCCACATTTATTCTAGAATAATAAAAATTCTTATTTTAATCTGTTATTAACAGATAATTTCTTTGTGTAATGGCCATCAATATACATTGCCTGGCATTTTTCTACTACGGTTTTCATAATAAAGATTGTTTTAAATGATGTTATTAATACAGGTGAAACTATAAAATAAATTATACAAGACAATTATGTGCTTTGGGATATTATTTCAAGAAAAATCAGGAAAGTTTGTGGAGTTACTAACTTAAAATATTGAATTAATATAACACCCAATTTAAGAAAATATTATTGCTTAGAATAATGCTTTTCAATTTCTGTTACTATATATGACAGTAGGTTATTTAATGTGTTGATCGCACTTGCTTCTCCAGTTACCTAACGACATTTGTAACAAGCCCTATCTCAAAAACATTCTATCCATCAGGGAACTCAGTGATAGATTTTTTTTTTAATCTGAAAACATAAATTAGCTGCAATGCTTTCAGAAATTACAAGTGTGCAAACTAATGTTTCCATTATACTGAAAAACATGTGTGGAAACTGAGCCAAAAATCCCTGAGGAGTTACTCAGGATGAACTTATTTGCCAAACTAATGGAGACTATGCTCAGAGTGCTAGGGCATCTTGCAGTGTATAATTTCATTTAAGTAAGAAAACATAGAATTGAATAGTTATGCTAATAAACACAATTTGAATCCAAAACTGGTGTCTTACATCCCTTCACAGTAACTTGTGTGCCGCTGTAACAGCCACATGTTAATGAGGCACTAGGTCCTTAAGTTCTCAGGGCAGTCTGTACCGTGGCAGAGAGCATTACAGATGTTCCGTCTCAGCGTCATCCTTAGAAATGCTTCTTTTAATACCTAGTTTAATGAGCTAATGCACTTGCTTATCGTGTCTCCGTGGTTATGTATGACAGACGGCTCCTATCACACTCTTTCCCACAAGTTGGCAGAAGGATAGTTGAAGTGACACAACCCTAAGCTTAAGAGTTTAAAAACCATAAAGTGATACAGAAATCACTACATTTTCTTAACCTTGGGCAATTGTGGAGGATTTGGGGGGAGGGTTCCCCTTTATTTGTAAGATACCCATGATCTTAATACAGTGGAAACAGTTCAGGAACACTCCTTCCAAAAAGACCCAAAACAATCACAAACAAACAAATAACAACAAAAAAAGCAAAACAAACAAAAGGTATTTACACATATCTGGCAACAAAGACCAATGAAAATTCCATTGGTCCGTTAGTTAGAGATGTAAGTGTCAACAGCAGCAAAAGGCAAACAAAAGTCCAAGCTGTGGCTTTTCGCTTTAATTCTGCTTTGTGTTCAGCCACACAGGAAGAGTCTGGGACCCGCGAGTCTTCTGCCTCCCCGTCCTTACAATACCAATACCGACTGCGTGGAAAGTTTAAAGACGTTTCCTAGGCTGAAAAACGTTTTCCAGCTGTCAAGACTTGAGCTGGTAGTAGAACTACAACCAGCAACTGTCTCCTGATTAAGGCATTAGTTCAGAAATTTGCCTTTTAGTCTATCCACATTGTTATTAGTTGGTAAGTTTATTTTCTAGACTATCACTGTAATACTCTTAGGAGCTTGTAATAGATTTTGTACTAACTGAGTAAGACTCCCTAGCTTCCCTATATGTAAAATACATCAGGCGGTTTCAAAGTTATTACAACGCCACTTAGTAAATTCTTCTTGGAAACATCGAACTACCTGAGACTGTGCAAGCTGATTTTTTTTTTTTTTTTTTGAGTCATACACTTACCAGTCACAGCTGCTGAGGAAATTCTGTGTGGAATAGTCCCAGGATGGAATTCTGAGACGCCGCCCCGAAGAGTTTCCCCAAGGTGTGGAAGAGTCAAAGCCTTGCAATGCGGTCCAGCAGGCAGGGTGAGCTCTGAGCACCGCTGCTGCGGAGAGAGAGCTTGTTCTGAGTGGATGCGGAGTGCAGAGTGTAAGTGATCGGCAGGCAGCAGCAGGAGGGAAACATCACCGCTTCCTGTTACATCACCCCGCCCCGCCTGCAGTTAGTGTTAGGTTACTTTCTTTCTCAAATAGCTTATCCCAGGAAAGGAGCAGCGACTCCCTCCCCACTCTGACAAGAGCAAGAAGCAGCCTGAACCGACTGAGATCCTTAGCTGTATGAACACATTGTTACCAGCGAAAGCTGGCTGCGGTTCACCTGGGCTGAGTTCTGTTAGAACTTGCTGCCTGTGATTTGAAGGCAGTCTGAGTGTAAAACAATCAAAAGGGAGTTAGGAGTGTGGGTGTGGGTGTGTGTTGAGTTAGAGTTCATGACAACAGCCGGGGACAGTTTTATCTGTCACATCCTTCCTCTTAAATGTGCATAGACTTTTGAGCATCAGAATTACTTTGGACTCAATAATTTGGGGCGCTGACATGTGATCCAGTTCCACAACCAATTTTGCACATGGAGATGAATAGGCTCTGTGCTGTCCTTTCTAAAAGCCCCTTAGTTGTTCATGACGTAGTATATATGTATGTATCATAAAGCCATTTTTTGTATTGAGTGTGAAATTTTTGTACAGACTTTTAAACCTTTGATGTAATTATGTCACTGTATATAATATGAACATTATGTTATGTGTATCTCAAAATAACCTTTTTAAATGTAGTTATGTTTTAACATGAGACTATGAAATAATTTTATATGGTAAATGAACTTTAATTTTTAAAAACTTTACCTCTAAACATAATTGGAGCATAAATATTTTTAAGTATGAGCAGGAAAAACTGTAGAAAAAACAAGTAGAAATATACTTGTTACTTTTATATATGATAAATTATGAGATTTGGCGATAATCATAACCCCTGAGCCAATCGGCACTAAAAGTCACATGATCTTTGAATCAGATTTCTCACATACAAACTGGAAAAGATGGATAACAGCTGGATTTTTTTAATCATTTAAACTTTAAATCGGTATATTTTATAACATTTACAAGATGGTAAGCCACTCTAATGAGCAAGCTACTCTGCTTAGCTACTCTATCTCTCTGAATTGACTCAGTGGCCCCGACTAATCAGTAAGCTACTACAACTAAGTAGCAAGCTGAAGAGCCCAGCATCCCGTCCCCGACCCCTTTATCCCGCAAAGATTAATAACAGCAGTAAAGACATAGCTTTAGGGTCTAAGAACATCATGTTCTGAAAGACGGTGCTCTTTTTTAAACTTTTACTATCTTGATCTGTGGAAGAAATTTATTGCAGAATCTTTAATCCTATACATGTACATAGAATAAGATATGTCCATATAAAAATAAGAGACACAATTGACGATCTCAGGCACTGATAACAGCCAAGCTATGTAAGAACTAAGTAGACACCATGGAGCTAAACTGGGAAGTTACTGTGCATAGATTTTAGTTTTGCTTTCTTTCAGGAACTGTTGGATTATATTTTTTGGTTGTTGTTGTGCTGTTTCCTTCAACTCGTGAGATGAAACGTCAACACTGTAAATCACTACTGCCTCCTAAAATAATAACTCATTAATCAGAAAGACAGCAAAGACATTCTTGAGTGAACACTGCGCAGGGAGCCAGGAGAGAAGAATTAGCGAATAATTATGTCCCAGCGCAGGTGCTCACACTTGCTGATGCTCTTGACGGAAACTTCTAGATGCGGTGTTTGCCACTTAAAGTTCAGGGCAAAATAAAAACAAGATCTAACTTCCAAATGGTCACAGCACCTGTCCATGGGTCCCATTCTAAGCATATCTGACCTCTGAGATGGAGACAGACATGTAGAAAGCTACACACATTCCCAGTAAGTGTTAAAGCATTAATATTTTTTTGATGCACTCATTGGATCTGTTCAAACATATCAGAGTCTTAGTAAGTAAAGGAATTCTTTCTTTGACATGATGCCTGAAGAGTTGCAGCCCAGCGACCATTTTCCTACATGGTAGATAAACAAAACACTGTTGTAAGCAGAGAATTTAATACAACTTGTAGTGTTTACAAGAAAGTATTGCTTGAGCAGATAGGCTGTGGTCCATGAAGATTCTGGATAATTCTTATCAGTATCATATATGCATCTTTCTTAGAAAAAAAAGTAAACATAATTTCCAATAATATGGTCATCCAGAGCTATCATTTTATGAATATGGAAAAATATGGCTACATGCCATATTAATCCATGCTATAAGGACTTGTAAGCTAGAGTATGCCGACATGTGTAGGAACAAGTGAAAAGACTGAGTGAAACTTCTCAAGTGTTTGCTTTAGTATGACAACCAATGTTGGGACAGCTATGGCAAAACTGGATGAAGCTATTTCCAGAAATCAGTTGTGTGGTTCCGAGCCAGCGGGGTATTGATGATACCTTCATTCAGTCTCATATATTCTATGTGTGTTTTGTATTGTCATCTTTCCCCAGAACACTCTGAAGCCACTTAGAATCATTTGATTAACGGTGACCAAATTTGTATTTTCAGATAAACACTCAAAACAGTTCCTTTTCAGGAAATTAGGACCAAATAAGAAGTGTCTTCTATTTTGACCCTTTAAGGAGAGTTAATAAGCCTGTGAGAATGTTGCCAGCTCAACCACACAGAACACAAACCATGCAGAGCCCTCCTACGCCACTTTCTGTAAAATGGGGAGCGATGCACAGATGAAAGGCATTTTCAGGAACAGTCACATTTGTCCACATTAAACTTTTACTGCAGGACGTATGGCCTCTTTCGTGGTCCTTATAGCACTCAAAGATGCCAAGGCCTCTAAATGAGGCTATGGGAAACGGGCCTTGCCTCAGAAGGGTGCCAAATCAGTCTTAGTTCCACAAGTGAGACAAATTAGACTGTGGCTGCTGCTTTGAAATATGGTTCTTTAAAAATAACTAAAACAAAACACTTTTACAAGGAACATGTTATAGATAGACCACTCCCAGTGAAAGTGCCAGAGTAGTCAAAGAAAAAATTTTAAAATTTATTTTGTGAAAACTTTCAGCTACCATATTCTGAATTAGCAATTCTTTTGTGGTTTTGATTATACAAACCCATTATTCATCTTTAAATAATTAATGTGATCTAATATACTCCATCCCTTATAAGAATTCGCTATTTGAGAAACATGTATATACATGTTATATACTTACATCAAAAAAAATTTATTAAGAAACTAAGTTGACTTCATATTGTACTATTTTGCCTAGCAACTGCTGTTAGGATTTTTTTTCAAAGGAAAGGATAATTAATTGCATCTGGTAAAACAATTTCTACCCAATACCATGTCTACTGAGTGTGAATATGCTACTAGTAAGATTAAAGGACCAATTTTCACTATATTTATATGAATTGTTTATTAAAGGAAAATAGTAATGTTTTAATAAGCTTTACTCTGCATAAGATTTTTCAAGCTCCAAGTGAGATCTGAAGTGAGCACTCAGCCTGTCATCCATGCAGCGCTACAGCGATTCAGCAGCCTGTAATGTTTCTTATAGTAGCGCGTGATGTGTTTCCCACGGGAGAGGCAAATTATGTCAGAATCAGCCAGATATTTACCTATTCCAAAGGCCTCATCCTTGGCAGGTCTGAACTCCTGCGGGAACTTTTCTAACAGGTGGTGTCCACGAGGGTCTGGAGAAAGGTTACTGAAAGAAGAAAGAGTGCGCGCCGCAGATGAGGCGCGTGACAGGGCAAGGGCAGTGAGGTTTAGATGCAGCAAACTTAGACACCCCTGGCTTCGGCAAGGTGGTGCGAGCTCCGGAGATCTTACATCTCGGTCTGAGGGAAGTCCCCCTCCCGTGCTCAGGAGCATTCCTGTTTAGGTGAAAAATGGTATGTGGACGAGAAGCAGACACGGACCAAGAATTACTAATGTATGTGCAGTTTATCTGAGACACAGAAATCTTCTTTCCCAGGAAGGTTTGAAAATAATTCTATTTTTGGAACAGAGATCACATTGAAAATGATGTTTTTCTCATCTTGTTATAGTGATTCATACTGGACATTTGGTGAAATGCTTCATGTTTTTTGAATACTAATCTTGATTGTGAAAATGAAAGTTGTATTCAAATTTGTATTTGGCATCTTGGCCCATGGGTCGTTTCTTTTAATGACCAATAGGTCATTTTCTAAATGACTAATATTATATTTGCAAACAAATTAATCATTAAATTCAAAATGACAATTTTAATGTTTTCCAATACAAGAAAACAATATTATTCACTTGTTTTCATTAATATAACTTCGGTAAGTTTTTAGCAATTTGTAATTTATTCTATTTTCTTCAATTTTTTTTGTTCATTTTGTTTACCACAACCCTGTTCTCTAGAATATAGGCATTTATAAATATAAAAGGATTTGTAACACATGTAATGCATAACTTAAAAAGCATAACATGATGCACGTTTGGATGAGAGCTCTGAAGACCTGTGGAAAGGTACCGAGTATCTGCTGCATGGCTGAGCGATTAGGTATCTGCAGTCTTATCCTGCCACCTAGTGTTAACTGTTGTCAAGTTATAAACCATACCTGGTTACCAAGTAAAAGTTAAGTCCTGTTCCTCCCTTTTCACTAATGAAACAAATCTCAACAACTAAAAAAGATATGGTGCTCTCCTCTCTCTCTCTCTCCACACAGACACACACACACACACAGAGACAGACACACACACACACACACACACAGATACAGACACACACACACACACAGACAAACACACATACACAGACAGATACACACACACAGACAAACACAGAGACACACACACAGAGAGAGACAGGCACACACATACAAACACAGAGACACACACAAACACACACACACAGAGACACACACACAGACACACAGAGAGAGACACACACACAGAGATACACAGAGAGAGAGAGAGACAGACAGACAGACACACACACACACACCAATGCTCAGCTGGGTCAGTGTACATGGACTTCTAAACAGCTGATAGGAATATAAATCAAATTTTCAACAACTCCTAACACAACGGTAAATGATTCTCACATTTTGATAAGCAAGCTTCTTTTAAGTGTGAAAAGTATTCATTCAAAACAATCTGTCCAAATTTTTAATCATTAATCGGCTATAATATTACTCCAACTTAAAATTTAGCTGACCTTTCAGAGAAACCTATTTTATGCATATTCATCATCTCCCAGATCCAGCTCTTCAGACTTCTCATTACCTGGATGAAGTTTCTGGACAGTCACCCACTGAGCACAAATCAACTGACCATTGACCATCTACAGTGTTAAACATTCATACAACATAAATTGATCATATCTGCTCCGCTCCATTCCTCCAGCTTCCCCAGAGGACTCCAGCACATTCTGAGGCTCACACCTTCATGGCTTCCCTCCCCTTTCTTCCTCCTCCTCCCCCTCCTCTTCCTCCCCCCCCCCCTCCTCCTCCTCCTCCTCCCTCTCCTCCTCCTGTCATAACGCACTGGGTCTTCCCAGTGCTGCTCGCGTGCACAGGTGTATCAGGGCTGTCCTTTGGGGCATGGGCATCCATCAGCGCCCTCACTCCTAATGAGGGGTGACTCCCTCTCCCCCAGCACCCATCAGCAGCCATTGATGCCTCTCCCTCCTCCACGCTGGGATGGACGGGCTTGCTCCTGGCAGGTGACCACAGCTGCTGAGTCCCCGGGAGTGACAGCCGGGTCCCGTCCCAGAGGACAGCATTTCACCATGCTTATCTAGCCCTCTAACTTAGGACATGTTTTTTCCACTCCTCGTCTTTGCCGTTCCCGGAGCTTTGGCCGGTAGTGAGCTGAGAGGGTTAAACACATGTGAGAAGAGGGTGAATTCGAGTTGATGTGTATTGACGGTGTAGACGAGACCCCAGGGCCGCAGACCCATGCGAAGGGCAAAGCCTTTCCCAGGTAAGGCTCAAGGGAAGGGTTGAGCCTCCCTGTGGTGAGTGTGTGTCGACAGTGTGAACAAAAAGCCTGAGGGAATATTGAAAAAAAAACGATTCCAGTATCTAGTCATCCTCTTCCTCAGGTCCTCCCCAACCATGGCCGGTAACTGATCATCTTCCAAAGAGCATTGTGGTGCTTCTGTTTGTCTGGGAATCAAAATGGCTCAAAAATGTGAGAAAGTGGAGCATCATGTCCACACATTCTCGAAATCACGGGCTCTAGGTTTAATGTTCTTCCGGGACCACAGAGCTTTCTTGGTTCTTTTTAATTATGATAAAACATGTGAAAAGAATGTTGGCACGGTAAGCCATTCACAACTAATTTCTAGATTTGTCTTTTTTATATTCACTACTAAAACTAAGGCTGTCAGTGAGCATTAAGTAGAAGGAGCAATGGGGAAATTTTAGTCCATTTTCTCCACTCTGATTGGATTGCTAAGCTTACGTTACTTACATTTTGGTGCATATTCCATGGGATAAGCTGATCTATATTTTGCTGCATTATTATTCATGAAAAAGTGTTGAATTTTATCAAAATTTATTCACTCATTGAAGCTGATGCTTAAACTTCACTTTTTATGCCCCCCCCACTGGATTAAATAATGATCAGATGTGAACTATTGTTTGGTGAGAATTGCCCCCCTCACTTCTCAGTCACCTTTGTGACCCAACCCCCGCCTCTCTGCCCTGGTATGCTTTTATAAAATAAACTACTATGAACCACCCCACCCCAGCCCTCCCTTTTCAATGCTCTGAGTAATGCTTTCTGAGGCATTGGCTGAGGTTGGAGTCATCCACAGGCTGAACCTGAGGAGCCGAAAGAGTGGGGGGATTTATGCTGCATGGAGAATGCATGAAACACAGTTGTGCCCCCTGTGTTCAAGTCAAAGAGCCTAAGAAAGAATGAGATCCCCCCAAAGAGAGTGGAAAAAATGCCAACTTCATAGAAATAAGGTAAAATAACTGCTGGTAGAAAAATCAATACCTCCAAGTAACTGGCTGGTTTTGCAGCATTTTTTTCTTCCTTCTGATGTGGAGATGTTCCCAGTGTACTAAAATAGTTTCAGCTGGAGGCATTTACATAATGTACAGTTAGGCAAATTTTACTTAATAACCTGTTTAGTTTTATACAATCATTCATGCAATCGTTGGTGGAGATGCAAATATAGAGAACATAAGTCCCTTTTCGTCTATGTGTACGTGTGTGTGTGTATGTGTGTATGTGTGTGTGTGTGTGTGTGTGTGTGTGTGTGTGTGTGTGTGTATGGTGTGCCACATGGGTATGGATGACTGTGGAGCTGGAATTACAGGTGGCTGTTAGCTACCCAGTGTACATGCTGGGGAGTGAACTCGTTGCCTGTGAGGAAGCAGTAGGTACCCTTAAGTACCTTTTGTTCGGCTCCTCTGCCTTTCCATGGAGTCTTAAGGCCAATGGACACTATCATCTTTGACAAATAAGAAACCATAATGTGTGACTGCACTTTTGTAAAGAGATTGTCAGCACGGTGAAGCAGGGACAATCATTTTTACTTGGTTTTACAACTCTGTCTCTTTGTTATGCTTAACAAGGGATCTTTAGTAAAGACCAGTGTCACAGTCAAGTTTATTGCTCAGGATAAAATATTTTTTTATTTCTTACATTTTTAAAAATAAAATCACTTGAGAAGGTTTAGATCATCCAGGGTACATAGTGTTCATTAATTGTAACAAATGAAAATATATCTTCCAGTAGATGGTCACCAACAGAAAGAAGAAAACTGGTTCATGTGGTTAGTAGGAGAAACTGTAATCAAATGGAAATATTAGAATGAGATCCAGATGAAAGTCACAGTAGCCAATTAAAAAACTGTAGCTTTTTTTAAAAAGTACATTGGCTAGCTTAGAAGAGCAACTTAATGACAACTCATCCAGACACAATGGCCTGGAAAATTAACTATTAATGTATTCATTAAAATTGTTGTAGAAGAAGAACAGAAATCATACTGAAAACACCTTATGGAAATATTTGTTGAAATTAATGTAAAAATATAATGTGTTTATATCTTAACACCAATTATGTCTTCATATAACACTGAAGGCTCCTTTCTTCTTCGGGATTTAATTACTCTTTTTGATTTTCTTTTGATGAAACCTACAATAAGAACAATAAATGATAAGATAATACTGAGAACACGTAAGAATCTATCTAAAATTTTTCCAGAGCCTTCAATTTATCTCTGTATCTTTATAAAATCATCTATTTTTTTAAGTCATTTTGTGGCCAGGCGTGGTGGCGCACGCCTTTAATCCCAGCACTTACAAGGCAGAGGCAGGTGGATCGCTGTGAGTTCGAGGCCAGCCTGGTCTACAAAGCAAGAGCAGGACAGCCAAGGCTACACAGAGGAACCCTGTCTCAAAAAAACAAAAAGAAAAGAAAAGAAAGTCATTTTGCTCTGGAGAGTGGTGGTGTACACCTTAATCCTAGCACTTGGGAAGCAGAGGCAGATGGATCTCTGTGAGTTCAAGGCCAGACTGGTCTATAGAGCAAGTTCTAAGACTTCCAGGCCTACACAGAGAAACTCTGTCTCAGAAAACTGAAAAGAAGAAAAAAAAAGAAAGAAAGTCATTTTTGCATGGGTGAGAATCACGAAAACTGAGTAAGTATACTTTAACTCAGTTAAAACACATGCTCTACACCGCGTTCTTAATTGGATTATTTTGTTTGTTGGTGTTTAATTTCTTGAGTTCTTTAAAAAAAAAATGGGGTGGAGAGCTAAACAGAGGATTCTCAACAGGGGAATATCGAATGGCTGAGAAGGACTTAAAGAAATGCTCAATGTCCTTAATCATCAGGAAAACGCAAAACAAGCCAACAGCAGCCCAGCAGCTGAGACTCACAGCCAAGCATTGGACGAAGCACGGGGAGTCTTGTGGAAAAGTTAGGGGACAGGTAGAGGGACCTGGAGGTGACAGGAGCTCCCCAAGAAGGCCAACAGCCCTGAGGGGCTTGTGGAGACTGAGGCACCTACCACGGAGCATGCATAGACCACATAGTCCTAGGCCCCCTTACACAGATGTAGACAAATGGGCAGCTCAGGTTTCATGTGGGTCCCCTAGTAAGCGGAGTCGGGGAGGGGGGTCTGTCTCTGACATGGACTCTGTTGCCTGTTTTTTGATCACTTCCTCCTGGTGGGGCTGCCTCTCCAGGCCACAGGGGAAGAGGACTCATCAGTCCTGATTTGACCTGATAAGCTGGGGTGGGCTGGGGAGTGGGGGGCTCTCCAGTTCTCTGCGGCATAGGGGAGAATGGATAAGAGAAAAGGCAGGGCCCTATGACTGAGACGTAAAGACAATTAAATAATTCATTAAATGTTTTAAAAAGATGCTCATCTTCATAAAAGGGCAGATATGGTGTAACTTTTTTTGTTTGGTTGGTTTTTTGTTTGTTTGTTGTTGTTGTTGTTGTTCAAGACAGGGTTTCTCTGTGTAGTCTTGGCCATCACAGGCTTGCTTTGTAGACCAGCCTGTCTTCAAAATCACAGAGATTCCCCCTGCCTCTGCCTCCTCAAGGGCTGGGATTAAAGGTGTAAGCCACCACGCCCAGCTTTTTTTTTTTTTACTTTGTTATTTGTGTTCTATTATATTATTATTATATTTAGGAAAAAGGCAATCAAACTGTTAAAGTTTTCTATATTAAAAGAGAACTTGCAGATAGCTGGGCATGGTGGTGCTTGCCTTTAATCCTAGGGCTGCTATATTTATTAAAAATAAATTCTTAGCTCTTAAGCATTTAAGAAAGAAATATTGGGGCTGAGAGATAGCTCAGCCATTAAGAGTGCTTGCATAGGACTGACTTTAGTTCCCAGCACTCACTTTAGGCAGTTCAGAAACACCTTCAAGTCCAATTCCAGAGCTGATCCCCTATTTAGACTCTGCAAACGCCTGTACAGTACACACATGGCACGCCCACATGTAGATGCACACACATAACACATAATTAAAATGATAAAAATATTTTTTAAAAAAAACTAAAATTTTAAGTATGTTTGAAATGGATAACTTTTGTGTAATAATACACCTGCAGACAATACAGCGAGCATGCCTACCAGTACTGTCTCAGTTTAGGTGATGGGAGGATAGCCATTAGCCAAGTATGAGCTCTTACAAGCAAGAAAATTTCTGTTATTTGATTAAGTACTTCATAATTTCAACATAATCATCATTCCAAATATTAGTACTTTAATGGGAAGCATATCTTTCATACCTTTTTTGCATGCTCTAACACAGTCTTTTAGAGTAGTAAAATTATTATTATTTCCCCCACATCCAGTGTACTTAAATTGGCGACATTTCCAAGTGGCTGAATCGTAGTAGAATCTTGTTTCATTGGCTCGACACAATCCACTGTCTACCAGCTCGAGACACCATGAAGGGCCATAATATTCTAGTAAACAGATAGGTAAAAAATAAATAACAAATAAATAAGATTTTTTTAAATCAAGAAAATACAATAAGCTCTATGCATAGTGAATCTGAGCCTTCTTATTGTGTGTTCCTCGCTGATTAGCTTTGTGGCATTGTCTTCTGAATAAAGCAGAATCCTACAAAGATCAGTACACAGCAAGACCCAAGGGTTTCACCTTCCAGAATATGCTTAAACGAATTGAAATGTCCGTAATACCACGCCCCTTCTCCAGTGAACAAAACCCAGTGCGTTTGACAACAGGAAAGCCTATGCACAGTGTTTACATGAGCAAACTAGTTATACACAACCAAAGCACATCCTACTGGACAATTTGTCTTCTGAAACTTCAACTACATATTTATAGATACATGTAAATAAATTTTGTATGTACATAGTACAGTAAGACACTGGTTTGGAACAACTAGGTTGGTGTGTCCATGGGACCAACAAACTTTCCAAAACCAGGAACATACAACTAAGTTAATGATTTCAATAACAGTGATAATAGTAGCTGCAAGGAGAAAAATAGGTGGAGCTTAGTGACATATTTTAAACTTCTTTGGTGGTTGCTCTCAGGAAAGACAAGCTGGTACTTCTCAGCTCTCCAGCTATGCTTGGTGGTTGTAAGTGAGGGCTGAAAGTAAGGTGTTGGATGGTGAGGAACTGCAAAGGGACACTTTAGTGGCTTTGGCAGATGGTGACATGCAGGGCAAGACTTGGTAAATGCTCGTGAGCAGAAAATATGACTTTGAAGACCCCAGCAGCCGACAAGAGGCAAGCAGGTGTGCAGGAAGCAAGAGCCAGTCTTTTGGCATCTAAACCCTAAAATGGAAAAAGACTGTGAAAGAAAACAAGTAAAATGAAACAACAGGTTTAAAAAAAAAAAAA
The DNA here is from genome assembly GCF_964271855.1 of Acomys minous. Lineage (NCBI taxonomy): Eukaryota > Metazoa > Chordata > Mammalia > Rodentia > Muridae > Acomys > Acomys minous. The sequence continues at coordinate 118,303,579 of NC_140491.1, forward strand.
GGCTTAATTTGATCAACGTATTCTTATCACCTCCTGCCTTCTAGACAGAGACGTGGGAATCAGAATTGTCTGGATATAATAACAGACACACTGAGTGAAAACCTGGAAAACTAGAGCGGCACTGGGGATGAGGGAATAACGTGAGAGGAAAACTCATAAAGGTAATATGTGCAAAACAGAAGAGTTAGAGTCACGCGGAGAACAGCTAGTTTCATTTAGGTCTTCGGCTAAGTACATAAACGCTGTTTTTTAAAGGAATCCTCATGATCTTCAAAGCGGGGATCAAGCAGTGTCCAGTGTGCTGTCTTACACTCTGCTACGGGGCCCCTTTACTCACGGGCGCGCCCCATCGTAACCCAGGTTAGGAGCACGTGATGGGAGTGGGCTCCGAAGTTCCCACCACGTGCTAGCATTTTCTGTCATGAGTACTTTAAGGAGGTAAATTCTAATCCAGTTGGGTCCCCCTATTGTCCAAACAGCTCCAGTGGGGCATCCTGTGTTTTCCCACCACTCCCCAGTTTAGATTTGAATAGTGAGCAACCGCATCGCCTTTGTCACCTGGACTTCCAAAGCCACCACTCGGGCTCAGAAACAGAAGTGACAGACTAGAAGCAACTGAATAAAACTGAGAATCAGAGGAACTTGTTACTTGTTTTATGCTTTCCTTTCTCCCCTAGCAAGCACCAAATACATTTCATAACAACTTGTAGGTAGAAGTACATGTGATGTATACATATATCACTCTCACTTTGGTGTTTTCTATACGTGTGTCAGTCCGTACTAAGTTGCAGATAACGTATGTTAATGTAGTGGTATCTATGATTGTAATGTTATTGTTTTTGTTTTGTTTTGTTTTTCAAGACAGAGTCTCTCTGTGTAACCTTGGCTGTCCTGGACTCCCTTTGTAGACCAGGCTGGCCTCGAACTCACAGTGATCGGCCTGCCTCTGCCTCCTGAGTGCTGGGATTTAAGGCATGCACCACCATGGCCCGGCTGTAATGTTAATTACAATGTTTTAATAGCGATGCCCACCCTAAGGCCCCTTATGTCAGGACAGAGAGAAAGGTTCGTTCTCTGAGAGAGACTCTTTCTCCACTTAACCTGTGACGTGATGCACGTTCAGCTTCAGAATCAAAGCTGCGCATGTTTCAAAGTGAGGAAAAGCTGGTTTGGCTATTTCCCCTAGGCTAGAAGGAAGAGGGAAGAAGGTGACCAGAAACCAAAAGCCTACATCCTAGGTGAAAACTAGAACCGCAGCAGGCATTTCTAAAGGAACACAAATTGTGGAGGGTGTGCACAGATATAACGGGCACACGGGCTCTACCTTCTGTCTTTAACCATGTAATAATCCAGAAATGTTTGTGAGTGGCCAGTGAGGTCAGAAGCCAGTGGCAACAGTTCAGTGCAGCACAGGACAGCAGGAGGCAGGGGTCGTGTGAAAGCAGGCATTTTAGGAGCACAGGCGCATCAGAAAAGAGCTTCGTTGCCAATTTAACCATCCAAGACATCACGTTTCTGCTGCCTCTACGCAGTGACTTCTGCAGAAGGGTCTAGCGTAATTCTGGGAGCTGAGATCTCTGTGTACAGGTGCACTTGCTCCACTGGGAGGCGCCGTGCCCAGGATGACGACATGGCAGCTGTTTCTTTAATCTCAACTTTGTTGGTCCTGACTCCAGCCCTGTCTACACAGATCCAACTCAACATACCTTTGACCACATCAACAACCATGTTCCCAATGCTACAAAGAGTGCAGCTTTCAGAGTGGACTACAATTTGGAATTCATCACTAGTTATTTTGTATTATACGTAATTGAGTATTAAAAAAATACAAAATGATTTTCAATTTGGGAGTCTTTTTATAAGGTATTTGTTTTCCTAGAACATAAATTGGAGGTTCAAATGAACTGAGTTTGTTGTTTTTAAGATTAGTTTAGCTCTGACTACGACTTAATTCCTTTTTCATAAATTATAGGTAAAATCAAGCAGTTTCTGCAGGATGTTTGGAGTCCTTGGCTGCCATCTAATTAAATTCCCAGAGGTGAGAAAATGGAATACTTTTGTTCCCCATGAAAAGATAACTTTTCCTAGGTTCTGTTAACAAATTTATTCTAGACATAGGAACACACTCACCTATTTAAATTCCAGACATTGATATCTACAATAAAAAAAATATGTTTTGAAGTAGTCGCATAGTGTAATTTCTTTGGTCTAAATAACGATGAGTGACAGAAATTTAAGACAGAGTAAAAAGACACTGACCTGGCTGGTTTCTGTCATGTTCCAAAGGGACTTTAATAGCCAAACGCACTTTCTCTTGATCCCGCCATCAGTAACAAACTGGGTTGATCCGTCTAGCAGGCACATCACCTCCTTTTCCAGCTTTTGTTAGAAAGCATTACTATCTAGTGTGACTACTAAAATACACGCTGTGGCCCAAGGCCCTTTTCCAAGTAAAATGTTTAACGTAAGTTCACTGTGGGACGCACACAGTAAGCTTTGAACTTAATGTGCTGAGACTTTACTGCAGTGCCTTATTCTCACAGTCTGTTCTTGTCTGGCTCTCACTGTATCAGGCAGTAAGTGTTTATGAGCCACCTCATGACCTGTGAGCTTGTTTTCCTCTCAGATATTTTTTGGGAACTGACTAACAGGTCAGTCCTTTTTTTTTTTCCCTATAAGTTCTAGTAAAGAAAAACATAATCTTATCATTACTTTTTGTGAAAATTTAAATATTACCAAAACATAAAAGATATGAAACAACAAAGTATCTGCATAATTCCCCACTCCCAATTAAATTACTATTAATGATTTGGTAAATGTTTTCCTCAAAATCATTTACATACACAAATATATATCCAAATACTACATATTATTACAGTCCTTAATAACTTGTGATTATATTTATATTTTATATAATTATACATTCTTTTAAATATATGCATAGTTTTTCATTTGTTTCACTAAACATCATTTACATAGAATCTAATGCCTTTGGTTGTTTTTGGTTTTGGTTTTTTGGTTGTTTTGTTGTTGTTGTTGTTGTTGTTGTTGTTGTTGTTGTTTCAAGACAGGGTCTCTCTGTGTATCCCTGGCTGTCCTGGACTCACTTTGTAGACCAGGCTGGCCTCAAACTCACAGAGATCCACCTGCCTCTGCCTCCCGAGTGCTGGGATTGAAGGTGTGCAGTGGCTTTTGTTCATGTTATTGTGCCCTGTCAGTGGCAGGCTTCGTCACGATTACAAGCACGTTAGGATGCTGACAAATCTGTAACTTAAAATAAGCTAATTTGGGTTTGGGGGGGTTGTAGGATTTTTGGGTTTTTGGTTTTGTTGTTGTTGTTGGTTTGGTTTGGTTTTTTTGGTTTTTCGAGACAGGGTTTCTCTGTGTAGCCTTGGCCATCCTGGACTCACATTATAGACCAGGCTGGCCTCAAACTCACAGGGATCCACCTGCCTCTGCCTCCCGAGTGCTGGGATTAAAGGCGTGCGCCACCACTGCCCAGCGCTAAGCGCTAATTTGTATTGCATGTCAAAATATCATACATGAATACATATAGAACCACGTACATAGCAATAAAATGATATGTTATTTATTGGGCAAAACACTGAGAGACTATTAATAAATGATTTTTATAAATAGTTGTATCAGGCTGTAAACTGAGAAGTTGGCTAGGCTAAAGTTCTACAGAGTGAATGTTTTCTGGTGAGCATACTATATGCTTTTGGACTCCTCCAATAGACACTTACAGTCTTTCAATCATTTTGCTCCGTGATAATTTTTTTTAAGTAAAATAAAATTTATCGACAAATCAGCTGGAATATTTTTCTGTATGATGTGATTATGGTCAATTTTCACTGCAGGTCCTTGTTTTTCTAAATGTTTAATATTCCTAAATTCTAATGCTCAACTTACACAATAAAAAAAACTGACTAAATTATTAATTACTAATAAGCCCAGTTCCTCAAAGTGTTAAAAATTAAAAAAAAAATTAAAAAGCAGAGCAGACTGAAACGTGCCCTGGTTGGCAATGCGCAGTAAGGCTGCCACCTCCTCTGCTTCACAGAGAGCATGTGCCCACTCACGGGAGAGCAGCCACTGAACTAACAGAAAGCGATGCCCTCCCTCAATGCTAAAGGAAGGCAAAGGCTGCTGAGCAATCACTTGCAGGAGTATTTTCCCTTCCCTGTGAGTACTGGTCCATTTAGCAGAGGGTGAAATGCAGAGGTCGTTACAGCTGGGGAATTTGAGATTGAAAGGTCATAGGAACTGACCGTCGGAAATCTTTCCTGACAGGAAATCCTACACAGATCAAAAAGGGAAAAGGGAAACTAAATAAGCATTTGCTTGCTTTTGTCTAGAAGACACAAATCCGTACTCAGGGTTCACTGAGGTAGCTGCTGCACTTAAGAATTTCTCTTAGGGCTGGAGAGATGGCTCAGTGATTAAGAGCACTGACTGCTCTTCCAGAGGTCATGGGTTCAATTCCCAGCAACCACATGGTGGCTCACAACCATCCACAATGAGATCTGGTGCCCTCTTCTGGCATGCAGGTGTACATGCAGGCATAATACTGTATACATAATAAATAAATAATAATTTCTCTTAACAATCCAAAATGCAAAATGGCTTTAAACAACGACAATTATGGACTTTCCATGAACATATTACTTAATTGTGCATTTTATTAGAAAATATGTTTGGGGGAGAAATATACTTACTTACAATCAGTACCACCATATGAGTGCTAGTGTTTTCATCTTAAACACGTTGTGCAGAGGGACTGGAGAGATGGCTCCACACTTAAGAATACCTGTTGCTTTTGCAGGGGACCCAGAAGGCGGTTCCGCTGCCCTTCCAGGCCAGGAGCGGCTGTCGGCTGCCTCAGGCAATGCGCACACAGGATGTGCAGACATACACGCATGCAAAACTGCCATACACACACAATAAGAGAAATAAGTCTAAAAATATTATATTGGGAATCCTGTGTAGGAAGGTGATAGATCATAACTCCTGACGTAAACTGCGTATATCGTAGACCTTTGTCATCTGTGCAGAAGATCATTTCTTGTCTTCGGCATCAAGTCCAGTTAAAATCTTTCAGAATGTTGATATAATTCTTTCAGGATAGTTTCGAATCCGAGTACATTTGAGGCAATACGTGATGGGTGAAATAAAAAAAAACAATAAAGGCAAAGACTAAATGCTTATTTAGTGTTGCTCAGCTTTGATAGAAGAATGGGATTTTAACAACCAGAGGGACAGTAGAATACAGATGAGGGCGCAAAAGTCAGAATAGTTCCAGTTTATCTGAGGGAGCGTTTTAGAAAGCCTAGGCTAGCTAGAGAACAGAGCAGAGCGAACAGGGTGGTAGACTGTGGATCTGGAAACGTGAGTACAGAATGTACAGACAGAACAACTGGCCTGTGAGGAGAGCTGGGCGCGGCAGGGTGGCCTCTTCCCTGGGGAAGCCTGGGCAGCAGATACCCTTACCCTGTGACCCACGCCACTGGTACCCACATTTGAAATTTTGACTCAGTTTACTCTGACTCTATCCTGCCATACCGCCTATAAGGTATCATTACTGGTGCCATTTATTTATCTGCGTCCTACCTGACAATAATTGTATTTGAAAAAAAAAAGCCATAAAATCGTCTTCCTATCTTATTCTTCTATTTCCAGGTTCTATTACAATTCCTATCAGCCAGGCCGATAGGAAATTGATAAATTTCACTTAAGTTAGAAAGTTCAGAAATCTATACCTCAGGTCATAAGAGCAGATAGACAGATGTTTCATGCCCCCAGTGATAACAAGTTCAAAGATACACATGATAAGATTTTATTCAGTTAATTATTCTTGAACTCTGCAGCCACTGTTGTGAGTTATCATCAATCAAGGTTACAAAGTTAGTTGCATTAAAACATAAGTTAGTTGCATAAGATATGCATAAAAAAACATCTTTGAGCCATTTCTTCTATGCCTAGAAGCCTTAGGTGAGCTGGGGTCACAGTCATCACCACCAACAGCCTTTAGATCAATATTCTTGTTAATGGCAACACAGGATGAAGTGCTAAACGCTGGCGTTGTGCTTTAAATACTTTATGACACACTACATGCCACAGGTAACAAAGAAAGACCTGGAAGCTGAGAGAAACCACATGCCCTTTCCCCAAGGGTACAAGACAAGTCAGGAAATTAAAGAGCTGGAATTAAACTCACGTTCTACTCATAGTGCCAAAGTTCTTGCCCACTCTAAGACATCGCTCTAAAGCTCAGTAGGGAATCTTTCTAGACTAACTGGGCAAGTATTTCAATAACTTTGCCAGATAAAGTTTGGAAAACCTCATTATTTCTCATATCCAACTCCCTTCTTCCTTTAATCTCCAATCAAAACAATCTAAATGCGCCTCTCCCCCCCCCCTCCCGACCCGTAGTCCATACACCGCATGCATGGATTGATGCTCATCAAGTCTGAACAAGAGAAAGCTGGCTAACTCAAACAGAAAACCTAACAAAGAGGCTGGAAGCCAGCCTTGAGGGCAATGGTGCTGGGCCAAATAGCTCTCCATCATCTGGAGGCCGAATCATTCAGACGGCACGTTGTTCCCGCTGGCCTCACTCTACAGCCACAAACCCCAGTCCAGGCCTGATGCGCACCAGCGCCTGTGCTCCTGGCGTTCATAAAGTTGGGAAGTAGGAACACAGCCTCGTGATGTTGTGAAAGACAGAAGGGGGCTCTTTAATGAGAGCACCTCACTTCATTTCTACAGAGATCATCCGATCTTTAAAGAGAAAAATGACGCTCGGAGAGTTATGACGTGGAGCAGTATAGATTTTTCTACACTAGTTCTCATTCTGTGTCAATCTTTTTGTTGTCAGTAGAAAATTCATATTCCAATACGAATTTTAAGATGCCCTACTGTTTTAAGAAAAAGGAAATTTAAACAAATTAATAGTATTAATTAGTTTGATTCCATAGTAATATGCAACTAAGCTTTTGTTGTAGCTTTATAGTTGTCACAAACTTAAATTTCTTATTTTATTCAGTACATATATCATTTAAAATAACCGGCTGACACAGTTCAGTTGTCCATTTCATCTCTGTAAAAGCATCTTGTAAAAATTGTTGTTTGAGAAGTGTTTCTCTGGAGGGCTCTGCTGTCTGGGGCCTTGCCTCTGACTAGACACAAGACTGTCTATGGACAGATTTACCAGGTGATGTCCGTGTTTCTGGCAGAGGAAGCATCACATTGTTGTTTCTTGCCAGAGCTCCTGACAGGAAGTGGCAGGGTTAACATGAGCTCTGCTAGCGCTGTCTATTTATGGAAAGCCAGCTTGCCAGGTGTCAGCCAGGTCACCAGACTCACTATGCAGGAATGCTCAGGTCATGGGATGTATGCACTGCGTCTCAGCAGGAATGCGTTTGAAGGCCACCATACTTGCTTCAGATTGTCTGAGCTTGCTAATGAAGCGAGGTTTGCAGCATTGTCCACAGCACTCGTGATTTCACGGGTATGCACCTAAGTGTGTAATTCCTACGTTGGTGGAGGATATTTTCTTCCCAGAAAATTTACATGATTGCAATATTCCTCTGCATGCAATCAATATCTTCTAAGAGTGTCTGTGTGTATACATATATATGTGTATATATATATATATGTAAAAGTATTCTATTGCAGATCTCTAACATGAACACATCAGTGATGACACTTGATTATTGAATAGTTCCTCTGTCAACAACATTCCTCTTCCAGAAGGCCAATGGTTTTACATATATATATATATATATATATATATATATGTGTGTGTGTATATATATGTATACACACACACATCTGTTTCTTTTCCACCATTTTCTATGTATGTGGAGTTTGGCCCCAGGTCATTTAGTGGATAGAGTCAGGAAAGAGTTTCAAGTGGCCACAGAGTCTTTTCACATCTAGTCATTCTCCCCAGGCCTGGAGCTGGCAGGAAGCAGTAAGGCCCTGGGTCAGGAGATGCTGGGCTCCTTTTCTCATTCACAGACCAAGTGCTGGAGACTGAGTTAGCAGTGGGCTTTTGAAGTCTAACCAAAGATGAGTTTTTTCAAAATATCATAAAGATGACGTAGTCCCAAGGCTGCTGTTAAGAGACGATGTATAGAACCAAAGCGGGCTATGAGAATTTGGAAAGTAATTTATCTTGTTGCAAGAATAATCAGGTATACCCCAAAGACCACAAACCAATAGGATTGGTCTTCCTTTCCTAGCTATGTTATAAGCTAGACATAATAAAAGAATATGTTAACTATGAATGTTAACATTAAAACTTTAAGAATAAGTATAAAAGCATCAAGTATACTATCTAAATATTAAATAAACCCAAAGGCAACAGACAATATGATGTACACAGAATGCTATCCAACCTTAAAAATAAAAAAGGTGAGAACATGAACAGAGAAGACACTCAGAAAGACTTGGTACGTATAATCAGCACGCTGCCAGCCACCACTTGTTCCTCCTTTTGTAACTGCAAATCACAAAGTTAATAAATTAAAAAATATAAGTCATCTACCATATGCTTAACATGGAGACAAATGCTGGAACAAAGGCAAGCTATGAATTATTATATCAAAACCTTGTAGCATAGTAGCAAGCAAAGTAAACACATAGGGATAGCCGTATTAAGTGACTCTGACTGGACAGCCAGAGAGAAGGAAGATGAGGAAGAACTCTGTGCAGTAGTGAATCCATAGAAAAGATGAGTGGGCCAGTGAGTACCAGTTTGGGGAAGGGGACTATTTACAGAATATTCTGTGGAATGAACATGGATAACTTGTAATTAAGAATAATTTCAATCACGACAGCCATGGTGGCGTACACCTTTAAGCCCAGCACTGGGAGGCAGAGGCAGGCAGATCTCTGTGAGCTCAAGGCCAGCCCAGTCTACAAAGAAAGCTCCAGGACAGCCAGGGCTATAACACAGAGAAACTCTGTCTCAAAAAGCCAAAATAATGATGATGATGATGGTGATGATGATGATGATGATGATGATGATGATGATGATGATGATAGTAATAGTAATGATTTCAATGGGCAGAAAGTCATATTTTAAAGCTAGTTTTAAAAATCTGGGATAGGTTAAAAAAAAAACCCTAACAGAAAATGTTGACAAATTCAGACTGAGTAATAACACTAAATTAAAACAGACAAAGAATGCATCAAGTACACATTTTCTACATGTTACACACACAGAAGGCCTACTTCAAAGCGCATTATAAAAAAAATAAATAAAAATGACTACTTTTATGAAATTAAATGCCTTAAATTCATCAAATGTTTATATTTTAACATACCATCAAATAATAAAATCATTATTTTTAAAAGGTAATTCTAACACACACTCCTTCTATTGTTATCATAATATATTCATAAAATAATTTTTTTTTAAAAAATACAATGCTTACCCCAATGGCTGGGCACTCTGGTAGATTGGAGAGTCACAGTGTTATTTACAGTATTGAGATCAGCTGTGGGGACACTCTTCTGTAGCTCATTCGCTGGGGAAAAAATACAACAGAATTTCATATCTTTATACACAAACAAATGCAATCATTAGGTTATGAACAGTAGACTTGTTGCAATTATTCACAAACAAAAAATTTTAAATACATATGCAAGTAAGAATTCCCATTAGTTATTCTGTGGCTAGTGACCAAAATCCTGCAACAGTTAATGCATAAGGTTCCCCCCCCTCTGTGTGTGTGTGTGTGTGTGTGTGTGTGTGTGTGTGTGTGTGTATAGTTGTGTTAGCTCTGTGTGTGTGTGTGTAGTTGTGTTAGCTCTGTGTGTGTGTGTGTATAGTTGTGTTAGCTCTGTGTGTGTGTGTGTGTATAGTTGTGTTAGCTCTGTGTGTGCGTATGTGTATAGTTGTGTTAGCTCTCTCTCTCTGTGTTAGCTCTCTGTGTGTGTATAGTTGTATTAGCTCTGTGTGTGTGTGTGTATAGTTGTGTTAGCTCTGTGTGTGTGTGTGTATAGTTGTGTTAGCTCTGTGTGTGTGTGTATAGTTGTGTTAGCTCTCTCTCTCTCTGTGTATAGTTGTGTTAGCTCTCTGTGTGTGTATAGTTGTATTAGCTCTGTATGTGTGTGTGTATAGTTGTGTTAGCTCTGTGTGTGTGTGTAGTTGTGTTAGCTCTGTGTGTGTGTGTATAGTTGTGTTAGCTCTCTCTCTCTCTGTGTATAGTTGTGTTAGCTCTCTGTGTGTGTATAGTTGTATTAGCTCTGTGTGTGTGTGTGTATAGTTGTGTTAGCTCTCTGTGTGTGTATAGTTGTGTTAGCTCTGTGTGTGTGTGTGTGTATAGTTGTGTTAGCTCTTGCTCTGTGTGTGTGTGTGTGTGTGTGTTTTAACCACAATGGTGAATATCTTTCAGACCTAAATTTGGATTATGCAGCTTAAATAGAACTGTGTACTTTCTAAAGAAGTTCTCATTTTAAACTATATCAGTAAATGGACCCAAACGAGGTGAAATGTGAACGTACGTGTGTCCAAGCAGGTCTTCCTGCATTCGTCCACAGTCTCAAAGTTGTTCTTGTTGCCCAGGCACCCTCCATACACGAATTTCTCACACTGCTTTGACTCGTTGTTATAAAAATACCTAGAATAAAAGCCTCGGCAGATTCCGGTATCGTGTTCCAAGAAGCAGAAATCTGGCTTTTCTAGAAATTGCAAGGTATGTCAAAAATAAATATTTTCCTTTTATAAATTATTTAGTTATTTTAATGACATTCATAATTAACTTATTTAGGAAAAAACAGTTTTAAATGTTTAAAGACTAAACCAGAAAATATTTCTTATCTCATTAAAGGTAAATAAAATAACTTTATTAAAAACTGAACCATTGGGGCTGGAGAGATGGCTCAGCAGTTAAGAGCACTGGCTGCTTATGCAGAGGACCTGGGTTCAAATATCAGCATCCACATGGCAGCTCACAGCTGTCTGTAACTCCAACATCCAATACTTTCACACAGACATTCATACAGGCAAAGCACCAATAAAATGGAAATAAATTGATCTATTTTTTTAAAGAGTATTTTTTAAACAATTGAACCATTAACTGGGAAAATTTTACCTCTAGATTTCTTAAGTTACAGGGAATTAATATCAACATTTTCATGAAACAATAAAATAAAGGGTTCTATGTTATTTGATAATGTGCTGACCTTGCTTTAGAAGTACAAAATATTTTAAGTTTTGCCTTAATTGTTTCTGTTGCTTATTGAGGGGTGGTCTGCTGAATATGGGGGATGGAAAACTGTGTCACTTCATTCGGAAGGCCATAGGGAAAGGAGAAAGTCAAATTATCCCTATTTGCAGATGATATGATAGTGTACATAAGTGACCCTCAAAATTCCACCAGAGAACTCCTACAGCTGATAAACACCTTCAGCAAATTGGCTGGATACAAAATTAATTCAAAAAAGTCTGTAGCCTTCCTATACACAAATGACAAGCTTGCAAAGGAAGAAATTAGGAAAACCACACCCTTCACATTAGGCACAAGCAATATAAGATTTTTAGGAGTTACTGTAACTAAGCAAGTGAAGGACTTGTTTGAAAAAAATTTCAAAACTCTGAAGAAAGAGAGTGAAGATGACATGAGAAGATGGAATGATCTTCCTTGTTCATGGATCGGGAAAATTAACACAGTAAAAATGGCCGTCTTACCAAAAGCAATCTACAGATTCAATGCAATCCCTATCAAAATATCTACACAATTTTTTAAAGACATTGAAAGTTCAATTCTGAACTTCATATGGAAAAACAAAAAACCCAGAATAGCTAAAACAATCTTGTACAATAAAAGATCGTCCGGAGGAATCTCCATACCTGATCTCAAACTATACTATAAAGCAATAGTAATTAAATCAGCATTGTACTGGCACAGCAACAGGCTGGTTGATCAGTGGAATTTAATCAAAGACCCAGATATGAATCCACACACATATGGTCACTTGATTTTTGACAAAGAAGCCAAATCCATTCAATGGAAAAAGGATAACATCTTCAACAAATGGTGCTGGTCTAACTAGATGTCTATGTGTAAAAAAATTCAACTGGGGCTGGAGAGATGGCTCAGTGGTTAAGAGCACTGCCTGCTCTTCCAAAGGACCCGGGTTCAATTCCCAGCACCCACATGGCAGCTCATAACTGTCTATAACTCCAAGATCTGACACTCTCACACCAACACACATAAATTAAAATTAAATAAAATATTTTTAAAAATGCAACTGGACCCATATTTGTCACCTTGTGCAAAACTCAAATCCAAGTGGATCAAAGACCTCAACATAAAACCAGAGACACTAAGTCACTTAGAAGAAAAAGTGGGGAAGAGTCTGGAACACATTGGCACAGGAGACAACTTCCTGAACAGAACACCAACAGCCCAGGCCTTAATGTCAACAATTAATAAATGGGACCTCATGAGGCTGAAAAGCTTCTGTAAGGCAGGAGACACTGTCAACAGAACAAAGCGACAGCCAACAGACTGGGAAAAGATCTTCACCAACCCTACATCTGACAAAGGTCTAATATCCAAAATATATAAAGAATTCAAGAAATTAAACACCACCAAATCAAATAACCCAATTGAGAAATGGGGCTAGGAACTAAACAGAGAATTCTCAACAGAGGAATATCAAATGGCTGAGAAACACTTAAAGAAATGCTCAACCTCCTTAGTCATCAGGGAAATGCAAATCAAAACAACTCTGAGATTCCATCTTACACCCATCACAATGGCTAAGATCAAAAATTCAAGTGACACCACATGCTGGCGAGGATGTGTAGAAAGAGGAACACTCCTTCATTGCTGGTGGGAATGCAAACTAGTACAGCCACTTTGTAAATCTATCTGGTGCTATCTCAGAAAACTGGGAATAGGGCTTCCTCAAGACCCAGCTATTCATCTCCTTGGAATATACCCAGAAGATGCTCCAGCACACAACAAGAAAATTTGCTCAACCATGTTCATAGCAGCCTTATTCATAATAGCCAGAACATGGAAATAGCCTAAGTGTCCCTCAATAAATGAATGGATGAAGAAACTGTGGCACATATACACTATGGAATACTATTCAGCTATTAAAAACAAGGAATTCCCAAAATTTGTGGACAAATGGATTGAGCTAGAAATGATCATAATGAGTGAGTCTACCCAGAAGCAGAAAGAGTCAAATGGTGTATACTCACTTATATCTGAATACTAGCCCAAGGGGCATGTTCCACGAAAGCCTTCACTTACCAGGAAACTGGCACAGAGGGGAGGACATCCTATGGGGACTCTAGATGAGAGAAGCATGGGAGAATAGCAAAGCAGAAGGATCCAGAGGGTCCTAGAAACCTACTAGAAGAACATTATGATAGGCAGATTTGGGCCCAGGGCTCCTGCTCAAATTATGGCACCAGCCAAGGACAATACAGGCCATATATTTCAAACCCCTACCCAGATCTAGCCAATGGACAGGACATTCTCCACAGTTGAGTGGAGAGTGGGATATTACTTTCACACGTACTCTGGTGCCTCACCTTTGACCATGTCCCCTGGAGGGGGAGACCTGGTGGCACTCAGAGGAAGGACAGCAGGTTACCAAGAAGAGACTTGATACCGTACGAGCATACACAGGGGAAGGAAATCCCCCTCAGTCACAGTCATAGGGGAGGGGAATAAGGGGAAAATGAGAGAGAGGGAAGAATGGGAGGATACAAGGGATGGGGTAACCATTGAGATGTAACAAGAATAAATTAATAAAAATTAAAATTTAAAAAAAGAAGGCCGTAGGAGCTTTAGACACTGGAATGGATCTTCGAGGTCCGGAAGCCGCCCTGGCTATTCTTGGAAGTTCCTGAATCCTCACACTGGAATTACTATCTGTGCTCGGGATGGCGTGCCCCACTGCTCTCCCTCCCGCCCCACTGCTCTCCCTCCCGCCCCACTGCTCTCCCTCCCGCCCCACTGCTCTCCCTCCCGCCCCACTGCTCTCCCTCCCGCCCCACTGCTCTCCCTCCCGCCCCACTGCTCTCCCTCCCGCCCCACTGCTCTCCCTCCCTCCCAGCCTCCCTTTTCTTCTTCTTCCAAGCACTAGACTGAACCAACAATGCAGAGGCAGAAAGGAAATACGTGTTCAGGGATTAGAAGAGCTTTTGCAAAGTCTAATACTCTTTCTTTGATCCCGTTCCAAAACAGGCTAAGCACAGCTGTCACAAAACTGGTAATATTATGACCTACGGTACAAGCTCCATCTACAAGCTTACTGTGGAGAGAGTCCAGTTAATGTTCAAGTGTATTTGATCAACAGGAACATAGTTGCAGTTCCTCCCATTTTCTCTTGTAAATATATTTCTGTGCTAGTAAAATGAACTGTGATATCTTTTCATGTCTTAAAGCAGTGTGTTTTCCTATGTCAGGAAGCCAGTGCTCACAAGTGTTCTACTATCAAAAGAGCATACATTGCATGCACTTCATTTTAGTCCCCTGCACTGGAAATGACCTGAATGCCTCCTCCCTAAGAACTAGTTTTCATAGTACCAGAAGGCATCAGTCTAACTTCCAAAGGAGGGAGGTGACCAACAGTCCTACCCAGCTGTCACGTCTATGACCACCAATGACCAGCGTGGCACAGTAACCTTAAGGGTGCCACAGTGGCACACATTGTCTTCATGGTAACCAACAGCTCTATAATTAGACTTAAGACCCACTAAAGAAGAAATCCTGCCTTCCAGAAGCCTCTTGGGTCCTAGAAGAAAATCGATAATCACCACTTGCCGGAAACCAGCATAATCCCTGCCTGCGTGTCCAATATTCACAGATTAGAGGAAGCCTCATCCTGCATCAAGGAAACTCCTATTTACAACTGGAGACCAAGAAAACCACACCCAAGCTAAAGGCAAATTTATGAAGATCAGTCCCAACTGGCACATCTATGACAGAAACCCTGCCCTAAAGCCAAGGGCTCACTGCCGAAGAGCAGACAGAATGAATTTATAATCCAGAGCAGCAATGCTGAGTTTGCTATAAGATTGGATCCCCTAGGAAAGCCAGAAGCTACACTGATACAGTTTCAGCTAGAACTCACTCTGTAGACCAGGCTGGCCTCGAACTCAGAGACCTGCCTGCCTCTGCCTCCAGAGCGATGGGATGAAAGGCCTGCACCACCATACCTAGCCCAAAAATCTATTTTCTATAGCTACTCAACATGCAAATTGAAAGTCAACTTTGTTTCTTACTGACTCTTACATCGCTTCCTTTTTCAAATATAAGTGAATTTATTGTACAAAATGATGGCTTCAAGCATATACATTATGGGATGGTTAAATCTGAATAATTAATAGATGGCCTCACGTGACTGTAACTGAGAATACACGCAGTATCTGCTCTCTCAGCTTTCACAAGTTAAATGCATGGCTTGCTAGCTGTAATTTCACACTGTATGACAGATCTTTGGAATGTTCCCTCCTATCCAATGACTATATCTCCTCAGTCATCTCTCATCTCTCCACCATGAAGTCATGGGTAAAGACAGTACTACTCTCCACCTTTAGATCACCCTTTCAAGGGTCCATGACTGCTGGGCGTGGTGGCACACTCCTTTAATCTCAGCACTCGGGAGGCAGAGGCAGGCGGATCGCTGTGAGTTCAAGGCCAGCCTGGTCTAGAAAGGGAGTTTAGGACAGCCAAGGCTTCACAGAGAAATGCTGTTTAAAAAAAAACAAAACAGTCCATGACTGAGACTATGCTGTGTATTGCATTCAGCATGCTGTGCACCAGGTCCAGCCATGTTGTTGCAAATAAGAGGACTCCCCTCTTTTCCGCACTATGTGAAATGTTTCCCTTACTCATTTATCGGTGGGTTGAAGCTTCAGTTTATTCCATTGCTTGGATATTGTAGACTAATACTTCCATGAATAGGACTGCAGCCTATTGATTTCCCTCCCCTTTGCTATGTCATGAGTGGTGGGGTCTAAATCTTAGTGCTATTTTTAATTTAAAATTGTTTTCCCATGCCAGGAGTGGTGGCACACGCCTTTAATCCCAGCACTCGGGAGGCAGAGGCAGGTGGATCGCTGTGAGTTCGAGGTCAGTCTGGTCTACAAAGTGAGTCCAGGACAGCCAAGGCTACACAGAGAGACCCTGTCTCAAAAAACCAAGGAAAAAAAAAGAATGTTGCTACAAGCCATGCAGCAGCATCCATAAGCCACAGAAGTATAGTGCATGCCTACAGATCAGGAAATTGCTTAAGACTAATCTTTCTTTCTGAGGGATTGTCCTGAATTTTCATTATCTTTTGATTTCCTTTTGATATCTTGTGATATTGTCATTATCATTAAACATGGACATTCATTTGTCCTATTTTAATGCCATGAAATAATACCCATTGAATGGGCACTCATAACAATTTCAATTTGATAGACAAAATGCATTTTATAAATAAGCTGTTTTCTTCAGTACTGATAATAACTATGAATTTACTTAATTGGAGAACTAAACATTGTTACCAAAATTAATTCACTATTTGGGGGAATATGTTTTTTAAAATTATAAATAATCACTCTTATTTGTCATACACATTGTGACTGAGTTTATTTTATTCTTGTTTGTTTGTGTTTGGTTTGGTTTTTCTGACACAAGATTTCTCTGAGTATCTCTAGTTGTCCTGGAACTCACTCTGTAGCAGGTTCACCTCCAACTCAGAGATCCACCTGTTCTGCCTCCTGAGTGTTGAGATTAAAGGAGTGGGCCACCACCACCTGGCTACTTTATGCATTTTTAAATTGAATTCTGGTAAGTTAGTTCTAAAGATTTCCAATTAGTGAAAGATATTTTCAACTGTTTCACAGGCAGATGAGTTTAAAAGGTTTTTTTGTTTTTTGTGTTTTGGCTTTTTGGGTTTGTTTTTGTTTTTGTTTTTTGTTTTTTGTTTTTGTTTGTTTGCTTGTTTTTGCATCTTCACTTCCTTTAAGTTACTTAATCTTTTCAGGGTTTTGAGTTAAACAGCTTGATCTTTTGGATATCCTATTCGATTCAAATATCATAAATGGTAATTAGATTAAATCAGCTCGTAGGTCTTTATTCAAAGCAATTGAACCTGGGGGTTGGCACATCTCTAAGACTACATAGTAAGTTGGATGGCAAAGCCGGCTGTACTACAAGACTCTGCTATGAAAACAAAGCTGAAAATGGAGGCAGAAAAAAAAATGGAGCTTGGCTTTCTCAACATAGGATACTATTTTTATTTATTTATTTATTATGTATACAGTATACACCTGCACACCAGACAAGGGCATCATATGTATACAGTGCTCTGCCTGCATGTACACCTGCACACCAGAAGAGGGCATCAGATCTCATTATAGATCAGTGGTTGCTGGGAATTAAACTCAGGACCTCTGGAAGAGCAGACAGTGCTCTTAACCTCTGAGCCACCTCTCCAGCCCCGATACTATTATTATAATAAATCCTTTAAAAGAGTTAGATCTACTAAAAAAAAAAGTTATTCAAAATATGTGCGGGTACTAATAAGTGCACAATAGGTAAGGCAATTCTTGCTAACTTACCTATACTTGCTTCTGCATCCAGGACTGTTAGCAACTCAAGAGCACACACCCATTCGGTGAAACCTACCCAAATCACACAGTGCGGAGACCAACTATGGCTTAGCGAATGGAGAATGAGATAGCAAGGGCTAAATTGTTAGCTGCATGTCATTAAAATAGCCTGTGTGGCCCTAGGCAACGGCTCTCGCCCTTCCTAATGCTTCGACTCTTTAACACCGTTCCTCATACTGTGGTGACCCCCAGCCATAAAGTGATTTCATTGCTGCTTCATAAGTGAGTGAGGAAGTCTAGGGCAACCAGGACTACTCAAAGAAACCCCGTCAAGGAAGGAAGGAAGGAAGGAGGGAGGGAGGGAGGGAAGGGAGGGAGGGAGGGAGGAAGGATGGAAGGAAGGAAGGAAGGAGGGAAGGATGGAAGGAAGGAAGGAAGGAAGGAGGGAAGGATGGAAGGAAGGAAGGAAGGAAGGAGGGAAGGAAGGAAGGAAGGAGGGAGGGAGGAGGGAAGGATGGAAGGAAGGAAGGAAGGAGGGAAGGATGGAAGGAAGGAAGGAAGGAGGGAAGGATGGAAGGAAGGAAGGAAGGAGGGAAGGAGGGAAGGATGGAAGGAAGGAAGGAAGGAAGGAGGGAAGGAAGGAAGGAAGGAGGGAGGGAGGAGGGAAGGATGGAAGGAAGGAAGGAAGGAGGGAAGGATGGAAGGAAGGAAGGAAGGAGGGAAGGAAGGAAGGAAGGAGGGAGGGAGGGAGGGAAGGAGGGAGGGAAGGAAGGAAGGGAGGAAGGAAGGAAGGAGGGAAGGAAGGAAGGAAATATTGTCTCTGATGTCGTGTAGATTTAAAGTCAACCCCCAGCAGAGGTATGTAAGAACTGAATGTCCAGCTGTCTTAGATAAATGCTACTAATTTACACGTAAGCGAAAGTTCACCTGCTCCAGATACTGTCTTTACACTCGTCTCTTTATAACCTGCAAAAGAAAGTATGTGAATTAGTGTCCATCATTTATAAAGTAACATTATGAACTTGACCTTAAACTAGAACAATTACAAAATCCTATCAGTATTAGCCTCGTGCAGAATGTCTTAATGGATCAAGTTCAGTTTTATTTATAGATTATTATAGCCAGTCATTGTTGTTTCTTTTGTTATTGTTTTTATTTGTTGTATCACTGTGTATCAGATGAAGGGATGCATACCTGCAGAAGGCTACTACTGAATTGAACCTCCAGCTTAGCTTCCACTCATTTTTTTGAAAAAACTTAACTAATATGCAAAAAATGAATAATCCATAGTGATTGGTGTGTGTCATATTTCAATACAAGTGTATATTGAGTAATGTTTAAGTGACGTTAGATCTATCTACCCCTCAAATGCACGTCCGCTTTCATTGTTGAAACCTTTGTAAATGCCTCCATGCAGTGTTTGGAATGCACAGTATCTTGTTGCCTGTAGCGCCCCTACTATGCGTTAGCATCAGGGAAAACTACCAATGACGCAATTTGTAAACATTGCCAAAATATTACAAAATTAATGATGTGACCAAAAAGTAAAAAACACCAATAAAGTTTAACAATACATTATCACACACTTTATAGCCTTACACCAGTAAAACCAACACCAAAGCTAACTTAGGTAAAGTTTACCTGGAAGGGATGAAACTTTGGTTACTCTGTAGCCTTACAAAATCCCAGTAGGAAGGACTCGCTTCAAGGTCAGTCTTAGACTTAAATACTAAGCTGACGCGAACAGTAAAAAGCTGCATATGTTAATATATTTATCTTTGAAGACCATTCTTCTTATAAAGGTGCAGCCAAGTCCATAGGAAAAGCAACCATGTTCCTGCCAACCCAGCCCCCAGGTAGGCTAGCTGCACCCACCTCGTCACACCTATGGAATTCCTCAGCGGACTTCACTGTCCCTTCCCTTTTCACTCTAGAAGAGGCTCTAAGATTACACATGAGTCTTCACAATTTTATGATAAATGATTGGAAGAAACTTTTTTTTTAAAGTTAACTATGAAACCTAGAAAATATTTCTTGGAAAATAGTTTTTTTTTCTAAAATTACTGAATCTGCATTTTGACCTCACAGCTATACCAGCTCCTCACAGGCCCCCTGGAAACCTACCTTCTATGCACGTTTTCTTACACTCTTCCAGAGTATGGAAGCGATTTTTGTTCCCTCCACATCCACCATACACAAACTTTTCACACTGTCCAGTAAAAATATTGAAGAAATAACTCCTTATCATGGCTCTGCATGGCCCATCATCTGCCTTCATTGCACAAA
This sequence comes from Acomys minous, assembly GCF_964271855.1. Classification (NCBI taxonomy): domain Eukaryota; kingdom Metazoa; phylum Chordata; class Mammalia; order Rodentia; family Muridae; genus Acomys; species Acomys minous. Next base: position 118,323,446 of record NC_140491.1, read on the forward strand.
ACGAATGCAGCGGCTTCACTGGGAGAAACTCAGAGTCTGCAAGGTAAAATTTTTTTAAATATTAATAATAATAATCGCATGTGTAATTCTCTACCAATGCTATGATAATGTCCTCGACTGCTGTTGCGTCGAATATATAATTTTAACTCTTAATTCTTAAATAAAAAATACAAACAGAAAATTAAAATTATTATTATGAATTTGTGAAAATAACGACTTGAGTGTGCAAACGTGTTCCATGCTCCATAGAGAAGGCACTCGAAACTTTAAGTGACATAACATAATTGTCCCTCTAGAGGGCAACAGTGCTCTGTTCATTTTAAAGTTATCAGCACACGTAGCAAACATTGCTTCATTCACTATAAAATTATTTTAAATACTAAAACATGAATTGACATCACGTCAGTGTTTTCACATAAAATTATTTTAAACAAAGTATAAAATTTTTGATAGGTAATAATCTAGTAGTAAAAACCATTGTTTTAATTCCCTGCCTCTGCCTCCTGGGTGTTGAGATTACAAGCATGGGCCACCGGGCCTGGCTAATTCTCCGAAATTTTAAAACGTGAATTTTTGAAAAACATTCATATAAATTTGATTTAGGTTCCTTTCAAGTATCTTCTGGAGCTCAAAAGGTAGGCTAGGCTGGCTGGCTGGCTCTCTGAACAGTGGGCTCCGGGTCTCTCTACCTCTCTCTGGCTTCCCACCACTGGGCTTACAAACCTACCCCATCAAGGTCCACCGGTTTTGGTTTTTGGTTTGGTTTTGTTTTGTTTTGTTGGGTTTTTGTTTTTGTTTTTTTAACTTACATCCTGGAATGAAGCTCAGATTCTGGTCTTACAAGTCTAACTCATTGCTATCTACCCAACACCAGTCATGTACAGGACTAGAACGGTTATAGTGAGCCTTAGTGGCTGGTGTCACTCTTCAGTTTGACTGAGGCAAGAGGCACCTGAAAGACGGTCCCTGAGCAGGGCCAGGGTGGGCGGCGCGACGTTGACTGGCTGGCTAGGGTGGGCGGTGAGTCCTGAGCAGGCCCGGGGGCGGGCGGCGCGACGCTGACTCCCTGGCTAGGATAACCGACTGGGAACACCTGTCCGCTGCAGTTGGCTCCCCTGTCTGGGCTGGGAACTAGAAGTGTAAGGGCAACATGAGCTGTGAGCGGCTTTGTCTCTCAGCCCTCTGGCTGGCTTAGGTAAGATCTTGATTTCTGAAAGTGTGTGTGTGTGTGTGTGTGTGTGTGTGTGTGTGTGTTGTTTTCTGAAAAACAGAGCCCAAGTTCAGCTATTTAATAATTTTGCCACAAGAGGGTGACAGTGTACCTCAAAAGTCTTGCTTTGTCTCTCAAATCGGTCTACAGTTACTGTACAGAAATAGATACAGTAACAACAGGCAATTTTTTTTCTGAGAAATTCCAATCTCAAGGAATTTTGTTACAAAATCATCTAATGATCAACAACATGGGCAGTGGTGGCACACGCCTTTAATCCCAGCACTCAGGAGGCAGAGGCAGGTGGATCGCTGTGAGTTCGAGGCCAGCCTGGTCTACAAAGTAAGCCCAGGACAGCCAAGGCTACACAGAGAGAGACCCCGTCTCGGGGGTGGAGGGAGGGGTAGCTGAGGATAATGTTCAAAAAAATTAGGACTATCCCTTTGTACCCATGAGACTAGAAAATTTGCAGAATCTGATCTGAGGTAACCAGATAAGCAGAATTATAATTTATATTTAAATATTTGTGATCGGTTGTACATATTTTGTGTCTTTCAGCCTGAGGGTAGCAGTCTACTTTCCTTCCCTGTATCTTGGAATGCCAAATAAAAAGCTCAAGGCCATGGGCTGCCCTGACCATTACAGTACGACTCTCCTGGAGACTGTGAGTACAGGACGCACAGTAACCTACTGTCTATCGGACCACCTGCTGGGTACCTCTGGGTATTGCAAAATTAATTAAAAACTAAACAAACAAAACAAAGCTAGATAAGGCTAAATGGTCAAGACAGACGCCCTCAAGTCAAGCTGTAGCTGGGCGCTGAACCTGGGCCCTGAATCCTAGCCCTCCGAGACAGAAGCCAAAGCTCACACACCTAAGGTCCTGGACTAGGCAGTGAACCTGCTCTGCCAAGCCGGGAGAATTTCAGACTCTCCTCTCAGCCACCACAGGTCCCTCCCTCCCACTCACTCCAGAGGCTTGGAAGACCAACCTTGTTAAAGGGGAATACGCTGAACAAACTCCCCACACGTGAGACTGGACACAGCGGGCTCTGATGTACGTCAGAGCTAAGATGTAATTTGGAGCCTATCAAGTCGCTAATGTTCTCTACTACCAATAGCTTGAGTTCTATCAGTAGTTTTGTATAAAAGGTATAAAGTTACTCTGGGGGAAATAGATCTACAGTGATGACTGCACATGGTTTTTTTTCATTATTAATATTTTCATTTTAGACACAGTTTAGGGAGTTGGAACTCATTTCCACATCAGTGCCTTTCATGTCTGGATCGACTAGATTACTACATTAGTTTCATCTCAGACATTCTTTTTTTTTTTTTTTTTTTAATGCTGGTAAGAAGGAGAGGGTGGCTGCAGCTCATGCTTTCCCTAGCTCAAAGATAAAATCATATTAGCAAGAATCTCCTTCACAACATTACTTCCTGCAGTATTTCAGAGCTGGTTCTGATTTTACTGTTCACACAAAATGTCTCCCTTGCTGAAGTGACATCTTTTTGGATAGTCTAAAAATTGACACTCAACACAAGAATTGTCTTAAGAAAAATTACCATTTTGTTTAAAAGAAAAATAAAGAGTCTACGGAGGCTGGCGTGATGGCTCGGCAGCTAAGAGCACTTGCTGCTCTTTCAGAGGACCCAGGTTCAATTCCCCAGCACACCCATGGTGTCTCACAACGAGCTGTGACTCCAGTTTTAAGAGATCCAACACTGTCTTGTGTCTTCTCAGGACACTGAACACACACACACACACACACACACACACACACACACACACACACACACACACACGCAGACAAAATATACATAAAATGATAAAAACAAAAATTGTATTTGTTTTTGTTTTTCAAGACAGGGTTTCACTGTGTAGACTTGGCTGTCCTAGACTTGCTCTGTAGACCAGGCTAGCCTCAAGCTCACAATGATCCTCCTGCCTCTGCCCCTCGAGTGCTGAGGTTACAGGTGTGCGCCACTGCACCCGGCTTAACACAAAATTTTTTAATTAAAAAAATCCTAATATAATAAAAGAAATATGAAATTTATACTAAATTGAGAGTTTAGGTCAGCAAAAAAAAAAATCAATCTTTGCAGTACATTACCCGTGGTTTTTGCATCAGCCTCCTCGTCAGGCAGAGCGTTAAGAAGCTGGGGGACACCCAGAAGCAACAGACATAGAGACGCCCAAAAGGCACGCTCTCTCTTCATATAAGCCATTTCTGAAATACAAAACACAAACATGCTTAAAAGCAATCAGTGTGGATGTGTCTGCAGGCTAGTAGGATCCTTGCAAACTTCCGCGTGAACTTACTGCATCACATTTAATTCACATTCATATGCTGCTGCCAACACATGCTGAAGTTCATCTTTAAAATATGTACATGAAGCACTTAGAGTTACAAACACATCCGTACAGTGTATATCTAATAATATTCAACAGGGGGCATTGTTTAGCCTTGAAAATACAAGGTAAAGGGGAAATGATGAGAGATGTATAATAAACGCTGGTTAATACGAATTAGTACTGTGTCTCGTATATGAAATCTAAACTTAAATATCGGTGGGAATCACAGACAGAATAACAGTTCAGTATTTTAAATGCAGCCTAAAATGACTTAATAAAATCTGGTTTCGGCCTAAATAGATTGCATTTCTGGTGTTTGTTTGTTTGTTTGTTTGTGGGTTTTTTCCCCCCAAGACAGGGTTTCTCTGTGTAGCCTTGGCTGTCCTGGACTCCCTTTGTAGACCAGTCTGGTCTCGAACTCATAAAAATCTGCCTGCCTCTGCCTCCCAAGTGCTGGGGCAAAAGGCGTGCGCCACCATCACCTGGCTAAGGATTGCATTTCTATGTCACTCAGCTACCTTTCTTTCTTAGCCAGAACTAATTGTATTTTATTTTTCCAGCTTTGTTGTTAAGGCAGCCTTCAAATTTTTATTGCTCTGTCATCTTGCTTTGATTTCTCTTTCAGAAAAGAAGCATTTTCACAAATCCCCTCCTTGTTTTCTTGTAGTATTTGTGCTGTAACTCATTTCCTAAGCAGGTTTTCTGTGCGATAAGGATACAGTGGCTGCACACAGTAGAAGTAGCTTTCATCCCAGCCACTCCCTTTCTTAAACTCCTCAGTCCGCTTTCCCTCAGTTTACAGAGTTCTCTGTCTTAAAGAGTGTCACAGGGAAGTGATGAGCCAACACTTTTGTACCCTGAGGGAAATGGATTCCAGCAGGAAGTGAAACATTTCCTGATTCAAAATGATTTAAAGCTTTAGACCTAGAAAGGAAAAGAAGTTGAAAAACATGTAGCTTTTAAAAAACAAATAAGTGACTTCCCCTTTGCACTCAAAGGTGACAGGAAACGCACAGCGACCATGGGACACAGATGCTGTAGAGTGGAAAAGTGTGGTCTACAGCTGCACCTTCAAACGCCTGTCTGCACTGACACAGTGCAATTGTCCGCATCAGTTTTTTTACTTCTATAACAGAATGCCTGAGACTGCATAATTTTGAAGTTATAGAGATTTCCGTCGTAACTCTGGAGTCTGGGATGTGCCAAGTCAAGACACTGGCAAGCAGAAACAAGTAAGCAAAACAACATAGATGGCCTCCCAATGCATTAGTAGTAAAGTAGTAAGTGCCATTTTACGTTGAACGTCACTAAAGTCACTGATAAACTATATAATCGGATTTCTCATGACACACTGAAAATGTCAGGAAAATATCTGAATCTTGGTCAGCAGCAATGTTACATGTTTATAGTTACATGTTACATGTTTATAGTTCATACAACCGACACACTGAAAATGTCAAGAAAACATCTGAATCTTGGTCGGCAGCAGTGTTACATGTTTATAGTTACATGTTACATGTTTACAGTTCATACAACATACCACAGGCCGCCCTCATACAGCACACCCCATTATGAGCTTCTGATAGACACATGGGATTATGAAGAGCATTTCTACTAAGCCTCTAGGTTTTAATTTACTTTTTTCAAACACTTTGATTCCATTTGACTCCGTGAAAAGTCCAATGCAGTTGTATCCTGAAGTAACATGAAACAGGATTTTTGTCTATGAGGTCCAGAGTGCCGGCTTAGGAAGGACACCTGTTAAATACTCAAGATGCTAAATCTATCATGATGTCTTGTTTAACAGCTGCAGCTTTCCCAGCCCTCGTGATGCAGAGGCAGGTGAATCACTGTGAGTTCGAGGCCAGCCTGGTCTACAAAGCTAGTCCAGGACAGCCAAGACTACATACACAGAGAAACCCTGTCTCGAAAAATCAAAAATAAATAAATGAAACAAAATAAAATAGTTCTTGATAAGCTCAGCTTCCAATAATATACAATTTGAACTTTATGCTTATGAAGAGGAAAAAAAGTAGGTATATAATTCAGTGCCTTTACTTTAAAATAGACAATTTATCTGAAATCCAATTGAGTGATAATGGTTTTTATTTTCCTTTAATAAACACCTCTTGGTTTATTGAAAAATCTAACAATTGATGAGAAGCTGGAAGGCAGGTGGTTGATACTCAAAATTCTGGTTCTTGGGGGCTGGAATGAAGGCTCTGTGGTTAAGAGCACTGGATACTCTCTCAACGGACCCAAGTTCAAGTCCCAGTACCCACATGGTAGCTCACAGCTATCTCTAGCTTGAGTTCCAAGGTATCTGATAGCCTCTTCTAACCTGTGAAGGCACCAGCCTCACATGGTACGCAGAACACAGGAACAAAACACCCAGACATATAAAGTAAATGAATAAAATGTGTACTTAAAAAATTGGCTTACCAAAGAGTACAGCAGTTTCCCAGGTTCTGGCTGCTGAGTGCTAAATTGTTATAAATTATTTCTAAGCAGGTTTCTAGTGAGCAATGACTTCAAATCCATATTGCTGAAGGTACCTTCAACTTCAGATACCAGGGCAGAAGTCCCTGAGCTTGAACTAACCAGAAAGCATCCTAGCTGAGGAACAGCATTCACGATACCAGAAGGCACCACAAAAGCTTCCAAAAGGGAAAAGCAATCAACAGCCGAGCCCAGTTATGGTGCCTACGAACCACGGTGGTACCCAGCACGCAACAATAATCCTACGGGTACAGTGGTGGCACACCTACCTTGACAAAAACCAACAGCTCCCTAAATGGACTTAAGACCCACTCGCAAGAGGGAAATCGTGGATGGAACAGGAAGCCTAGTCAACTACCCAGGGCAAGTGAGGCCATGAACCTTGGAGGAGATTCCATAGCCAGCGTCTCACTAAACCACATCATTTCTAACTACATGATCAATATTTGTTCTTATATCCACAGTTACGTGTCGTTCGCACTGCTCATCGAGGACGCATCTCTCTGTAATAGGCTGAGACTATTACAGAAAAATCCAACCAATGAGAATGCAGCTGTGGAGGCCCCAAAGATGCTCTATGATACACCTCGTAAACCTAAGGCGCAGGGATCACCGTAGAAGAGATTGGAGAACAGTCCTCAGAGCCAGAAGATCGGGGAGTTTGCTGTGAAGCTGCGCCTCGTGAGAACATCAAAAGCTATACCCCAAAAAAGTCTCCCCGTCCTGACCGGCTAAGCATGAGCTGAATTAAGCCAGCGACAACAGGCAAGCTAAAGGGGACACAGGGAAAAGCCCAGGAGGCTTCAGCTCTGTACCAGGAACTGTAGGCAACTAGGGAACGCTGAGCGCTAGAGAGGTCTTCTTCTCAACTAGTTATCCAATCCCAAACGGTCAACCCTGAACACATACACACACGTGACACTATGCAGACCGACTGAGTAGGGTGTGTTTAGAAGTGCGTGCGTGTGTGCGTGCGTGCGTGTGCGTGTGCGTGTGTGTCTGTGAACAATTATTGAAAAAAAAAAAGACGATGACTTTGAAAGAGACAAAAAAGGCACTGGCATATGAGAAGAGTTTGGAGGAAGAAAATGGAAGGGGGAAATTATGTAATTATACTATAACCTCAAAAACTAAAATAATAATAATAATAATAATAATAATAATAATAATAATAATAATAATGCTACAAAAAAAGATTTTCTGTCACACTGAGTGACCTTTCTTCCCTCAGCAACTTCTCAGAACCTTGTATGTTTGTACTCAGTGTGTTGGGGGCATGGCTGAAATTTTGCTTGTTTGTGTGATAAGACACAGGGTCTAACTATTAACCCTAAGTGGCCTGGAACTCATGAGGATCTTCCTGCCTCTGTACTTGAATACTGGGACTTAAAAGAGTACACTACCAAGCTCAGTCTTGATGGAATTTTTGAAGTAGTATTAGTTCCAATTATTACCAACTTATTTATAACTCTTATTCTAAAGCCCTTTATAAATAGTGATTATGGAGGCTGGAGAGATGGCGCAGCGGTTGAGAGCACTGAGTGCTCTTTGGGAGGACCTGGGTTCAATGCCAGGCACCTACATGGAAGTTCATGGCTGTCTTTAACTCCAGGATCCAGCACCCTCACACAGACATGCACATGGTCAGGGCACCAATGTGCATAAAAATAAATTTAAGCCAGGCATGGTGGCACACGCCTTTATAATCCCAGCACTCGGGAGGCAGAGGCAGATGGATCGCTGTGAGTTCAAGGCCAGCCTGGTCTACAAAGCGAGACTAGGACAGCCAAGACTACACAGAGAAACCTTGTCTCGAAAAACCAAAAAAATAAAAATAAATAAATAAATTTTAAAAAATAAAACAAAAAAATGGTGACTGTGTATTTCATTTCCAACACAGACTAGCCATGCTAACAGTACTAGTAAATCAGGTTCAGTATTCTCCAGTGAATGCTCACCCAGCTCCCTCATCTTTACCGCTGGCTACTGCTCTACAACAGCCCAACCCCACTAAACCCCGGGCCAAGATGGGCCTGCATCTCATTTCAGGCGTGGATGCTGGACATATCTGCAACAACCTAACACTTATTCATTTTTTGTTCTGTTTCCTTCTGCACAAATGAACTGAAGCAACATACACAGCTCCCAGTGGGTTGTGCTAACCAGTGGTACGTCACCTTGACACAAGCTAGAATCCTTTTAGAAGAGGGATTTTTTTTTTTTTTTTTTTTTTTACCTTTGAGACAGGGTTTCTCTGTGTAGCCTTGGTAGACCAGGCTGGCCTCGAACTCACAGCGATCTGCCTGCCTCTGCCTCCCGAGTGCTGGGGTTAAAGGCGAGCGTCACTGCACCTGGCTGGAAGAGGGAATTACCCACGGGGAAATTCTCCCAACAGATTGTCCTGTGGGCCAGCCTATGGTGTACTCGCCCCATCCATGACTGATGTAGGAGGTCTCGGTTTACTGTGGATTGCGCCACCCTTGGGCAGGGAGCCCTGGATGCTGTAAGAAAGCAGGCTGATAAAGCCATGAGGAGCCAGCCAGCGCCGGCAACATCCCTAAGCCCCACGCCTTCTCCTGCAGCCCCTGCCTCTGGCTTCCTGCCTTGAGCTCTTGCCCTGGTTTCCTTCAATGACGTGCTATGATGTGGAAGTGAAACCTTTTCCTCCCTGCATGCCCGTGCCCAATGGTGTCTTTTCACGGTGATGGTAACCCTAAAACAGGGATAATCTGAACACTGGATAAGCCCCTACCCAGATCTAGCCAATGGACAGAACACTCTCCACAGTAGAGTGGAGAGTGGGATATTACTTTCTCACATACTCTGGTGCCTCACCTTTGACCATATCCCCTGGACGGGGAGACCTGGTGGCAATCAGAGGAAGGACAGCAGGTTACCAAGAAGAGACTTGATACCCTATGATCATATACAGGGGGAGGTAATCCCCCTCAGGAACAGTCATAGGGGAGGGGAATAAGGGGAAATTGGGAGGGAGGGAAGAATGGGAGGATACAAGGGATGGGATAACCATTGAGATGTAACAAGAATAAATTAATAAAGGAGGGGGAAAAAAAGAAAATTGAAAAAAAAATAAAAAATAAATAAATAAAAAATTAAAATTAAAAAAGAACATTAAATAGACCCGTTCCACTAGTGTACCCCCCTGGGACCTCAGCTTCAACCAGAGCCCTTGGTCTCAAGTTCAGTGCGTTATTTAGTCTTATTATGACAGATGTTGACAAAAGTATCTCACTAAAGCTATAGCTATATTATTATTATACATATTTAAAATTATGACAGAAATGCATGAAAACACTTTTACAAAAGACAATGCAAGTAGAACCCTAGTGTTTTCCTTCCTCGGCCCCTTGGCTCCCCCGCTCCGCAGATAACTTTGCTGTTAGGACAAGTCACTGTGTCCTCATCTAGAACTGGTGATGCTGCTACCTGGGTATACACACACTTCCACACTCTGCACGTGTAAGCAGGAGCCACGTGTACTGTGTATACATTTTTAAATGTTTCATTGAAGACGCTGTCTGTATACATAGATAGGATAATATGCGTTATGTATAAATCTTAAACGTCCTGTGTCATTGAAGAAACTTTCCTTCAGAAATATTATATGAGAAACAACTCAGAAATCAACACGAAGCCAAACTCCCTGGCTATAACACACACGGCACTTTGAAAACGTAGGAGGATTGGAACTGTTCTGAGTGTTCACGGCCCCCGGATTATCTACACCCTCACATCTACGTCCACATTACCAGACAGTGGAGGTAAATTTAAAAAAGGAGACCTGAATATTTACCCTAGTAAATACAAGCTCAAGACCTAAATCGGTTAAAAATATACCCAATCTGTCCCCAGAACAAAAATGTTACTATTAAGATGACGATAATATTCCTCAATGTAACCTACATACTTCATGTAACTTCTATGCAATCCCCAGCAACATTCTTGTCAAAATTGATAAAGGAAATCTTAAAAGTCATGTGGAGACTCTCTCTAGCTGTTTTCCATAGCCAAAGCAACCATACTAAAGAGCAAGGTTGGAAGACTCAGACTTTCTGATATATGTGAGTGCACTTCTCACTTGAATAGATAAAGAAAATTTGTCACAGGGCTAGAGAGATGGATCAGCAGTTAAGAACACTGGCTGCTCTTCTAGAGGACCTGGGTTTGATTCCCACCATCACATGACAGATCACAACTGTCTGTAAATCCAGTTCCAGGGGATCCAACACAGACACGCACGCAAGCAAAACACCAATGCACATCAAATTTAAAAAAGAAAAAAGAATCAAAAAAGAAAATATGTCATGCCAGGTGTGGTGGCGCATGGTTATAATCCCAGCACTCCGGGTGGCAGAGGCAGGTGGATCTCTGTGAGTTCGAGGCCATCCTGGTCTACAAAGTGAGTCCAAGACAGCCAAGGCTACACTTGTCTCGAAGCCTTGTCTCGAAAAAACTAGGGAAAAAAAAGAAAGACAGACAGAAAGAAAGAAGAGAAAGAAAGGAAGGACAAAGGACAAAATGCTAACTATTCCCTCTCACTTCCCCTGGCAGCTAAAGGTCAATCATGTGTCCTGGCCGCCAACAAGCAGATGCTTCATAAGAAGTAATGTAAACCACGTGAGAGGCAGAGGGATCGTACCCTGAGATACAATGCTGGCCCTAAGCATAGAGTGACAACCACACTGATGACACCAGCCGAGTCAGAGGGATCGTACCCTGAGATACAATGTTGGCCCTAAGCATAGAGTGACAACCACACTGATGACACCAGCCGAGTCAGAGGGATCGTATCCTGAGATACAATGTTGGCCCTAAGCATAGAGTGACAACCACGCTAATGACACCAACCGAGTCAGCTGCTCTGAGGTGTACCCTTAGCCCGTTATTTTGATTTCTAAGTCTCATGATAACCTTTCAGTGAGTTTTGTTTTTGAATCCTTCTCAATGATGTGATGGCCTACTCCTGGTTCCTTTAATAAACTTATTCCTACTTTAAAAAAGAAAGAATGGAAGAGAAAAAGAAAATATGTCACATACACATAATGGAGTTTTATTCATCTACAAAGAAGAATTAAATCAACTAAATCAGTCCCAAGAAAATGAATACATGTGAAAACCATCGTGTTAAGTAAACTAAGGCAAACGAATGACTAGAAAACACAAGGCAGTCTAAAAGCAGGAGTAACAAGGAAGGGGAGGGGAAAGTAAGGAGAGGACAGAACGTTTTAAGGAGAGTGGATCTGAATAAATTCTGACATATGTATATATGAAAATGACACAGAAAATTCCACTCATTTGTATACTTAATGTGAGCTAATTATATACAAAAACTGAAAACAGCCCAGAGCTACAGGGATCAATATATTTGGGCAGTTGTTTAGACTCATAGAGAACTGAGAATTATTAAACAGATCTATGTCTACAATCAACTGACAGTGTCAAAGATTTCAAGTCCACTTAGTAGGGAAATGTTTATTTTGTCACCTCATGATGCTGGCACATATGAATAGCCATGTTTCAAAACAAAGGCGTGGTGAGCGCAGAGGGCAAAGGCAGGCAGATCTCTATCTACAAAGTGAGTTCCAGGACAGCCAGGGATATACACAGAGAAAACCTGTCTTAAACCCCCCCCCAAAAAATGAGAAACTAGACCCTTGCTTCGTATAATACACAAAATTTCACTAAAAATAGGCCAGTGGCCTAAATGAAAGAAGCAAAATTTGTAGTATGTTTTATAATCTGACTAAATCTTTGTGATCTTATGTTAGGCAAAATCTCTTAGACACGGAATCAAAAGCAAAAATAACAAATGAGAAAAAAATACATTCAGTTAATATTAGAAAGTTACCCTACAAAACAGTTAATGAAGAAAATGGAGGGAAAAAACCCTACAGAATAAATAAAATAAAAATACTTTCAAAGCATTTATCCGACATAGGACCTGTGACTCGCCAATGGAATCTTCATGAGCCCTTCCCCCATCCACGCTGGGATTTTGGCTGTCTTAGCAAAACAGAACTCTTTGCCTGATACTGTTAACAAGGCCAAAACCCCCTTCCTAGCAGAACACACATTATTTTGTCATCTGTAAATTATCTAAAAACCCCATTTATTAAATTTACCTAGGTGTGTGGTGCACCTTTTTAATCCTAGCACTCGGGAGGCAGACAGAGGCAGATAGACATCTGTGAGTTCAAGGCCAGCCTGGTCTACAGAGAGTTCCGGGACAGCCAGGACTGTTACACAGAGAAACCCTGTCTTGGGGGTAAGGGTGGAGGTTGTACATGTGTTATAAGCTTGCTGCTAGTAAAGTTGAGCTTCCTGGTGCAGGTTTTCTTTACTTTTCACATAGTATTGATCTTTATGGGCTGGACAGACACACTTCTCTTTAATCCCAGCCACAGAGGCAAGCAGATCTCTAGAGCCAGCCTGGTCTACATTTCCAGGACAGCCAGGATTACAGAGTAAGACCTTGTCTCAAAACAAGCAAAAACACACAAACAAAAAAGTCTTGTGATAAATGTGTTAGCTAGTGAGTACTTTCCTATATCTAAAAGAACAGGAATTTTACCCTGCCTGATTATTTGTGGTCTGCCAACAAGAGGGAGGGACAAACGTGACCACTAGAAAAAGGGGGAACATTTCTGAGAAGCATCTAGATTCACGCAATTGTCTCCACAGCAGCGGCTCGTGCTGTGCCCTCTTCATGTTTATGACTTCTATGCACACGATTTGCCTGAGCCCAGGGGTCAGACCCGCTAAACCACAGCTGTCCGTTTTCTCACTCCATATGTCTTTGTATTGGCTGCTTCTCAGTTTGGGTGAGTTAGTAGCATGCTACTGGCAAGGAAAAGGAAGGAAGGAAGGAAGCAGTACAAACTCCACTGTGTGGGAGGAGACAGCAAGTTGTCTAGCAACCCTCAGAACTAACTCACTTTTTTCAATGTTTTCAGGGTTTTTTTTTCCTTTGTTGTTGTTGTTTTGTTGTTGTTGGGGTTTTTTGTTTGTTTGTTTGTTTTGCTTTGTTTTTGTTCTTGTTTTTGTTTTTCTCTGTTGTTGCCATCATTGGAGACAGGCTACCCTGACAAGCCTTTTCTATGGTTTGAAATTAACTTTATGTAAGCAGTATTCTCAACTGAAAATTCTAAAACATTCATAGTAACTAGGTGCTGTAAGTGAGTTGTTGTTAGCAGTAGTTTTTATGAAACTGTTGAGTCGCACTCCCTCATGGAGAAATGGCTTGCCTCAGGAAGAGGTCTGTGAACTAGGTTTGTGTTCTCAGGAAAAGAGTATTTTCTGGAAAAACATATTGTGGGAATGCAAGTGCTTGGGTAATTCTCCAGGGGAAAGCGTGACTGAGAAGCTGCACGTTTACCACATACCACAGACTAACGAGCCCACACTGGGCCTCCTTTATCTCCTTGCTAACTTCCCTGGGAGCCACATTCCTACTGCACGGGGGGTCCTCGCTATAAACAAGATGTCAGCCTCAGTTATGACGTAAAATTTAGATTAAGCTAAGATGGGGCTTGGGCTCTAAGGTATAGATAAACACTAGCTTCGAAAATAATACTAGAGGCACAGAGATATAACCACAAAACATCGGATATTTTTGTAATGATTTCATATTTTCAGAGAGATCTCCTACCTGTGAGGTTACTGGATCTGGACAAAAGTGCTGTGCAGCTATCTAGGCAGGCAGACTGAACTGATGGTCGCTGCCCATCATTTACTTTCAGGTACCAAATGCCTAGATGGCTAGGAGGCAGCAGAAGGGATGCTGAGTTACACTCCCTGCAGCACGCTTTCTTTTCTTTTTTCTTTCTTTTTTTTTTTAATGTTATGTACATTGATGTTTTTACTGCACGTGTGTCTGTGTGAGAGTGTCAGATCCCCTGGAACAGGACTACAGACAGCCGTGAGCTGCCATGTGCGTGTTATAATTACCCATGTAGTAATAACAACTATATTACTTATGTCTCTATTTCTCTTGAAGTATTCTTAACTGCCTCTTGCATAAAAGAGGCTTAGGCAGTATCTGCTACAACAGGCTAAAACCCAGTTTCTCTGATATGCTTATCCTATCAAGAAAAATTTATTAAATAATAGAAAACATACAGTGATTACTGTTATGAATTTTTAATACTTGGAATTGCACAAATGTTTTATTCTTCCAATTTAAACTCTATTAGCAATTATATTTATTAGTGAAAAATATTCCCCATCACTCTATCCACATATAAACAGAAAATCAGTTCTAGCCCAATTCTAAACTAAGTATATTAATAAAAGAAAAGAAAGCCAGGCGTGCGTGGTGGTGCACGCCTTTAATCCCAGCACTCGGGAGGCAAAAGCAGGCCTCTGTGAGTTCAAGGCCAGCCTGGTCTACAGAAAGAGTCCAGGTCAGCCAAGGCTACACAAGAAAATCCTGTCTCAAAAAACAAAAACAAACAACAAGGATCAGCTGATGAAAAGAGCTGAAGAGAGCAACTCCCATTAGGTTTAAGCCTCATGTAAGCTCCTACCTAGTATCAACTTTTGCCTTCTCTGGCGTAACTTTGTCCTGTATGTTAAGCCTTCGATAGTATCCTGTGGGTGCACTCCTTTCACATGAGATGCCAAAGCCCCAGCTTATCAATTAAAACAACGGTGACACAAATAGCAGGTTCCATCACTGAGCCCTCAGGATCACCCTGGTGTTCTCGTTTGTATCTTGCACTCGTGTAAAGAAAAAAAAATCATCTTATCAACTGTTTCAAAATAATGAGATAAACTGTCAAATTTTTTCCTTGTCTATAACAGTGTAAACCTGTCTAAAATCAGTATTCTATGCAGTAAAGTATACTCTGCTTTCTCTTTAGCTAGTATAACTCTTTCCCCTTGTGTTATACAGACTGCTCTTTTTTTTTTTTTTTGCTTTTCTTTTTTTTTTTTTTTTTTTTTTGGTTTTTCGAGACAGGGTCTCTGTGTTAGCCCTGGGTGTCCTGGACTTGCTTTGTAGACCAGGCTGGCCTCGAACTCACAGCAATCCGCCTGCCTCTACCTCCCGAGTGCTGGGACTAAAGGCGTGCGCCACCATGCCCGGTGAAAATTTAAACACTCTTATAGGTATGTCTGCAAATTAATGGATTTGTTTTGGAGACTTTTCCCGCTCTCTAGGGCTGCCATACTACACAGTGAGCAGCAAAAGCCTAAGCCACTAGGACATTTTTTGTTTGTTTGCTTGCTTGCTTGCTTGCTTGCTTTTTAACAATATAGGCTGCTGTATGCTATAGTAATGCTAGTCAGTTGGTTCCTGAAGAGGGCGCTCTCTGGCTTGCAAATGGCCGCGCTCTCCTCTTAAGTCCTCATTTGGCATCATGAGCACAGAGAGACAGAGAAGTAACCCTCTGCACCTCATCTTACCACGAGGCCGTCAACCCCACTGGAAAAACCTTTCTTCTGTTTAATTTTAATTACCTCTTAAAACATGTATCCTCGACTATTGTCACCCTTGAGGCCAGGCTCTAATACACAACTCTGGGAAGAACATAGGTGAGGAGTTTGTGTCAGACACGAGAGCCGCTGGCCTGTCTGTTTCTAGGAGCCAGTGATACAGTGATGCACTACCAGTCCTGGAGTCTATTTTCCTCAAACCAGTTCTTTTTTTCCACAGCTACAGATTTTCACGTTGTGCTTATTCCTGCATTATAAAACCTACCTAGGACATGGCTGACCAGAGTTTATCACATTCCTGCTAGGACGTAGAAGTCACAGGTGTAAGTGGTATGAATATTTCCTAGTTTGCCCATACTGTCTTCACATCCGCCTGCCCCTGCCTTCTCTATTTCTTCTTGGTGTACACATATATATTTCAACTGAAATAAAGAGAAAGTGCTAATCACTTCCCCCGGCCTGGGCCTAATTGGCTCCTGGGATCTAGTCCTGACGTAATCTCTTGAAAACGGTGGAAAAGCTGTTTGTATTCAAATTTCGCTTCAAATGTTGCCTTATAAGAGTAGTTTGAGGGCTGGAGAGGTGGCTCAGAGGTTAAGGGCACTGACTGCTCTTCCAGAGGTCCTGAGTTCAATTCCCAGCAACCACATGGTGGCTCACAACCATCTAGAATGTGATCTGCTGCCCTCTTCTGAGCTGCAGTTGTTCATGCAGGCAGAGCACTGTACAACAATAATAAATACATCTTTTTTTTTTAAAAGGCAGTTTGAAATGACAGGTTCAGTGGCACACACCTATAATCCCAGCACTCGGGAGGCAGAGGAAGGCGGATCTCTGTGAGTTCGAGGCCAGCCTGGTCTACAAAGTGAGTCCAGGACAGCAAAGGCTACACAGAGAAACCCTGTCATGAAAAAAGAAGGAGGAGAAGAAGAGTAGTTTGAACACAGAAGACAAAATAGCTCCATGTGTATGTATATGTCATTTTCATGCATGTATACATGTTCACATGTATGTGAGTGCTGGGGTGGGGGTGTCATAAGTGTATGTATGTAGAAGTGTTAGGTTAATGTTGAATGATTCCTCCATCTCTCTACACCTTCTAGGTCCAGGGAGGACCTCTCATTGAAGCCAGAGCTCACTGTTTAGCATCTTGCTGAGTCCCTGATCTGTTTCCCACAGGGCGGATACACAGACCCTCATGACCACCCAGGTTTACATGAGTGTGGAAGAGTCAAACTTCCTTTTGCTTATGTAGCAAAATCTGTACCTGCTGAACTAGCTTTTCAGTTTTTACAGGATGCTGAGGGAGAAAAGGCATAAACAGTCTTACTTAGACACTTTGTGAGATACAGTAATGATCAGCCTGGCAGTATATGTCTATTAATGCAACAGAGGTGCGAAACGTTATGGGAGAAGCAACCGCTTTCTAATTGGGTTTTTAAGGCTCACTCCACAGGAAGAACTTCATGTCTGGTACTGTGAATCTTTCCCAGAACATGCAGCTGAGGAGATTGTAGCCTCTTGGAAAACCCACTGCTATTGTTTTGCTAAATAGAAACCATATCAAAACACTCTCTCTCTCTCTCTCTCTCTCTCTCTCTCTCTCTCTCTCTCCCATATCAAATCTCTCTCTCTCTCTCTCTCTCTCTCTCTCTCTCTCTCTCTCTCTCCCATATCAAATCTCTCTCTCTCTCTCTCTCTCTCTCTCTCTCTCTCTCTCTCTCTCTCTGGTTTTTCGAGACAGGGTTTCTCTGTGTAATAGCCCTGGCTGTCCTGGACTCTCTTTATAGATCAGGCTGGTCTCGAACCCACAGAGATCTGCCTGCCTCTGCCTCCCAGTGCTGGGATTAAAGGCGTGCACCACCACCACTGACCTAAATGCCTACTCTTACAAACATAGATTGGTGCAGCTTTCATCCCCCATCAGAGCAGATTCTTTGCGCTGTTATTAGAAAGAGTCACCACTGGTAAAGTACAGAAAATGCCTGGCCGTGGAGTACTCATCCTTCTGTGAGACTTCTACGTCACAGCCTGGCCCGTGCTCAGGCGACACTGAGGAAGATGGCGTGGAAAGAGCCTGAGAGCCAGAGGTCAGGGACCACTGCTGAAAAAGAGTTTTCTTCCAGACTTGATAAGACCTTTACACTCAAAAACTCAGAGCAGGGGCTGGAGAGATGGTTCAGTGGTTAAGGCACTGTCTGCTCTTTCAAAGGACCAGGGTTCAATTCCCAGCACCCACATGGCAGCTCACAACTGTCTGTAACTCTAAGATCTGACACCCTCACACCAATGCACATAAATTTAAAATTAAATAAAAATATTTATTAAAAAAAAAACTCAGAGCAACTGTAGTTGCCTGCATAAGGCCTGCGCAAGATTGAGCCAGTCAGTATTCTGCCACTGGTTAGGGCAAGGACTAAGGAGGCCCCCTCTCTGCCTGAAAGGTATTGTTAACTGATGGTTGCTGGGAGTGGTAATAAATCTCTTTTCATGGGGATGATGGCTCATTGTAGTGTGATGGTGAATGTTGTTTAGAGATTAAGTTTACTGTGCTAAACTTGTATTTTTAAAAAATTGGTTTTTTGCTTGTGTAAGCCATGAGGAAGTCATTCCTACCTTAACTGTACCCTGTCAGCAGGCCCAGGATGGACCGCTTCCTGGTGCAATTGGGCTATTCTTAAAATTTTGCTGAGTGTTGCAAACTATTTCACTGCCTCTGCTATTCCTGCAAGGTAATGGGTCACACGTTTCAACAGGTTAACTCCTAAGCTTTTGTACAAACAGCTTGCTTGCTTGCTTAGATGGCTGAGCCCCCTGCTGGATGTCCGGTACAAAATTAAGCCTTGCCTGTACCCAGACAGGAAATGAGTTAATTTGGCTCCCAAAATTATTACTTTATTGTAGTGGACATCAAGATGTTTTTATTTTAATCCCAAGTGTGTCCCTCCTATCTAGGGTAGGTGGGTTGAAAGGAAGGTATAAGCATTTAAAAACCCCCAAAAAAGTAGGTTTTTAAAAGTTCAAAGCCTACACTTCATAGATTTTGCCTTTATAACCCTTGGGCTAACAATAACTGGGGTCTTACCTAGAAAACGCTCTCTGCTTGGGTTTTGACCAGTCTCTTTTTATTCAAAAACAAACAAACAAACAAACAAAAACACTCTAATTTACTGAAGTCAAAACTTGACTCAGACTGGTAAATCTCTGAATGACCCACAACAGTAGGATGCCCAGCCTCTAGTGGATGAGCCGACATCCATGTGCAGGCTGGCATCACTAATTAGACCAGGTGATTTATGGGAAGGGTTGTAGGAGAGGGAGTGTGGATTGGATCTGATAAAATACATTGTATACTTACATTAAACTACCAAAAAGCTATTGCCATTTTGTCTCTAGAATAAGAGGAGAAGCCAGGCAGTGGTGGCGCACACCTTTAATCCCAGCACTTGGGAGGCAGAGGCAGGCGGATCGCTGTGAGTTCAAGGCCAGCCTGGTCTACAAAGCAAGTCCAGGACAGCCAAGGCTACACACTTTCACTAAGTGCTGTATCCCATGAAGTTGATTGGTAATGACAGCAAGAAGGTGATTATGTGGGAAACAGGCAGGAGAATATTAATTTTGAAAGCCCTTCACATTCACAGCAAGATGTGTAGTTGAAGGTTATCTGGTGGAGAGGAAGGGACTGGTGTTCAAGGAGAGATACATGACTTGACAGGAGAAGGCGCAAAAGTTTTGTGAGAATGTGGACATACTTTTGTCATTTTCCTTTAAATTTTTAAATGTTATTCTAGCCATCTTCTTTGTTGGTTATTGAGGCAGTGATTAATTGCCATCCTCCACACTCAGTATGATCACAGATCAGCTCATAGAGGCATGCCCGTGCCCGTGCCCACGCCCGCACCTCTCCAAAGAACAGAACTCTAATCTACCCATCGTGGACATCTGTGTGCCCTGGGCTTTGCAAAGGTGAAAGGAGAGACTAGCTCCATAAATAGATCATTTGTTTGTTTGCCTTTGCTTTTGCCTTTGCTTTTTTGTTGTTGTTGTTTTTAGGTTTCTTTGTTTGTTTGTTGTTTGTTTTTAGAGACAGAGTCTCTCTGTGTAGCCTTGGCTGTCCTGGACTAACTTTGTAGACCAGGCTGGCCTCGAACTCACTGTGCTGGGATTAAAGGTGTGCGTCACCACTGCCTGGCTCGCCTTTGCCTTTGATTGACTTAGATGTCAGGATAGATAATCTCTGTCTAGGGCAGCGGCTCTCAGCCTTCCTAATGCTGCAACCCTTTATTACACTACCTCATGTTGTGGTGACCTCCAACCATAAAATTACTTCACTGTAACTTCATAACTGCAATTTTGCTACTGTTATGAGTCACGATATAAATACCTGATATGCAAGATTTTTTTCTGACCCACAGGTTGAGAACCACTCATCTAGGGGGAATCTGTGGGCATGTATTTTATCTTGTTAGGTGGAAGATAGGTAGATTTTTCTTTGTTTGTGTGTTTGTTTTGCTTTAATGATCCTTCATCCAAGTGCAACATATAGACAGATGCACTCAGAGTCACTTTAACTTCTATAGATGTCATACCTGTGACTCAAACAGATGTCATATGATATTAAAAGATGGCTCTGGGCTGGAGAGATGGCTCAGAGATTAAGAGCACTGGCTGCTCTTCCAAAGGTCCTGAGTTCAATTCCCAGCAACCACATGGTGGCTCACAACCATCTATAATGAGATCTGGTGCCCTCTTCTGGCGTGTAGGTGTACAGGCAGGCAAAATACTGTATACATAATAAATAAATAGACATTTTAAAAAAGAAAAAAGAAAGATGGCTCAAGTACATTGATTTGCTGTAAATGATGGAAACGACATGGAAAGAGCCCGAATTTATGCTGAGGTTGAAATACCCTGCCTCTGTTCCATGAGTAGTGGGGGCTAATAACTGGCCCCATTGATTTAATAACTGGCCCCATTGATTTAAGTCTGTATCTAGTATGGTTGTTTTCCTTTTGGGAACAAAATATGATCAGGCAATTGTTGTTTGTGCTTTCATGAACAAGCTATTAACCAATTTGTAAAAGCTGTTTTAACTAGAAGATGTTTAAGGTGATGTGAAAATTCATACTGTATAGCTCACAAGGCCCAGACAGAATGCTCTTATCTTCAGCTGGTTACGAGCCAGTGGGATGAGACAGCGGGTAAAGGCACGTGATGTGCAAGCATTGCACTGTAGTCTAGTCCCCTGGGCCTCTGCCAAGGCGAAAGGGGAGGCTAACTCACAGAGATCCACCGGCCTCTGCCTCCCGGGCACTGGGACTACAGGTGTGCGTGCACCACCACGCCCAGCTGCTGTGCAAATTTTTAATCCCAGCACTTGGGAGGCAGAGGCAGGTGGATCTCTGTGAATTCGAGGCCAGCCTAGTCTACAGAGCAAGTTCCAGGGCAACCAAGGCTACACACAGAGAAACAAACACAAACAAACAAACAAACAAACAAAACAAAAAAAGTAAAACTGGACATCATTTCATGGGAAATGAGTAACAGTAGCAGGCAGAAAAGGAGAGTATTCTAACGTTATGGACAAACTAAGATGCTAGAAAGATTAACAACTTAAATGAAGGGTCTAGAAAGATGGCTCAGTGGTTAAAAGCACTGTCTGCTCTTCCGAAGGACCTGGGTTCAATTCCCAGCCCCCACAGGGCAGCTCACAACTGTCTGTAATTCCAGTTCCAATACGGACCTGACAATCCTCACACCATGCACACAAAATAAAATTAAATATTTTTTAAAAGCTCCAGTGAAGGTATGGTTATTTCATATGTACTGCTGTAGATAAGAGAACACATAAGTAGCTGAAATATTCTGGCATACTCTGTAAGTAAACCAAGACTTAGAAACCAACAGGGAGGTAGCAGCTATCTGAGCCACGGCACCACTGCATTCCGTTGGCTAGTCTCAGGCTGCGTCAAGCTTGCAGCAATCCTCAGGTCTCCGTCTCTCAAGTGCTAGGATTACAGGTGTGCCGCTGCCCCGTAGGCTTTCTTCTCTATTTGTGGATGTGATGAGAGCAAGGAGTAAGAACTGGTGAGTTGACCAGGTACCCCACGTGCGCATTTGTGAGAATGCCCTTGCAAGAGGCCAGGAATGCTAACACGGAGATCTGGTTCTCGTTTTCCGCGCATTCTGCCTAGAGGCTGCAGAGACTTATATGACCGACGTGAGAAAGGCACCTGGACACCTTGAGGTTGCGCCGACTGGACTGGGGGGGAAAATTCTCCACTACCCCCTCCCCTGGGTTTCTTACCTTGATGGGTCGGTGGTAGTCCTCAAAAGAGATCAGGAGGTGAAGGTCCCCAAGATTAGACTGTCTTCAGAAGAGATCCGGAGACAGGTCCCCAAAATGATACAATCTAGAAATAAACAGTCTAAGGGTCTTGACTGGGTTCAGTTTCTCTGCCAGTCAAAGAAATAAAAGGCAGGGGGGGAGGGGGGAAATCTCTGAAGGGCAACAGATAGGAGTTGGCAAGATCTCAGGCTCCGCTGACAGAGTCAGCAGTTTAAAGGACCGCGGCTACTGAGTGTAAGGAAACACCCATGCAGCAGACACACAGCGGAGAAAGCAAAGCATAGAGGGTCCTCGGGAGCCCGAAAAGCCCAGTCTCGTCTCCGAGGCCTGGGGTTTTAAAGCATCTCAAGTCTTTCCCCCACCCCTCCCTTAGGGTTGGTCAGTTGGAAGACAGATAGGACACGTCCCAGGTCTTCACCAGGCCTTGACCTTGTTGAGTCAGTTCCCCAGAGGACATTCTCAGCTTGAGGCTCTTGTGTCAAGGTCAGGAGGCTGAGGGAGAAGCTGGCCACCCAGCTGTGTGGCCCCTCTCCCTAGCTGTCTGCCTAACAGGAAGTCGGTGGGTCTAACTCCTGACCACTGGCCTGATCGACAATAATACCAGCTTCTGGTACCAGGAAAGAAGACCAGCGGCCAGAGCCTCCACCTGGATCTTGTTTCAAGTGAGGCAAAGGATTGCCTCGGGGCTCAGCCCTACCACCGCCCGGCTCAAGCTATGGACGCTTGGGTTGACTGCCCAGCTCTGCCTCGCCAAGGTCGTTTTCCCAAGTTCACCCTCCACAGGAAAATCTCTTAGACCTTCTGGGCCTGGTGGCTGAAAGCTGGCGCTGCCCAGTATGGTAGCTGAAAACCTATCACGACCAGGTGTGGCTGTCAAACATGACAACC
The DNA here is from genome assembly GCF_964271855.1 of Acomys minous. Lineage (NCBI taxonomy): Eukaryota > Metazoa > Chordata > Mammalia > Rodentia > Muridae > Acomys > Acomys minous. Next base: position 118,346,204 of record NC_140491.1, read on the forward strand.
TCTGCTCCAACAAAGCCATTGAGATGACCAGACCAGCTGCCCAGGTGACAGGTAAATCTGTCACTCTTAACTGAAACAGAGACCATTTTGGTTCACACTTCCTGCTCACATTTATCCTCTATCTCTGTGACAGCTGTGATGACGACCAGCCCTAGCTTTATCAGTTTAGGAGCATCAAGCTGACTTTAGTCAGCTCCTCCAGGCAAGGAGCACGGATGCAGCTGCCTGGTCAGTCCACTTCCTACTTAAAATCAGGCCTTGCCTTTTCTAGCCCTTAGGTCTCCAGCTGAGAGAGGCATGCTCACAGACACGTTTACCTTGCTGACAGGCTTCATGCTGAGAAATATAATCTCAATTAAAAAAAAAAAGGTTTCAAGGTTAAAAAGCAAACTCAAGCTATGATGCTGCTATTACTAAAACCTTGCTTTTTACTATTCCTTTATTTAAAAGAACTTGCTCTCAGTAATCAAGCATCCATGCCTCCATAGTAAATGAAAAAGTTTAAAGTGTAGCCAAGTTACTAAGGTCTGAGGAAGGGATTTAAAGTATGTGAAAATGATTTAAGGTATGTGAGAAATGAAACTTAAAGATGATACACAAAGTTAAGAGTTCAAAGTTTGGCCAGGCGTGGTGGCGCACACCTTTAGTCCCAGCACTTGGGAGGCAGAGGCTGGCGGATCACTGAATTCGAGGCCAGCCTGGTCTACAAAATGAGTCCAGGACAGCCAAGGCTAACACAGAAAGACCCTGTCTTGAAAAACAACAACAAAAAAAGAGTTCAAAGTTCACTCAGTGGTGAAACACTGGGTACTGAACCTTTTTTTTTAAATTATCATAGTCACAGGCTCAAATTTCTTACTTCCCTTTGGTTGTTTTCTAAATATAGCTTTAACAGTGCTTCTCGTTGTGCTAAAAAAAAAAAAAAAAAAAAAAACACCCCTGTCCCTTTGTTTTCTCCCCTGCCAAGAAATCTGTCTTGTTAAAGACAAATAAACGTCCACGCCTATACTGATAGCTTTTCAAGCTTTCTTTTGCTGTGGCTCAAAGGTGTAAATCTGTTCCCATGGTTTATAGACATTTATTAACTGCTTTTTGTCCAGTGAGTATTTCACTGCAGTGACAGGCAGTGGCCATACTACCTAAAACTTTAGTCTCTTTTCGCATGCTTAAAACTACTCATGTAAACTTCAAGGTCCTGCCACTGGTCAACCGTACTCAGGGGCCCCTTGCTGTTGGTAAGCCAATGTAATTGTTCCTGCCTCTCTCTTCACTGGGCAAACCAGATCCTGCCCCCACCCGCATCCCTACCCCCACCCCCACCCCCACCCCCACCCCCACCCCCACCCCCACCCCGGCCAGCTTTTGACTCGAATTCCAGCCTTTCTAGACTGCCAGGACAAGCCTCCCCATCTGAGAAGCTGCTACAGAGGCGACACTCCATCACGCCTTATCATCAGCCAAAGGCTGGCGGAGTAGTTCTCCCAGCTGCCCAGATGCACAGACAGGAGCTCAAGCTGACTAGAGGAGGCTCTCTGGAGGTGAACTGAAAGCCAGCATTCCTCAGGGACTTCCGAAAGCAGTTCCCATCTGCCACAAGTTGTCCTTTCCCTTACCTCTGGCCGAAGTGACACAGGGCTCTGTTGGCATATACCTCTGGCCGCATATCACAGCCCATGCTGGCCTCCAAGCTCCTGCGGGCCCTACATTTCAAAGACCCCACGCAAGTCTCCTGACCCCCCACAGCCACACACTCCTCTCTCCCTCTGTCTCTATCTATCTATCTATGTATCTATCTCCTGCCTCTCTCTCCCTCTCCCCCTCTCTCTGTGTCTTTCTCTGTCCCTGTCTGTCTCTCTCTGCGTCTCTGTCTCTCCCCACCTCTGTTTCTCTCTGTCTCTCTCTCTTTCTCCCTCCCTCCCTCTCTCTGTCTCTTGCCCCCCTCTGTCTGTCTCTGTCTGTCTCTGTCTGTCTCTCTCCCTCTCTTTCTCTCTTCCTCCCTCTCTCTCTCTTCCTCCAACCCCCCCCACCCCCCACCCCCCACCCCCATCTCTGTCTGTCTCTGTCTCTCTCCCTCTCTCTCCCCTCTCTATTCTCTATCTCTGACCCCACCCTTCTCTCCTGCTCTTCTGCTTCCAGAGCCCTGGCCATGTCAAGTCTGCTGGCCACTCTCCTTTTCCCTCTGCTGTGAACTCCTCCAGATGCCTCTGGCTGTCCTCTCTCTCTCTCATGGCTACAATAAAAGCTTGACCATATCATGGAGCAGTCATGGCAGAAGTTTCTTTGCTGCATCCTCTCACATACAAGAATTAAACACATGAATCTTTGGAAACATGATCAAAACACATGCTCAAAGTACATGCAAGCTGTTAGACTGTGTTAGATTGCTTATTTAAGGCAGCTGTAGAGAGGCAGAAGAAGGAAAGAAAGATAGGCTTGGTCTGACCTTAGGTGGGACCATGTTTATTCACAGCGAGGAAGGGCTTTATCACTCACGTGTGCAGATGGCCAAAATGCCCACAGAAGAAGATAGGATGTGGCCCCTTATAGGGGCGGAAATGACTTCCGTAATCCACAAGGGAAGCTGGGAAGTGTAGTCTTTTAGCAGGAAACTATCATTTGAACTCAGAGAGAATATAAAAAATGCAGGGCAGGGATGTTGTATTTGATTTGTTGTTGTTGTTGTTGTTGTTGTTGTTGTTGAGGAGGATCTTTGTCACAACGAGGAGTTCTGGGTCCAATAAAGAGGGGCTTCTCTGGTCATGCAGCAAGGAGCCTTAACTTGATCAGCTGCAATTGATCGTGTGGTTTTCATCCTATATCCCTGAAGAAACTTGAAAATTTATTACTAGAGGGCTGTAGGCAGATGGCTTTGGCTACAGAGTAAAACTGAGAGGCTTTCCAAGAAGCTTGAGGAGTAGGGAGGCGCTGGGCGGGAGAGACAGCGTGGATCCCTGAGAGGAAGTGCGTGTAGCGTTGACTCGGTGACAGTGATGGTCCCATTGTGGCAACTGACTCGCTGAAATGAGCTAGCAGAAGTCACAGGGAGCTACAGAGACCCAAAGGAAGGGATCAGGAGGAAATAAAGGAATAATACGAAGAACTGCATCTGGCCTAGGATGAAGGGGATGAAGGCCCATTTTAGCCAGAGTTTCTCCACAGCATCCATTGGTCTTTTTTTTTTTTTTTAATGTACCAGGATCAAATGGAGCATTGGGAGGGGATAGCATTGGGAAAGCTCATGTGGGACATTTTGTTTGGGTGTAAGGTGAAGTTCAGTAAATAAAACATTTTAAAGGCAAGGTAAAAACATTAAGTATAAGGACCATAAAGAAGAAAACAGTGATCCGGAGGAAAGCCAGAGCAGAGAATGCCAGAGCCAGTACAGAACGCTTGTGGTTAAATTTTTCTGGTCCCTGTCTCTAGGCCCCATCTCAGACCGATTAGGATGTTTTGGCCTGGAGGCAGCGTGGTCACCGAGGAGAGCACAAACCGCGCCCCAGAAGTCAAATCTAGTCCTTTCCTAGCACCCAGGAGGCAGAGGCAGGCGGATCGTTGTGAGTTCGAGGCCAGCCTGGTCTACAAAGCAAGCCTAGGATAGCCAAGACTACACAGAGAGACTCTGTCTCGAAAAGACAAAAACAAAGCAAAACAAATAACTTTGGAGTATCGCAGCATTCAAGGAGTCAAGTTGGTCCTGAAGGATGTGAAGCTAATCCAGGCTAATGACACAGAGAGATGTGTAGCTGCAAAGGAGGCGTCAGTCCAGCCATTTTAGTTCTGAATCCCAAAACAATGTCTAGGGTGGCAAAAAGAGGGATACCTGGGTGACACTGATGCTCCTTTAGAGGTCACCTGAACTGACGTCGGGGTCTGAGGCTCTTAGTCACTGCCTCAAGGCTGTCAGAAGGGCAGAGAGAGGAACCACAGTTAGAACGCCCCAGAACAGGATCTGTGCAGGGGACCAGGATCAAACTTAGCGGGTAGCGAAGAGCCAGGCTATGTCAGGAGGTAAACACTGCACAACCTCGTGGGGAACATTAACAAAGTTGTATGAGGAAAACATGTTTGCATCAAGATTAACATGAGTTACCGTAAGGTTCAGTATAAAGTTAGCAGAAGGTCAAATGCAATTGTGCAAATGGCTGAACTGTGTACCAGAGCTCTGTAGAAGGTAAAGGTAACTGTAATTACCTGTTTGTTACATCAGACTCCGGCAGAGGGAACACGCACCTGGGAGCTTTGTAAAAGAGGCCAGTTAGCATAACATCCGCCGTGGAGAAAATTATTAGTTTAGTAAACAATGCTGCGGCCAAAGCAGTCGCTCATAGAACTAATCCCTTACTTCCTTATCAGTTACTTGTCCTTCTTCCTCCTTGTCTACTGGGATTATATATCAATTTTAAAGAAATGTATGCATCTCTTGATTCTCCACAGCTATTTGTATGTAATTCCTTATTGACAAGAAATTATAAGACTTGGTAATGATGAGAAGAAACATGTCCCTCACAAAGAGCTTATAGAAATTATTGTGCCACGAAATAGAATGCAGATTGACGATTTGTTCCACGCTGATAAGAATTGTCAGGTAGCATCAGCATGCTACTCAGGACCTGTAGAAAATCATTATCCCGAAGATCACCTTATAAAGACTTTTAAACATCTCTTTTTAGTCGGGCGGTGGTGGCACACTTGGGAGGCAGAGGCAGACAGATCTCTGTGAGTTCGAGGCCAGCCTGGTCTACAAAGTGAGTCCAGGACAGCCAGGGCTACACAGAGAGACCCTGTCTCAACAACAACAACAACAAAAACAAACAAAGAAAAACCCAAAAAATCTATTTTTAAACTCACTTATTATCTAAAATTACACATCTAATCGTCTATAGAGGTTGCTTATTAATTGTTTATATAGATGGCTCTTCAAAGGGACATCATCCACAGAAAAGATTGCACCCACTTCCGGCCGCACACGCAACAGTCTGAACTCTCCGTTATCAGCCACTGAGCTTTTTAACTGCCTCTGCATACTGTTTCTCTTTCAGAAACTGCAAGACTTAAATTACCCCACTAGTACTGTCAAGTCACAGTTATTCCTCTTCCTTCAGACGTCTGTATGTCACTGAACCCAACCTTTCCTCATAATTCATGCTCCTGCTCGGTCTAATCTCCCAGGTGCGTTAACATCTGCCAGTGCCCAAGCAGACGGCCGGGCCTCCTCCTTGCTCCTAATACTTTGTTTTCAGGACGCTCAAAAATCTTATAATTTAGCCAGGCGTGGTGGCACATGCCTTTAATCCCAGCAGGCAGATCACTGTGAGTCTGAGGCCAGCCTGGTCTACAAAGTGAGTTCAGAACAGCCAGGGCTATCACACGAAGAAGCCCTGTCTTGAAAAACAAACAAAATCTCTACTTCATTAGCTTGCTTTTCTTTCACACCACTGCCATCTGCCGGTGGAATTCATTCATTACTCCTCGAGGGTAAAACCTAACGCCATCTGGCGGACAGATACAGTTGCTGCTTCTCACAGAGGTGAAACAACCTCGGATGCCATTAGTCATTTACTACACGTAGTCTCTTTTTCTAGGACCTCCCATTACAGTCTCATAATGGTCTTGCTTATACTAGCAAACACTCTTTTAAAATGGCAGGGTTAGCTGGGCGTGGTGGCGCACGCCTTTAATCCCAGCACTCGGGAGGCAGAGGTAGGTGGATCGATGTGAGTTCGAGGCCAGCCTGGTCTACAAAGTGAGTCCAGGATGGCCAAGGCTACACAGAGAGACCCTGTCTCGAAAAACCAAAATAAAATAAAATAAAATAAAATGGCAGGGTTTTTTTTAGTAAAAAGGGACGTATACATCTACCTAACTCCCCACATACTCTGCCACATTTAGCTATGCTAACCTTAAGTTGTTTTTTTTTTCACGTTAAAGAATAATGAGATTTCTAATGTCCAAAAGCATTTTGCCCTAGAAAAGTCACAGTCTAAAGTGTATGTTAAGTGGAAAGATCTAGAAACTAATCAACAGGAAGTGCCAGGTGTTCTTCTCAACTTGTGTCTTTCCAGAAAAACGAATGAAGTCCCAGATGGATGATGATGATGATGATGATGATGATGATTATTGTTATTATTATTATTACCACCAGTCCCAGGGACTTCAGAGAGGTTTCAAACGTGGCTTGTATGGTTACTAAAACTACTAATATTACAGCAAAGACATTAGCAGAAGTTAAGAGATGGGTGAGTTGCAACTAAGGTTTTTTGGGGTCTTTTTGTTTGTTTGTTGCCTTTTGTTTTTCGAGACAGGGTCTCTCTGTGTGGCCTTAGCTGTCCTTGACTCACTTTGTAGACCAGGCTGGCCTCGAACTCATAGTGATCCACCAGCCTCTGCCTCCTGAGTGCTAGGATTAAAGGCATGCGCCACCACACCGGCTAAATTTTACAAAATAGAAGCTACTGTAGATTATTTTGTTGCTCCAGTATAAATTCTAATGTGTCCCTCCAAGCTCGCTTCCATATGAGTTGCATTTTTACTTAGCATGACTGACTATTAGCTTGTTTACCTTAGTTATCTCTAAAAATAAGTAACAATAAGTTAAAATAAGTAACTCTTTTATAAGATTAGAGTTATAATAGCTGAGCGTAGTGTCCCACACCTTTAATCCCAGCACTCTTAGAGCCAGAGGCAAGCAGATCTCTGAGTTCAAGGTCAGCCTGGTTAAGTTTGAGCCTTAAAATCTGAATTCTTGAATTAAACTTTAGACCATAAATACAGTCCACAGAGACTGGGAACTTCATTTTCTTGATCCTTTGTTTGTTTGTTTGTTTGGTAGGTTGGTTGGTTGGTTGGTTGATTTTGGTTTTTCTAGACAGGGTTTCTCTGTGTATCCTTGGCTGTCCTAGACTCACGTTGTAGCCCAGGCTGGCCTCAAACTCACATCGATCCGCCTACCTCTGCCTCCCAAGTGGAGTGCTGGGATTAAAGTCATGTGCCACCACAACCGGCTATGATCCTTCTATAATGTACTTTTTTAAACGCCCAGGTTTTTTTTTTTAATGACTCTGTTTCTCCAAATAACTAAAGCTTGACAAAGACAACATGGGCATCACCATTCTTACATGATCCAGTTTTAAAATAAACCTTCTTAGAAGCCTGGTATTGCTTCTTTAGTCTAAAAATGGGGAAACAGTGATAAACAGAGGTATACCGCCTTAATCACCTCAACCACAACGGTGGTGAAGTCACACAGCGGCAGGCTTCCGTCCCGATGAGGTCACCACCCAAAATGGCAACAAGCCACATAGTTGCTAGGCCACTGTTGGGCCTCAAACCCAGGACAAAAGGCTGAGGTGCTTATTTAGCATATCTAAGTGGACCTGGCCTCCAGGCTGTCCCAGCATCCTTCAGTCCCTCCATGTTACAGGGCGGCATACCTGGCCCTCTAGCCTGAACTCTCCAGCCCAGAGGCTGCTCTTACCCAGAGGCACTTCCCTGTATAATCCAGACATCTTGATTACCCGCCCTCCTTTGCTCCTTTTGTGTCTGTCTCTGCCTGTGCTCCCCACATATCTATAATAAACTTTCTCCTCCACCATGCCCAGGAGCAGTCATTTCTTTTTTTTATTTCATCCAGTCATCAGTCAAGATGGCCATAATCCATATAGTTGCTAGGTCTTCAGCCAACATGGCTGCAAGCCACATGGTTGATATTTACTCCAAGGTGAGCCTAAGTCATCAGCCAAGGTGGAGGGCGCTCTGATCCTGAGCATGTTTGTAAACCAGGGCCTTGAGGAAGATTAGAGAGAACTGTGTGTTATGTTGGGGAGGGACCTCAAATCACGACTGCACTCTGTCTCGTGGAATTATCTAAATCAGTTTGGGTATTAGTGACGAAAAGGCTTTGGGACAGCAGTGGCCATTTGTCCAATGTATTTTGTGGCCAGATTTGGATGAGAGTTGAACAAATGAACCAGGTATGAGGCCTACTAAATAGAGTTTTTTCAGATTAGCCTGTAGCAAGGCTGAGGGTGGGTACTTTGGAATGGGGAATTTGAAATTCACAGCAGGGTCTAGGATCAAATTTTTTTCTTTTAGTTTTATTTATGTACATTGGTATGTAGTGTGTAGGTGTCAGACCCCTTAGAACTAGAGTTACAGACAGTTGTGAGCTGCCACATGGTTGCTGGGCATTGAACCCAGGTCCTTTGGAAGAGCAGACAGTGCTCTTAACCACTGAGCCATCTCTCCAGCCCCAGTCCTCTAAATCTTGAGTTGGCCAAATGCACCTGAAAACTAGAGGGGCGTCCCCCAATCTCTGCCGTTCCAGGGTCACCAGGAAGGCTGTACCAAATGCTGCCTGACAGCCTGACGATCCTTTGCTGTTCACCTGAATCCCTCGAAATCCTGAGTGTTGTTTAGGTTCTAATCCTGATCTTTCCCTCTCAGTGACTAGAACCCTTCCTTTTGAAAGAGACCCCATATACTTTGCATCCTCCATCAGTAGATTTGCATATTATAAATCCTTACTCCCTAGGCCTTTACTCTGAGCATTGTTTATCAGTAAGTAGATTTTTTTTTTTAAAGGTTTTTCAAGACAGGAATTCTGTATGTATCCTTGGCTGTCCTGGACTCACTTTGTAGACCAGGCTGGCCTCGAACTCACAGAGATCCACCTGCCGTTGCCTCCCGAGTGATGAGATTAAAGGCGTGAGCCATTGCGCCCGGGCCCAGAACTCATTCTTATTGTAAAGGTCACAGGTGTTTTGCTACTTCGCAAGCGAGTTTCCCTGTGGCCACCCTTGCAACTTTATTGTGATAATTGTCACATGGAGACTTTTTCCCAAAATTTTATTGTGCTTAACGGTGTAAGAAAAATAAACCATGAGGTCAGACCCTGGGAGTTTGTGATCCAATGCCTGCTAAAACGGTGCTGACTCAGATTTTGTTCAGATCCGTTCCCAGCTGACAATGACACTTGCAGGAACCCCAACAGGAAATGGCTTCTGTAGTTCTCTAAGGAAGCTGGGAAGTGTAGCCTCGCAGGAAACTATCTCAGGCCAAAGCACTCAGTTTTGCTACCCTAACTTCAGACCCTTCCAGAAACCAAGACTTTTATTGAAAGTCTGAAATGGGAAGGAGATAGGCAGAACCAGAAGAACTTCATAAATAAAGTAGCGCGCGGTGGCGCACGCCTTTAATCCCAGCACTTGGGAGGCAGAGGCAGGCGGATCACTGTGAGTTCGAGGCCAGCCTGGTCTGCAAAGCTACTTCAGGACAACCAAAGCTAACACAGAGAAACTCTGTCTCGAAAACAAACAAACAAAAGTAGGGCCTGGAATGTATGAAAGTAGGCAGGCACTGTATAGCTTGGTTTTATATAGATCAGAGAGATAGCTTTGCATCTTGCTTGCTACCAAGCCTAACGTTCAATACCCAGGACCCACAAGGTAGAAAGAGAGAACCAACTCCTGAAAATTGTCCTTTGAGCTCCACACTCAGTGTCTGTGACATGTCTCTCTCTCTCTCTCTCTCTCTCTCTCTCTCTCTCTCTCTCTTTCTCTCTCTCTCTCTCTCACACACACACACACACACACACACACACACACACACACACACACATTCACACAAATTTTTTATATTAAATGTTACACATTTTTAAAAGAAAAATAAATGATTACAAACAGAACATTTCTGGGTTCAGACACACATCTTCCTGTTAAAAGCAGTCCTTAATTCTGTCTCAGCATCTAGCATGGTGTTTGGCTGGAATAAATCCTTCCCCCCAAAATGAGCATGGATGTGAATCAGGGGAGCATATCACTCTATCCTGTCTGCACTTCACGTCTCTTATTTGCACAGGGGAAGTGACAACACGTTCTTAAGGACTTGTTTTGAGTCACCCATGGGAGCATAGAAATACACTGAGGAGCGTGAAAGCTTCAGCAGTGGCTTACGCCATCTTAACACTCCCGTCAGAGCTGCCACTCTTAAATATTAATCAGTAAGAATGTTTTCTAGTCTCTACCATTTGCTCGGTGCTCTGGAATGGAGGGAGGGATGGCAGGGATGAGTCTGTAAAATACCAGGAAGTGCGGACTCAATTTGAATCTTAAGCTGCCAGAGCCCATTGCTTGATGTGACAACTTTTCAAATGGTCACAACTGCAGAAAGAAGTAGAGAGGGGACAGCAGAGACCTGTGGGGCAGGAAAGACTCCAGAACCGATGGAGAAGTCTTCCACCCCTCTAGAATGCTGAATGGGGGTCTAAGACCCAGCCAGGACGCAGCATCCCCAAGACATCATCCTGGCTCTCCCACTTGTTTGCTTTGTGACCTAGCGAAGGGATGCCACCTCTCTAGTCTGTGGCCCTAACCTCTAAAATGAGGAGAGTCAAACCTAGCTCCCAAGGTAAAGGTTTGAGGAGTTGTTTTTTCCTTTTTTGTTTTCAATTAGAAAAGTTGCCGAGTTCTACAGCAATGCAGCCTCAGGGCATAAGTGAAAACTGAACAAACCCTGACTCCAAAGCAGGAAGATGGGAGAGATGGTTTGGGAGTTACATAAATAAGATTCGCTTAAATAATAAACCATCTGTTACGGCCGAGATAAGGAAACAACTTTGTGAGCCTCATACAAGACAACCTGAGAAGTGGGCCAGAGACCGCGCTCCTTGCTCACGAGATCCTGTTCCTGCTTCCTCTGTACGGGGGAGACTGACTCTCATAAGAAAGTGTGAGAGACAGAACTTGGGGAGGCAGAGGCAGGTGGATCTCCGTGAGTTCGAAGCCAGCCTGGTCTACAAAGTGAGTTCAGGACAGCCAGGGCTACACAGAGAAACCCTGACTCCAAAAAAAAAAAAAAATTAAAAGCAAAAATAAATAAATAAAAATAAAGTGTGAGAGATAGATGTCTCATCTAGCCTAAAGGGGTCCAGGCCCCTTTGAGGTCTTGTATCAGCTGTCCTGAATACCAGCTATTTACACTACAATCCATAACAGTAGTAAAATGACAGTTATGAAGTAGCAGCATAAATAATTTTACGGTTGGGGGTCGCGCGGACACGAGGAACGTGACAGCATCAGGAAGGCTGAGAACCCCGGGGCCTGGCGATCCTTCACCTTCTGTGCTTGTCTTTCCACGGAGGCATTTGTTAGCATTTCCCACGTGAATGAGAAACAAAACTC